>NC_081432.1:52317428-52641178 GCF_949786415.1 Peromyscus eremicus | reverse complement strand
ATTTAAGCTTCAACCATCTGACTGTCCTTTGACTTTCCAACCTGTACGACTCCCACATCTTCGCATGTTAGCGTGAATGCATGTCTTGCCTCCTGTGACTGAGTCCGCTCCGTTTGTTTTATCGTCTCCAGTTAGTGAACCTTCACAAAGGAGGAAGGAGGTTATTTTGGTACCTACACATCTGATTCCAACCCCTGCTGCGTTTGTGATTTGAATTTAATTCCTTTTGAAACTTCCCATTGGTGGTGGAGGCATTCATCAGAAGTATCTTTGATAGCAGGTCACAGCTACTCGGCATCGCACAACTTCAGTTCACGTGAGGAATTGCTTCGGGCTGACCGAGAAAGGCAATGCTAAGAAGATTCAGGGATACTTGATTTTAAAATTCCTTTTTATCATTTCTCTTGAACAAAATGAAAGAAGTTCTATAAGAAAGGAAGGAAACAACGCAAACAACACTGAACTAAACACAGCATCTTTATTTTCCCAACGGTTGATTATTTTGATTAGACACACTTTGTAAAACTCCACACACCTTCCATGGTGCATTCAGCAGTGTTGTTAGCATCATAAATTCCAGTGTTCTTCCTAGGGATGTTAATGGCCCATCTGACCGTGTGGGAGATGTGATAAAACTGTCCACAGGCTGAGAAGCTGCCTGTCCTGAATTGGCCCTCAAAGTTGCATGCGTGGTTCCCTGACTCTATGGTTCCTGCTGCTTTCCCAGGTACGTGATCACATATGTCTGGTAATAACACATGTACTCCCTTCTCCAGAGGTTTGTTTTTCAAAAAGGAAACAATAACAACTGCCATTACCTAGGAATAAATAATAAACAAGAAAAAAACTAAGAGTGACTCAGTATTTTCAATTACTCTATAAACAGCTATATAAATATACATCCTTTCAAAATTTCATTGATGGATGTTGTGATAACAAGTCATCCTTCCCTTCCAAGTCTATGGCCTTGTTATATGTAAAAGAGCCAACCAATGTGTGAAAGCCAGATGTAGTTACAAAATGTTGAATTAAGTGTGTTAGTGAGCTCTAGTAACATTAGCTCAAATTATTATACAGAAAACTTCAAGAATATTTAATTGGTTGCTAGTAACTCACTTTCATATGCATATAAAAATTGAAACCTATGGAACATGTCTGATGACAAGGATTAATTTAAAATTCAATTTGTTAAAACATTAGATAAATTATCAGGAAAGCTTTAGCAAACGTACTGGTACATAGATTATAATCAGTAATATTGAGTGTGAAATAATAATATGGAATATGAATACTAGTCTGGTATTGTATAAAGATATGCTGTGTTTGTGTTTTTGTTAGCACAGTAAGTATGTATCTCAAGACTATAGCTCTCACTTCAACAATATATCTATCACAGGAAAGAGCAGTGGCTGTTCTACCATGCATCAAGTTTCACTTCTTTTGTCAACAATTATTTATTTAATGTGTGATGGATATTCTCTTGGTAAATCATAGAGAAAGCATTTTGAAAATCACTGGAGATGGCTCAGCAGTTAAGGTCACTTGTTGCTCTTTCAGAGGGCCTGGATTCAGTTCTCAGCACTCACGTGACAATCTGCATCTGTCTGTAATTCCATTTACAGGGGACCAGATGCCCTCTTTTGGCGTCCCAAGGCATCAGCCACACACAGTGCACATATACATGCACACAAACACTTATATACCTAAAATGTAATAAAAAAAATCTTGTAATATTTTTTAAATATAAAAGATTCAAAAATCACTAAAGAGTATGTTATAGACATTTGTGAAGAAGAATACTGCAATGGGTTTAGTTGGTGCTATTGAAACATCCTCAAAAAAGCTTACTTACTGGCTGGGTGGTGGTGGCACACGCCTTTAATCCCAGCACTCGGGAGGCAGAGCCAGGCGGATCTCTGTGAGTTCGAGGCTAGCCTGGGCTACAGAGCGAGTTCCAAGAAAGGTGCAAAGCTACACAGAGAAATCCTGTCTTGAAAAACAAAACAAAACAAAAATAAAGCTGACTTACATACAAATGTGGCTTGATGCTTTAGGGAACATATTTAAAAACAAAAATGTTGGAGGTTGATGAATCAGGACAATAAAGGGTCAAAGAAAAAAATGAAGTTGTTGGGGATTTCCCATTGAATGCTTCTGAAGGTAATGCCAATAAGAAATGAGTATTCTGAGAGCAAATGGCAAAAAGAGGACTATAGAGAGCCACACGCAGATTGCTAGAGGGTAAGGAGAGAAGAGATGTCCAGACTGTAGGCAAGAACATTCATTTCCAAGGCTCTGAAGAGTAGAAAAGGAGAAAGAATGGTCTATGTGGGATAAGTTCAATGAGAAATGCCCCTTATTGTCTCAGGCATCCACATGCTTCATCACCAGCTGGTGGCACTATTTTGGGAGGCTTAGGAGGTAGAATTTTTTGGAGAAATTATGTTGCTGTAGGCAGGTTTTGAAGAATCTTGCCATTTCTACTTTACTCTCGCTGTTTTGTTCTTGTAGTTTAAGGGGTGAGTTCTCAGCTTCCTGTTCCAACCACCATGGCCGCTGCCTCCTGTGATGGTGACTGGACTCTTCTCCCTCTGAATGTAAGCCCAAATAAACCTTTCCTTCCCCTAAGTTGCCTTGGTCATGGTTTTGTCACAGCAATAGAAAAGTAACTGATACAAGTTATTATTAAATCTTGATTGGTGCTGTCCCTTCGCAATGAACTTGACTTCCTGTAAAAACCCTCTACAGTTTAAAGAAGCATTTGTACACATTTTCAGAAGAACATTTCTGCACTTGTCTGATCACTGGGCAGTTAATAAAAATATTGGGGCTGTAGTGCAATGTCATAAATTAGAATCTTCTGCAACTGTATCTGGAAAAAATACTTTTATGAAAGAAATCCAGATTATTCTTCTGATTGGATACGTTTTGGCAACAGGTCATTAACATGTGAACCTGTAAAGGAAAACAAAATAGTTTCCTTCACTCTTCCAATCTGTTGGCTTGACTTCCATAGTTAAACAAACAAACATTTGAAAGAGCAAAAGAAGTGGAAGTTAGCGTGTAAACTTTTAGGAGATTTAGGAAAAGGGTGACTATTTATGGTGAGACTTAAACTCGGGTTTCTGTAGTAAATATTAAAAATAAAGAGAAGGTGGGGGAGGCAAGTCATGGGAACATGACTAGGTAAAGCAAGGCTGGTACTGCAGACGTAAGCCTCTTGGAAGTCATCCATCCTCCTGTTTACGCTATTAGGGAAGGAGACACACTGCTATGTGAAGATTCTCTGCAGAGAGGTAAATTTCCTGGGTAACAGCAACCTTTGTCACGGTTTCTTCTGTGTCTACTGCTTCTCAAAACAATTAGGTCAAAATGATACTCATGCCAAAAAGGCGTAGTTTTCAGTAGCCTGTCTTGAAGTACAAAGCCTTGTTGTTTTTTTTTTTTGTTGTTGTTGTTGTTTTTTTTTTTTTGTTTTTTGTTTTTTTTTTGGTTTTTCGAGACAGGGTTTCTCTGTGTAGCTTTGCGCCTTAGGTAGCCTTAGTTAAACCTGAGTGAGAATCACGAGGAGAAAGACCAGTTCCACAATTATTTGACTAAAACAAGCTTTATTTAGTACTAGACGGGAAAATGGGCACTGGCCAGGTCCATACCGGGGATTCCCAGAATATGGACCAGAATTTAGGTCAGTCAGGTGCTCACAAAGGCAAACCCCCTCAAGGCTGCCCACTTTCTGCCTTCATCCAATCAGGGGTAAGCATACATCCTGACGTACTTCCTGCCTCCGTATCTCCAGCCTACACGTGTAATCAAGCATATCCTGTGCAGTTGGGGCAACCGAGCTTGTTTATGGAGGTGAAAACACGTGACTTGCTATCTATCTCACAAGCACCAAACCCCCACCATTCCAGGAAGTTCTCTGTCCTTGGGCAAGTGGGGCTTACAGCTTAACTTTAGCCCTTACACCTTGTCTGGTAATTATTTTGCATTTGAGCTTTGGTTTTGCCAAGAGCTACATGCTTTGTTACAATCTGAGTTAAGTGAGCCCACAGGCCTATGTGGTAAGTCGGTAGCCAGTGTGCGATCGTATTGGAAGATGATGGGACGTCAAGAGGCAGAGCATGGCGGGAGATTTTAAGTCATTGTAAACGTGACTTCCAAGGAACTCCAGTCCTGTCCTCTTCTTTTTTTCATGTCCCACTGCCGTGAGATGAGCAGTATACTCAACATGAGCTCCTGCTCTGGTGTGCTGCCTCACACCAGGCCCCAAAGCATCAGTCCAGGAGGAGAATTTCCCAAATTGTGAGCACAAATCAACCTTTTCTTTGTATAAGTTGATTAACTCAGTATTTGTTACAGTTACAGCAAACTGACTAATACAATTGCTTGTGAGCACTATCATTTCTTATGTCTATTTTATGTGCAAGAAAATAATGGCAATGGCCTATGAAATCTTAACAAGTGCATGTTAATTCAGCTTCACCTGTCAAAGACTGTATTTTCAGGCATATGTATATTACTGATAACTTGCAGACTCAATTACATGACTACTGTATAGTTTCTGGCAGAAGGATGTGTTGGGAAGAATCAGGGAAGGGGAGAAATGGGTTTAGATATGAATATATTTCATTGTATACATTCTCAAATGATAAATCTCATTTATTATTAATAAGTTATCAAGTAATAAATTAAAAAATAAAAACTAGCAAAAGAACTCTTTTGCCTCCAAATAGTTTTACATATTTTTGGTAAAAGTCTTTGTATGAACTATATAGAAAGATTCTTAGAATGAAATAGATGTGGAGCCCCTCAAAGTCAGGAGCTGACACTACTTTGTTCATAAGTCAGATTTCTTTTCAGGAGGAAAACTAAAGTCAAATTTGAAAATACGTTTCCCCATACCACCCACGTGCACTGACTATATTAACTAAGTAACTTAGGTAATTACTTAATCACACATAACCTACCTACAGGTATTTTTGCTTACTCTTCAGGAAGACGAGCCATTTTTAGTAGTGGTGCTTCTTATATTTGAGAAACATACGATTTATTGTCAGTAGCCATTTTCTCAGCACGTGTCTAGAATGACTGCTCTACACTTATCTCTTTCTGGAGCTACACCCAGGAGTTAGAGGTGAAACACTTGTTCTCATGGAGCCTCCATTCTAGGGCTGCTGGTGATAGCAAATAGATAACCAGTCCAGCATGTGCTGGTGTACTGCAGCCTGAAGGGGGGTCAAGACGGAGGAGGATGTGAGAGAGAGGTCCAAGCAGATCGCTGAGGGATGCTTTTCAGAGCCATAAAGAATACCAGAGGAAGAAATTCCTGGCTGCATGCACAGAAATACAGGTGCCTGGGCTGGAGGATGTTAGAACTGGATGGGAAATGGCAGTAAGGAGGGGCTGCAGAAGAGCAACAGGTTAGGCAGGTAACAGTAAGGGTTTAAAGCTAACAGAGCATATTATGTGGTGACCATTGTGGTCAGCAAAGTATCTTAAAAACTGTACGGATGTAACTTATTTAAATATGTGCAATAATTACGACTAAGTGACACTATCATTACTTCTAATGTAAAGGTGAAATACTGTTAGTTCATTTAATTGTTTATGATACAGGGCAAAGTTCACAAACTCTAAGGCTAATAGTTTTAAATGACTGCCTTTCTCCAGACAATTGTATTCTTCTCCGAATAAATTTTGTTTACCCTTCCTTCCCTCTCTTAAACTTTAGGTTACAGACAGAAAACAGATTTGATGGACGTAAAGGAATCAGACACTGAGATATTATTTACAAAATATCATCCCCCATCTCAACCCTTACTAGGAAATATGAGGAAGACCAAGGAGAATGGATTTTCATGCTGTGTCCCAAGACCAAGTTTTAGGAAGTAGCATTTCTCTCGTGAATTTTCCTTATGTATCTCTTCACGTATTTCTCTCTGACTATTGATGCAGGGTCTGTGACCAAGGTGCTCAACAGACAGAACACATGTATTGGTTTAGCCCGAAAAACACGCAAGTCAAGTATGACATTTCTAAGAGGGTTTATCATGGTCAATCAGGTATGCAAGTTTCACTTACATCTTCACCTTAGATCCATCTTGGGGTGATCTGTACTACCTTCCCAGACAGTGCTGATGGTAACAGTTAAAGAGGCATACACAGACAAGGTTATAGGGAACCCATCCTTTATCCCATTATAATCTCATTGATTTTATGCTCTGGAAGAAAATGGAAAGCACTATCTGTGTTTGTGTACATTTTTTTTTATGGAATCCAAATGATAGAAGAAATTCTCTTTTTTTAGTTAGTTAATTAATTAAGTAATTAATTAATTTTACATCATTGCTAAGAGTCTCCCTACCTTCCTCACCTCCCAGTCCTTCTCCCCCACCCTAGAAGAAATTCTTGATTGATTCATGCCATTTTTTTTTGAAATAACTAGACTCTACCTCCTGGAATAAAAATATAAGAATATGATTGAGGAACAGGAATTGAATCCATGGATTCAAAGTGGAGGTAGTGGCAATGATCATGCATTCTTGTGTGACAGGAAGAGAGATGGCATTAGAAAGAACCTGAGAGTGACATTTCAGAGGGAAAGAGTGCAGAAGGTAGAATAAAGTGGAGTATGTCTCCGCCACAGTGTCACACACTTGAAAGACAAGAGGAATGAATATAGGGAGATCTGATGTAAAGTCCCAATATCTGCCTGAGCTAGAAAAATGACCATAGACAAATAAATCCTGGTTTCCTCATCCATAAACTGCCAGGAATCACAATATTTTAGAATGTTGTAAGAAACAGCTGCTTATATGTAAAGTCAGCACAGAGTAGTGTGATGTGTACTGTAACTGTCAATCCTTGTTATTAACTTCTTAATGCTTCTTTTTTTCACACAAAGGGATGAGGTTTCTCATATTCAAATTCATTGATAATTTGTCAAACTCTAAAGATTTCTTTAGTTAAATATTTTCCTCTGTGTTCCCAGCTACTAGTTTATAAGAAATTCTGAGTGACCATTACCCATACATTTATAATTCCAGGGAGTCCAGGTCAGCCCAAACTTTCAAACTTATTTCCAGCCACTTTCATTCACACAGCCTACTCGTCAGGAAATTGAAACCACCTGTATTTTCTTATGGGTGCCATGGTGGAGCCTCATGCTTTGACCTCACTTTTCAACTAGGTATTTTAAAAAAAGTCATCCAGTGTAGAAAATTCATCTGAAACCTCAACTTTGTGCCTTCTAGAGCTGGGAAAAATAAATTTATGTACTTTGTAAGTTTCCCAGTCTCTAGATTTTTGCTATAGCAACACAAAGGCCATGCGTTTTGTGATCTAGCCAAAGGTAAGCAGAACAGCTTTTTTCTGCATGCTGAGTTCTTCAACAGTGAATACTAATGTGCTATTGAATGTACCTGTGTATCTCCACAGCAGCCACCGCTGGGCCCACATACTTGCACAAGTCTGGTTTCCTTTTTACAAGTGCCTCCAGATTCTTGAATGTTTTTCTAAGGCAGGAGTTTTTATCCCTGGCTGCACATCAAAAGCAAAGGAGATTTTGAAGTCCTGAAGTAGGTCCCAACCATGGGCTACATATGTAATTATTGCTTTATGAAACCAAAAGAGAGTAAAGTTCAAATGAAAAAGAAAATACTCCTTTAATTTAGAGTTGAGAGGCAGGTGAAACAACAAACCAAACACACCTTTACACTTGAGCTCATGGTAGGTATGGGGGTTGCTTTTAAATGAGTCATTCCTGAACAAAACCGTCCCTTCGAGATGTGGTTTTCCACATTGCAAGAGATGGTAGGTACTGTAGTTATTTCTCATAGACTGAAATTCATCATCTGTGCACATTTAGGAACTGTGGAATAAGCACCTGACCTCACTCAAGGCAGAGACAAGACTAAAGATCATAAATAAGATACTGATCCTGTTCTCAAGGTGACTCTAAATGTCTCATAAATTATCTTGAAGAAAGAAAAATTCTTACTTTTGACTCAATAAAATGTTTCTAGTTGGAATATAATTGTTATGGCTAAATTGCATGAAGGATTTATTGAAGGGGTTCAGCAAAAGGTAGATAAAGAAAGAATTTATGCTTCAAGGTAGGCTCAGCTTGTCCATTTGACAAAGGAAAAGTAATCATGAAAAACAGAGGCAAAATAAGCTAAGATGTTTCTTTGTTGGAAGATAGAAAACACCAGCCTGGAGACGGGGGCAAAGAAGGGTTAAGTAAGGTTGAGCTGGTTGTGTTGAAAAAATTTTGAAGAGTCACCCTTAATGTCATACAAACCTTTGTGCAAATACGCTTCTGTTGTTACCAGATATATTAGTCAGGGCTATCTACAAGAATAAAATTTGTAGAAATAACATGTGTTCATATACGTATTCATGTATATGTGTGTGCATTTAAGTATATAGAAAGAGACAGAGAGAGAGACCAAAAGAAGATGAATTAGGATAGCAGTCCATCTAGTCCAACAGTGACT
Source organism: Peromyscus eremicus (assembly GCF_949786415.1). NCBI lineage: Eukaryota > Metazoa > Chordata > Mammalia > Rodentia > Cricetidae > Peromyscus > Peromyscus eremicus. Next base: position 52,632,680 of record NC_081432.1, on the reverse strand, counting down.
GTACACCAATGGAAGTTCCAAGAATCTGTTAGTTGTTTAGTCCAGTTGTTTACCTGGTTGTCTCAGCTAGTCTTCAGTATATGTCAGAATCCCAAAGAAGTAGGCTGAAATGCCAGTGAAGAAATAGACTTGCTGTAAACAAGAGCAGCAGGAAAAGAGTGAGAGTTTCCTTCTTCCGTTTCCTTTATATAGGATGCCAGCAGAAGATATGACCCAGATTGAAGGTAGATTTTCCCACTTCAAAAGATCTGGATTAAAGATGTATCTTCCCACCTCAAAACATCTGGATTAGAAATGTGTCCTATCACCTCAAATGATTTAAGAAAAATCCCTCATTGGTTATAGTTAATTCCAGATGTTGTCAAGTTGAAAACCATGAATAGCTGCCACATTGGATATCACATAAACCATTTTATTCCCACGCAGTTGAGTAAAATGTAATGTTACAATTACAGGCAAACTAGCCATAAATCAAGAAAGTAATTCAATTTCTTTACCTTTTGTGCCAAGTAGGTGATCTCGTCAAATATGTACTGACTGTGTCAGGGACTGAACAGGGGTAGACACACAAAGTAATTGTTCCATTCAGGCAGTTAATCATTAGTTGTTGGTCCAGTCTCTATGAATATTATCTCAGTTTGGTACAAGAACACAGACTTCTTAAGAGAAAGAATGATGACCACCTTAGTAGAAATCCAGGGATCCATGGTGCAGGGAGATTAATAAAACTCCTGTGATCTGTCCTAGATGCTAAAGAGAGACATAGACAACTAGTTTGTGTAAAAATACTCACCTTTTCTGTGACATGCTGATCACATCACCATTGGCCTTCATACATCAGTCCTACTAATAATGCCAGCATGTCAGTGTTGTGTCTGTAAGTCTACTTGAGTATTCTTAGCATATGTGCTTAAAAGCCCAACTTTTGATGAAATCATTGCTGAGAGCCACTTACACGGGATTTCTGACATTCTAGTGCTTATGTTCTGCCACAGGGATAAGGCATTTATGGAAGAACCATCTAACCTAATGAACTTAAGAGGTAGAGGGTCTATATGGTCCTGGTTCATCCCACAGCCCAACATTAGGCAGAAAGAGAGCACAAGTTGTAAATCTCCATCAGGTCCCTCCCCTTGGGGCTTGGGAAGCCCTGTGGAAAATGGAGAAGGAGAATTGTAGGAGCCAGAGAGGTTGAGGATACCAAGAGAACACAGCTTACAGATTCAACTAAGCAGGGCTCATAGGTGGCTCACAGAAACTGAAGTGACAATCACGGAGCCTGCATAGGTCTACACTAGGTCCTCGGCATATATGTTATAGTTGTTAGTTTGGTGCTTTTTGTGGGACTCCTAACTGTGGGAGTGTGGCTGTCTCTCACTCCTTTGCCTGTTCTTGGGAGCTTTTTCTTCCTACTAGGTTGCCTCACCCAGTCTTGATATGAGGATTTATGTCTAGTCTTATTATATCTTGTAATGCTATGTTCTGTTGATATCCCTGGGAAGCCTGTTGTTTTCTGAAGGGAAACAGAGGAAAAAGAATGGATCTGGGGGAGGAGGGAACTCAGAGGAGTAGAGAGAAGGGAGACAGTGGTTGGTATGTATTGTGTGAGAGAAGACTAAATTTTTTTAAATCTTGGTCTATATGACAGCTGATTGATGAATGTAAATACATGTGCATCCTGACTCCATATTTCAGTCTCAAGAAACATATTATTCTTTGCAATAGATGTTACTCAGCTGTAAAGATGTACTTGGAGATAACAGCAAATGCATAAGGATTTATAGGGCCAGCTGAAAAGTGGTCATGCCATTTAGGGGAAAGTCTTGCACTGTAGAAAAAATTGACACATGACTACATACATTCATTAGAAGGACTGTATATCTTCACACTTATCTATGTTCATTGCTGACAGGAAGTGGAGACAAAAAACCAGGTGTCAGTTGATGGGTAAGCGGATATTGAAAATACAGTTCATATAAGCAACAGGAAATTATTGAACTGTAAAGAAAAAATAAATTATGACATTGTAGTTGGAAGTTTTTCTGAGTCCCACCCAGTTCTGCAGCCACTCAGACCCAAGTAAATACACAGAGGCTTATATTATTGTCAAACTATGGCCATGGCAGGCTTCTCGCTAGCTAGCTCTTATGTCTTAAATTAACCCATTTCTATTAATCTATGTTTTGCCACACATTCCATGGCTTTATGGTCTGCTGGCATCTTGCTTCTCCTTCCGCAGCAGTTGGTGTCTCCTCCTCTCTCTCCTTTCTTCTTCCTGTCTATCTGCTTGAGATTTCTGCCTGCCTCTAAGTGGCCTTGCCATAGGCCAATACAGCTTTGTTTATCAACCAATCAAAGCAACACATATTCATAGCATACAGAAAGATATCCCACAGCATGAAATTCATAGTTAAGTGTATTGAACTGGAAACAATCCTTCTGGGTGAGGTAACCTAGACCAATAAAGACAAATACTATATGATTACTTTCCCATGTGGATGCTACCTTTAGGTCTGTGTGTTTACACTGGAGTACATATAGAAATCAGGAAACTTGTATGCAGCCATGAGAGGTAGGTACATTCAGGAAAGAGAAATATAATACAGATAATAAGGAAGGGTAAAGAGTAACAATGGAACAAAAAGCATTAAATTGACCCAGTGAGTATTGAGAACAAAAGAGAGGAAGCACATGAAGTTGGGGGCAGTGAGCTAGTAGAGGAACTGGAGGGGAGAAAATGAGGGATGGACTAGATACAGACATACTGTATGAATTCATGAACATTGAAAAGGGTGAGGAAAAGAAGGGAAGAGTGGAGGAGGGAGTATGGGAAGGATAACATTTGCACTTTGAGAATGCTACCTGGAAACCTATTGCTGTAGATGCTTTAATATATATCATATATATTATATAAAACACAATATATAATATACATTATACACACACACAGAGTTACCCTATAACTGGGGGGATTGCTTCTCTTAGACACCATTGGCTACATCATTTAAAATGCCCAGGACCAGATATGTGCTATCTCTTTTCCAGTTAATGGACAGCATAGGCCCTCAAAAACTACAAACTATTGCTGTTGATTTGAGTTACCCTTCCAAACTTTGTGATAAAACCCTAGACCTGAAGACATCATATATCTGAATCATAGGACATGGAAAAATTTATCTGGTAGCAACCTCAAAGATTCATTCTTGCTAGCATGCTTTCATAGTGCTAGAAGAGTCTAATGTACATTTTGGGAAGAAAAGTCATCATCTGTCTTACTCAGCTGTGAATCATGCAAGCTACAAATGCCCACTAATTCAATAGTGGCATTAGTGTTATGGAGCAAGCAACTATTTTCTGATTAGATTTAATGCCTTGTCAGAAGATAGACCCCATGACTGATACTATTGACTTGTTCAAAAATGTATTGCTGGTTTGTTATAGGGCTTAGGATAAAACTTATTCTTATAGATGTATGTAGCAATAAACTGCTCCCTAAATATTTATATTTATGGCCACAGATTAGAGCATCTTTCCACCCTCTTCAGTGTCAGTGAAGCTTCTTCTTCTTCTTCTTCTTCTTCTTCTTCTTCTTCTTCTTCTTCTTCTTCTTCTTCTTCTTCTTCTCTTCTCTCCTCCTCCTCCTCCTCCTCCTCCTCCTCTTCTTCTTCTAGTAGATTAGTATTAACACAGAGACCAACAACCCATCAATTCATAGAAAATAAGAGACTATGGCATACTCAGTTCTAAGTGGGACATATATATCATAGACTCTCCTCCCGTGGGTCAGTTACCATTATAGAAGATGGGGTAGAAAGATCTTAAGAGCAAGATGAGTGTATGTCAGTATCAAAAGAGCATTTGCCAGACATGACTGTACAGTTGCATATATAAGCTCATCACAGCTGGCATTGCATACACAAGATCAAGCCAGGCAAAATCCCAGCAGTTAAAATCATGGCAGGGATGGATGAAGAGCTCACAAAGCCCTATTGTTAGTTGGTGGCTACTTCAATGGAGGAGTTGCTTTCCTTCAGAAATGTGGGCTCTCAGACGCTACCCATGCTCCAGGAAATGCTCCCATACCCATGCACATACAGGTAGCATTAAATGGACCCCGTGAGTATTGAGAACAAAAGAGAGGAGGCACATGAAGTTGGGGACAGTGAGCTAGCAGAGGAACTGGAGGGGAGAAAATGAGGGATGGACTAAATATGTACATACTGTATGAATTCATGAACATTGAATATTAACTTAAAAAGAGCACAATTAATGGGCTCTGAAAAAACTTCTGACAACAAAAATTAGAATAGGAAAAGGTTTGTGATCAAGTAAGTTAATATAAAACTCAATTTGCCAAAATTCACTGTTCTCTCACCATTTTAACTTTTGGCTAAATTGCTTCAAGGTATTGCTTGTTTCTCCAGAGAGGAGTATTGATGGCTGAAAAATTCTATAATTCAGGAAAGATGAATTTTTTTGTTTGCCTTTTAATTAAATTTTAGTATATATATATTTTTTAAAAGATCCAGGTGTCATCTGAAGAAGTTGGAAGCTTTTGCTGCTATGAAGGTAATATTTGGCATCTGGACACCCATCATAATGACCAGAAAAGATCATCTTTCAAGCTCTGGTTTTGAATATCACCTGCGAGAATTACTGTTGAATTCATCCCTACCACAATCTCTCTTTTTGAACCAAAATGTTATTTCTTATCATTAGACAACACATATGTTTGAGGAACAGTTTCATTTTTGCCGACATTTAATTATATTTTATTTTACTGAAGGTTATTTGAAAGACTATTATGAAACATATAGGTTTTTTTTAACTTTAGAAGTAATTTATAGGCAAAGGACAGTTTCAATACTAAAAGCAAATATTAAAATTGGCTACTGCCCCAAGATACACATCCTATGACTTGGATCATATTAACCATAATTTGGAAATAAATAGTGATTTTGTTTGTATGGCTTAAATTTTTTTTCAAAGTCTCATTATGTAACTCAGGCTGGCCTCAAACTCAAGATCTCCTCAGTGCTGAATTGCAGGTGTGTGCCACTATATCCCATTGGGAGAAGGGGAGATCAACATTTGCATTGCTCCTTGTGTTTGAGCCCCTGACCCACACTCATCTGTAGCCTGGATCTCAAAATTTAGTGTGACTGGATAAAGAAACATGTTTCCCCACAGCATTTGTTTTCTGTGGTTAAAATAAAAAACCCCAGAATTGGTGGAATAAGATAACATAAATGGATTGTTTCATAGAACTGGAGGTCAGTAGTATGAAACCAAAGTGTCCCTGGACAGTGCTTGCTTGGACAGTCTAGAACGCTTTTAATGTTCTGCCTCTCCCAGGTTCTGTAGTTGGAGGAATTCATTGAGCTATGGTCACATCCTTACAGTCTGCCTCTGTTATCACATTGCTCTTTTTTCTTTGTGTCTTTTCTTCAGAGATGTGTCTCTTCAATCCTCTTACAAAGATGCCAGTAACAGCAGGTAGGTCCACAGTGAAGATAATTAGGCTAAGCTTGTACCAGGATTCCTAATTTAGCATATCCTTATGTGTCTTTTCTCTGTACAACACCCACAGATTACATGGACTTGATATGTTTGTCTTTTAGAGGTCCAGATTTTGGACTACCTACCTGTGCAGTTCCTATTTTTTTCATGTGGATGAGTTTGTATTTCCACAATGATGATAAGGTGGGCATGCTTCTTTTAAAATTCTTTATGTTGCTTGTAAAGTAGTAAGCATACAATGGGGAGTTGATTAATTATGGCTGAATCATACGAAAGTATTAAGTAACCTTAGGTAACATATAAAATTGTCTACTTGGAGAAAAAGCTATGATGTTTGGAGATTCTCAAACCCTGACATCAATCCATTCATGTCGCCTTCTTAGTTTCCCAGGCATTGTCCCTCATTCCGGGCACGATGCTCCTCACTCCCATGTATCTCTACCTTCACTGTGTCACTACTACATTCCACAACCAGAGACAGCTATGTGCCACTTGGCTGCTTAGCATCAACTGCCTAATGCAAAGTGCAAGCATTTCCTAATGTCATTGTTGAGTTGTACTGTGTGTCTGCAGTATCTCTCCCCTCATGATCAACCTCATCAACAGGACTTCCTGAGTAACTGTTTTTCTATCTATTCACTCATTTATTTTGTTGTTGTTGTTGTTCTTTTTGTTTTTATATGGGGCCTCACCATGTAGCCCTCACCGGCCTCTATAGACCAGAATGGCCTCCACTTCATACAGATCCACTTACCTCTGTTTTCAGAGTTCTAGGATTAAAGGCATGTGCCACTGTGCTTGGTACCAAGTAACTAGTGTTTTCAAATTACAGTGAGCACAGAAAAGTGGTGATCTACTGTTGAAAGGGGAACATGGAGACTCGTGGCTTTGTGATGTTCTTGGTGCATTTTGCCAGAATTACCTGCGATAAATTGCCAATGTGGAACGAGGATATTTTATGCCCAAACTCACTTTATATCCACTACGTCTGCTAGCAGCTTGGAAGGCACCATTAACCATATACCAAACCCAGATCACCCAAGAGGATGGCCAGCTTTCTAGATTTGAGGTTAACTTTTCCAGGCAAATATACTTTCTCACTTCTTGAGAGTGTTTTTATATTTGAATAGTGCATGGCTCCGTTTATTCCTTTGGCCTCTTAAGGGTAGGGGGGAAGGAACAGGGTTACACTCCTATGGCCCCGGTGAGTCTATTTATCACCACACCCACTTCCAAATCTTCCAACTTCAAAGCACAAAAGGAAACTTTTAAAAGTTCATTTTATGACATTTCCCCCCTTCAGCCATATAACTTAAAAAAAAAAAAAGGCTCTAACCAATTTATTTATTTATTTTTTTTAGAAGGAGTAGAAACTTTCCTTCTGGACTTACTTTCCATGTGCCGGGTTTCAGCCTGGAGCACATTTTTTTTTTTTTTTTTTTTTTACTGCTGGAAATAGGGAGTTATAATGAAAATGCTGGCGCAACGTCAGCCATGGAGGTGCTAGCAGGCAGTTATGCAATAAATAACGTGGGAAATATTCTACACTTCAAGGCAATTACACGTTCAGCCATCTTTAAGATAGCTGGCCCATGAAGGGTAGGGATTAGGTTTCTCTGACAAGTGCGAAAGACCCGTGACTCATGAATGCCGAGAGGGACGAATGAATTACGAGAGCTGAGTGAAAGCCCCATAATCACCTATCACAGGTAAAAGAGATTCTGTGTGTTTGCAGGGGAAAGGATGGAAAAAATGAAGTCAAGGCATTTCTGCCAGTTTGGGGTTTGACCAGCGAGGCTGGAGGTGCTGGATGTTGGGCAGTCCCCTGTATGGATTTGGTGACCACTGCTGCATGATAACCTGAATTTTACTTCTGATGTTTCCTTCACGTGAATTATGTTTTCAGGGACATTGAAATGATTACTTATGATCCATAAAGATGACAGCGTCTGTACACCCACAGATTGTCCTGCAGACAGTAGGACCCAGGACACAGCGACAAAGCCTTCCTTAACTCACTTTTACTTAGTCTCTGGCTCAGCTGCATGCTCCGACTTGTCTCTATATTGCCCCATCCACTCTTGGCTCTATAGCTGAGCACAGTGGGGCCTGTTGAGGGGCCTCCCCCAGGAGCTATTCACCTGGAGGCACGACACACTTGCTTTTACATCCCTTTCTCTTGAAATGCGTTGAACAAACATGGGGTTGTGGGATGAATTTCTCTGTATGAGTCTGTTAGGTGTTCCAGACAGAGACTAAATCTTCAAACGCAGCAGTGAAAGCACCGTGTGCTCCTACAGCCTGCTGACTGAATTCAGCCTTCTATTGGAGGGGTTACCTTTCGTTTGGATAGAAAATATTTGGGTCTTGTTTGGGGCTGTACTTCCAAAGCCTGGCATGGCTTTTTTTTTTTTTTTTTTTTTTTTTTTTTTTTAGCATGTGGCTCATTTTCTAAATGAATGGAAGAGGCAGACTTTGGGATTAAGGCAGTTCAAAGGTCCATACAGATTCCAAACAATATTATGCCGGGTCCTATGAACTGGCATTGATTCAGTCATTCTACTATAAGTGAATCACGCTTTCCACCCTAGAGGAACTGTGGTAGGGAGCTTAACTCGGTGGATTATCACAGTATGGTATGACAAAGGCTATAAAGAGTAGCACGGCTAAGATAGAGCCCTGGCAAGGGAGTGTGGTCAGTTCAGCATGTACCAATCATTAACTCTAAATACTTGCAACCGTAGCTTCCACGTTAGTAACCATCAAACCATGAAAGCCGTAAGTTCACTTATGTCGTTTGACTATCCCAAATAGTCACTGGCACTCTCCCTGCATCTTCCGTCCTTCCGCAGCCCTGTGGTACTTGGCCCACAGTTCCTTCCCTCTTTTGACGAAGATATAAAGATGTGAGTGGATAAGCAGCATAGTTCATTTGGGCTGCTATAACAGAACGTCATGGAAAGCTAAATAGACAGTGTGAAATAACCAATTTATTGCTCACAGTTCTGGGGCTTGGGAAAATCACTCTGTTGGTCATCTTTGGTGGTGGACCTTTTGAGACTCTGTCCTGGGCCGTGCATGTTGAAGCCAAATTGTCTGGTCCCTCATAAGAACCATTGTGTAGTCAATCTTGTTCACTCTGAAAATAAGAGAAAGGTTAGGAATTACAAATTTAAAATTACTGTATTTTAAGCTTTATAGGAAGAAGCACGATATGCAATGAAAACCATAATTTGATGAAATAATTGTCAAGTATTTGCTTTGACTCACAAATTTCCTGAAATGTACTCCTTTGGATATCAGAGAACCTAGAAAACATAACCATTCTATACCCGATTTTTCTGCCATGAGAAAATACTCTTATAAATACCGTATTAATTTTTTCGTTTAATAAAGTCATAAAACTGAGCTACAAAATTTCAAACAGGTCTTCCTTAAATATTGGCAAGGCCCTATTATGTAACATATTAAAGTACACATATTATTGCCTATGCATACATTTCACGTTTGCAGATAAAACCATGATTATTCAAGAGGTTTAAAATAACAGGCCCTAATTTATTATCACTGCTTATAAAGACTTTAGAAGGGGCCACTGAACATTATGTTAGCATTGATGTGTCAATCTTTTAATTGAAGTATGGCACATCTGAATCCCAGAACAGACTTAATTAACAGAAAATAATTAGCATCAATTTCCCAACAGAGAATATGGAGCGTTTTTTTTTTTTCCAGCAGAATTCATTGATTGATAATTAAGGAGGAGTTAGTTGTAATAAAACTCCAGTATTGCAATGTCTAATTGGCATTTCAGGACATTTTGCAGTTACAGTTACTTTGTTCCAGGCCTTCTCTGCCTTTTGAACAGTTTTAATAAGAATCTTTCCTTTCCAAGGCCGAAGCTCTGCAGGTGAGGAGGGAGGAAGGTGGAGGAGCACAGGAGCACATTAGTATCGGAACAGTGGCTGGAAAGCCTTCATTCCCTTTTAAGTTTCCGTGACTACCACCCTCCGTGCCTCCAGGGCTCAACTTGTTCAGGGGACAGGTATGCCCTGCCAGAGGGTCTCTCTCCACAGGAGGCATTCTGTAATCTGGGGTCCTTCTGTAGCAGAAGACCCTTTAATAACTATCTGTTGAGCCTGGGCCTTTTCATTGTCTGATTTATTTATTTTACACAGCTTTGCCTACCTATGATGCAGAGATCACTGATCATCTCTTTAAGCGTTTACAGCCCTTCTTCAAGACACATGCCTGATACAGAACTCCCAAATAATCTAACCGCCTCTGACAGGTCCTTCCTCTCATAATCTCCAATTATCTCCAATTTTTTCAGTATCTTTCTTTATTAATGGAAGATTTCAATAAGAATTCACTGTAAATGCATTGTAGAAAAATCAGAAAATGTAGCAAACAAAAGAAGGAAATAAAAATTCAGCACATTGAAGGTGCCTTTCTATAATGATTATAATTTTGGCATATTTCTGACTGGTCCTTTTGTATATGTATTTTCCAATAAAATAGAATCTACTTTTTTGTAAAATTTGAATTTATTGAAATACAGTTTCAAGGTCTTCCAACCTGCAGAGAAGGGCTATTTACAAACTGAACAGAAGTAGGTGTTTGATGTAATCATCTTTGACTAAATATATAATCCTGTTTATCTCTCAAACAAGATTTTTATTTGATTTGAGAATGAAATTGTCCTTCAATTTCTTATGAATATTCCATGTAATTTAGAGATATGTTAGGCAAATGAAATAAATACATTATAGGAAAAAGGGAGATATTACTTACATAACCACAATTAGTAAACAACATTTATTTGAACTAAAACACAACTCTTGTGATATAACACAAAATATGGATAAACCAGAGATCGTGGAATTGATTAAAAAAACTTAATAATTCTCACATAGGAAACAGCTCAAAAGGCCAAAAGAAGGCAGCAGAGACTTTTGTTGACATGTTGAAGACAAATCCAGTTACAAAGTTTTCCACGGGTCACAACAGCTGTTCAATATAAAGATCAAATAGAATTTTGAAACTCATGAGAAAAATTCATTGAAAAGAAAAATGTGATAAGTAGATTTACTTACTATACATGATGAAATTTCCACTGACTTCCATGAATGTTAACACAATTATTGGAGTGTTAAAGAAAACAGAGTAAAATATTTTTTAATGCAATGGAATACTGGATTCAGTGGGTGTTCAATATTTTCAATTGGGTTCATTTTGTAAGGAAAAGAGAGTTCCACAGAATGTTGATTAGAGCATACTTGAGACATAATTCTTAAGATGATAAATAACTACTGAATCAAAAAGACACATGAGTCATTTCAGTCATTTTCTTCTTCCCACAAATAAACAAACAGCTAAGTCTATTCTTGTACAAAGGAACGGGGGCCATGATTTGTTTGAGGCCAGTATTTACCAGCAAGTGTTGACAGCTGTCCTCCAGAACCTTGAAGACGGCATAGAAATCTCCCTTTAAAATGTCAGGCCTGAGAAGTACAGCTTTCTGAGACTACAGGAGTCATGTGTCACAAAATGTGTTCTTACACAACTAACTATCAATTTCTATGAGTCAATTGCACTTTAGAAAGGACCTCTACCCTCACACACAAATCATTACAGATTCATCTCTATTGTCCCACATATCTGGGGCATCCATCTGTAAATTTTATAGGTCAGTTATTTAGAACTAAAAAATGTAAACCTAAATGTTCACGTTGCCATTTACATTAGCAAGAAATAAAAGACAAAACAGTATAAAGTACAATTAAAAACTTTTTTAAGCACCAGTATATGTGAATAACATTTAAGATCTTCAAATTTTAATTGTAGAATGTGTGCATACACACACACACACACACACACACACACACACACACACACACAGTATGTTACAGGTACAATCAACTTTGCAAGATGTGAATGTAAACTACGCTGCTCAGGTAGAGTCCTCCTGTTAGAACACACAGCTCAGTCAATATGATTAAGTTGCCATCCACATGGTAACTTCTTTTGGCCAGTGAGTAACAGATTCTACTTTCCTGATCGCTGAATCATTTGCAATGTGCTTTGTTTATCCTCCTGTGGCTTCCTCTGAGTTCTCCCCTACTCCCCGGGCATGGTTTTGGGTATGTTGGGTCTGTTGGCCAGATCAGGAGGACAGACATAATTCATAACAGTTCTAGATCTGTCATAAATAAGTCAGAATTAGATTCCACTGTTGGGAAACCCTGAATATCAGTGGTTTAAAGAAAACAACATTTATTTTCTGATGTATAAACTTCTGGAGGTATTCATTCTAAATCTGCTTTGTTGTTCAGTTTTATGAAAGTCTCGGAAACCTGACCACTGTCCCACCATGTTACTACTGCTGTTTCTAAGAGGAACTCTCCATCTCTTTTGGCTTAGGATGTTGACGGCCCCATTCTCAGCAGAAGAGCAGATCACAAGAAAACTGATTTCTGAAGCTCCCAAGTCTGTTTTTATTTTCTATTTAAAAACAAAAAAAGAACTACAAAAACCGTTCAAGTTTTTGATTTTAATTTTTTTTTCATTTTATATACCAACCACAGTTCCCCTTCCTCCTGCTCCCCCCTCTTCCCCCGACCCCCCCCCCCCACTCCTCAGAAAGTGTAAAGTCTCCCATGAGGAGTCAACAAAGCCTGGCATATCAAATTGAGGCAGGACCAAGTCCCTACCCCTGCATCAAGGCTGAGCAAGGTATCCCACCATAGGGAATAGGCTCTAAAATGCCAGTTCATGCGCCACCAGGATAAGTCCTGGTCCCACTGCCAGGGGTCCCACAAACAGACCAAGCCATACCACTGTCACCCACATTCAGGGGGCCTAGTTTGCTCCTATGCAGGCTCCCTAGCTGTCATTCCAGAGTCCATGAGCTCCTACCAGTTCGAGTCAGCTGTCTCTGTGGGTTTCCCCATCATGATCTTGAAGCCCCTTTGCTCATATAATCCCTCCTCCCTCTCTTCTACTGGACTCCAGGAGCTCAGGTCAGTGCTTGGCTTTGGATTTTTGCATCTGCTTTCATCAGTTACTGGATGAATGTTCTAGGATGACAATTAGTGTAGTTACCAATCTGATTACAGGAGAAGGCCAGTTCAGGCACCTTCTCCACTATTACTAGGAGTCTTAGCTGAGGGCATCCTTGTGTTTTTCTTGGAATTTCCCTAACATCAGATTTCTCCCTAGCCCCATTATTGTTTCCTCTGTCATGATATCTCTTTCATTGCTCTCCCTCTCCATCCTTCCCCCAACTCAACCATCCTGTTCCTTCAAGTTCTCATCCCCCACCCCCTCTCTTCTCCCCTCTCCACCTCCAGTTTACCCAGGAGATCTTATCTATTTCCCCTTCTTATGACGATTCATTCATGTCCCTCTTAGGGTCCTCCTTCTTACTTAGCTTCTCTAGGGTTGTGGTTTGTAGCCTGGTTATCCTTTGCTTTACATATAGTATCCACTTTGAGTGAGTACATACCATGTTTGTCTTTCTGGGTCTGGGTTACCTCATTCATGATGAATTTTTTCTAGTTCCATCCATTTGCCAGGAAATTTCATAGTATCATTGATGTTTAGCACTGAGTAATACTCCATTGTGTAAATGTACCACATTTTCTTTATTCATTCCTCAATTGAGAGGCATCTAGGTTGCTTCCAGGTTCTGGATATTGTGAATAATGCTGCTGTGAACATAGTTGAGCATGTGTCCTTGTGGTATGATTGAGAATGTCTTGGGTATATGCCCAAGAGTGGTATTGCTGGGTCTTGAAGTAGATTGATTCCAAATTTTCTGAGACATCACCATACTGATTTCCAAAGTCTGTACAAACTTGCACTCCTACCAACAGTGGAGGAGTGTTCCCCTTGCTCTACATTCTCTCTAACATAAGCTGTCTTCAGTGTTTTTCATCTTAGCCATTCTGACAGGTGTAAGATGGTATCTCAGAGTCATTTGGATTTGCATTTCCTTGATGACTAAGGATGTTGAGCAATTCCTTAAATGACTTTCAGTCATTTCAGATTCTTCTGTTGAGAATTCTCTGTTAGACCTGTACCTCATTTTTAATTGGATTATTTGATATTTTGATGTCTAGTTTCTTGAGTTCTTTACATGTTTTGGAGATCAGCCCTTTGTTAGATGTTGGGTTGGTGAAGATCTTTTCCCATTCTGTATGCTGCTGCTTTGTCTTATTGACTGTGTCCTCTGCCTTACAGAAGCTTTTCAGTTTCAGGAGGTCCCATTTATTAATTGTTGCTCTCAGAGTCTGTGCTACTAGTGTTATATTTAGGAAGTGGTCTCCTGTGCCAATGCATTCAAGGCTACTTCCCATTTTCTCTTCTATCAGGTTCAGTGTAGCTGGATTTATGTTGAGGTCTCTGATCCACTTGGACCTGAGTTTTGTGTGTAGCAATAGATCACAGTGACCTTTAAAGTACACTGGGAAATGCGACCTATTTTCTAAGGGGCCCATGTGCAATGCTGACATTGTGGAGGAAGTAGGGGAATGACAAATGCTTCAAAGAATCAATAAAAGAGCTCCCTTTCAGGTCATATTCTATAGAAATAGAGCTAGGCCAGAAGCCCATGAACGTGTGCTTTGCATAGTATGCTTCAAGTTGGGAACAGGATGGGGAGAGATAAACGGGGAAGAGGGTGGGGCTTCAGAAGAATGTAGTCACTCCAGGGAGTTCTAGAGCAAAAACTGATTTCAAAATCTTTCTCTTGAGAAGGGCTTTGGGAATCCTGTCCCAGCTACTCTGTTGGAAAAGAATAATCTCAGTATTGCACAAAGGCACACAAGTACACAGCTAACGTCATTTGGCAAGGGAATCACTGTCTGTAAAAAGGGCTGTGCCAGAACCCTGACCAGGATAAGAAGCAGCACACTTGGTCAAAATGGTCTCTGTCTTTGATCCTTGACCTAGATGGTGACTGCTTCTCCTCCCATTGGCTGAAGCTTGATTTCTTAATCTGATGTGATTGGCTAATCTAATTGGTGCAAAGGGGGAGGGATCTGGAAATGTGGGCCTTTGTCAGGCTAACTACCTTGGATAGAAAAAAAATGTTTCTCAGAACTTCGTGGCCCTGGCAGGTCTGATGTTTTGCTCTCTCTCTATTTACTAACAAATCAGTTAATTTTACCATTTTTGGTGGTGCTGTCTGGGAGGGAAGGCAGGGTATTTGAGAGAAGCAGGTATGGGCAGAATTTTCTTGTCCTTTAGGATCATGGTACCTGACCCTGGGAATTTTCAGATAGTTATTTGATCATGAGATTGAGGAAATCGATTCACCATTGCACATGAGTACACTCTAGAATGAACAGACAACCAGTTATGAGTTCAAAGAATTGCTTCTGTCAAGTTGATTCTAAAACAAGTGATCATCCCTTAGGAAAAGTAAATATACATCAGTACATAGGGTCTTTGGTATTTTTCTTTCTTATCTTGTGTTGTTATTTGTTTGTTTCATCTTCACAGTTAACTTGAAAAGGACTCAGATGCACTGTAACTATTAGAATTTTCCCTCTCCAAACAAAATAAGATAATAGAGCTCCTGTCCATAAGGCCATCAAAAACCAGTAGAAACATTTGGTGCAATCAATCTATTGCAAACCAATTTTATAGCCATATAATGAGATCTAATTGCTGCTTTATTAGTCTGGCTAATATTAAAAGTGTCAGTAATTGCTTTGCATTTAAGTTGCTTTTCCAATTTAAATTGCATGTCCAATACATTACCATTAACTTATGTACTTCTTTTGTTTAATAGATTTTTCCTGTTCTTATCTGCATCTATAGAACTAGTTGAAATTATAGGAAGGAGAAATTAGAGAAGTAGAAATAAATGAAAATTTTATATAGTGAATATCTGGGGTGGTTCGATGTATTTTTCAATACCAAAACTTAGATGGAATTTGTGTATTGTGAAGTATTTCTATTGCCTTTATGCAAACTACACGTGAAAAAAAAAAGGTTAGTAAGTATATTTCTTACTGTGTCGTCCACACATCCCTATTAATTGAAGTACTGGATTAGTCATTTCTAATTCACTTGATTTAATTACATTAATTGATACATCAAAGTGACTCTCAAAGCAGAAACTTGTTGATTGGCTCTTTGGAAAAACAGAAGAAAGGGAGTCAAACAGATCAGTTCTGTAGTTAAGGATCCATGCTTGAGCACCAACTACCAGCTTCTGTGACCATAGTCCCTGGAATGAAAGCTTTTGCTTTCCCCAAACAACGCATGCCTAACACATTGCCATCTTAAAATAAACTAAATAATGTTTCCCCAAGAGTCAGGAGACTGTTGTTAGTTGTAGGGAAAATTCCATGTCACTGTTGTACCTGAATGTCCACATAAGGTCTGAAAAAGATCCTGTATTTCAATTTGATCTCTCTATCTTTTTAGTAAATTTGTTTTTTAATCTTCTAGGGATTTCTATGCAGCTACAACTTTGGCTCAGTGGATACAGATGCTTGCAGCCAAGCTTGGTAACCTGGGCTTGATCCCCTGAACTCACAGTGTGGAAGGAGAGAGAAGACTCATAGTTATTCTTTGACCACATGCATGCTGAGACATGCACATGGGAGGGGAACGACAGACAGACAGACAGACAAAGACACAGACACACACACAATCCATCAAATGATCTGCCAGTCCATCAATCAATCCATCAATCAATGAATTCATATAAATGATATCTCCAAACTCTCAAGCTTTATTTGTTAGCTTTTTCAGAGGTGCTCCAGTCTTTCATCATGAGCTCTGTAGTTAGATGACGAAGATTCCCACCCTGGATCCTGCTCTTCCAATCTGGTGTCCTGGGGCAAATTCTTAACTATTATGGGCTTTGGGTTTTTTTGTTGTTGTTGTTTTGTTTTAATTTATAGAACTGAAATAGCAATAGAAACAATTTCTTGTGGTTGTTTGGGGGCTTCAATAAAATAATACATATTCTATGCATACTAGATGTTTTTATTCACTTTTATCTTGAAAAGAAATATCAACAAGATTCTTAAGTTATATCAACAATACATTTTTTTATACATATGAAAGTTTGGGTTTTTTTTTTTTAACTTACTCTCTGGTAGCCATGGATTTTTCCTGGAGTTCAGGGAGGCTTTGAGTTTACATGAATGGATGGCCATATCTAAGAGGTGATTTTGGCTTTTTTTGTTTGTTTGTTTTCAAGACAGGGTTTCTCTATGTAGTTTTGGTGCCTGTCCTGGATCTCGCTCTGTATACCAGGCTGGCCTCGAATTCACAGAGATCCTCCTGGCTCTGCCTCCCGAGTGTTGGGATTAAAGGTGTGCCCCACCACCACCCAGCTTAAGAGGCGGTTTTAAAGGAAGATTTGTAATCCTATTTTCTTATTTTCTTTATAAAATATATCATTTTAGATAGAAGCCCTCTTTGATCCCTATTCTTACTTGAGTAGGTTTCATATTAACATAAATTATTACTCCAATCCAGAAGTTATGAAGTTATATGTGACATTTGATGTTGATATACAAAAGGTAAGGAGATATAGATATAACATCAAAATAAAAATTTTGTTTTACTTGTTTAAAGATTTATTTTTTATTTTATGTGTATGTGTGTGTGTTATGCCTGCATGTATGTAAGTGTAGCATGTGCATGCGAATGTCTGCAGAGTCCAGAAGAACGGATCAGATCCCATGGAACTTGAGTTACAGGGAGGTACAAGCTTTCATGGGGATGCTGGCAACTGAATTAATTTAGCTTGTTATTTGACACGTTTCTATAATGTATCTGGCCAATGTCACCAGCTATTCCCTCCCATTTCTCCCCATATCCAACCATCTATCAATAGCCAAATGGTCAGCTCTAAGGGTTAAGGCCACATCAACCCGCTTCCCATCCATGATTGATTGCTGACAGGGCTGGTTTTGTACAGGCCATGTATAAGTAGCTGTTGTTGTGTGTTCATTATTATAATGGCTGTATTAAGTATGAAAGAATGACTTTTCACACTCTTTACCCTACCTCTGGCTCGTGGATATTTCTTACCTACTCTTCTGTTCTGTAATTTTCTCTGAGCTCTAGAATGGCGCCATAGATGTCCTTTCTAAAGCTTAGCCTTCACCAATCACTTATTCTCAGTCTGTTGAGTCTCTGTATTCACTGCTGTTCTTTGCAAAGAGATAAAAGGTTACAGTACTAGCTCCCACTTATTTCAGTCATGCAGAGATTTGGACATAATGTTACCATGACTTTGCAGAACACATTTTTCAGATCTATTGCCCACCCTCAGGCTATGTCCATTAAGTTCTTGAAGTTCCTTTTGTACCTGCACTGCAGCCTGAAAGTCCTTTAACCTATTAATTCAGCTGTGCTGCTTCCTTCTTCCAACCCTCCACCAGCTGCCCATTTTTGTCAGGGTGAAAAGCAAATGTTCAATGTGCCTGGTCAGGCCCATCCACCTAGCACAGGACCCTCACTCTGCACTTGACATTTCTAGCTTCCTTTACTAACTATAGGGTGCCCTTCAGTTTCGTTTCAGGTGCTTTGCATATGCATCTCCAAGGCGTTCTCCTTCTCCCACGGAGTGGGTTAAATTACATACTACCTCCTCTAAGTGTTACTTTTTGAAAACAGGATTTTCTCAGGTTAAATTGAAACCATACCAGGATGATATATACAATGACTGGTGTCCTTGTAGGAAGAGGCATTTGGGCAAGAGATGAATAGGGGCAATGGAAACAGAGATGGAGATTATACATCACAGAAAAGAGGTGAACATCCAAGATTGCCTGCAATGTCCAGAAATGCCCTGCAATGTGCAGAAAGAAGCTTGGAGCCACCTTTTTTTTTCCTCCTAAGCCCCAAGAAAACAATCAACCATGCCAACAATTTGTCTTTAAAGCTTTGGGCTGCACAACTATGGAAAATGCATTTCTGATACTCTAAGTCTCCTGGCTATACATCTGTACGACGTTTGCAACCGTTGCTAGAAATCCATCCACTCCCAAACTTACTTTACTTTTCCTATCTGGCCCTGCCCTTCTTGCCCCACTTACTTCTTTCTCCACATTCTTCAGTTCTCTGCTCACGTGCTCAGAAACGCCTCCTCATTTTGATCAAGTGTAAGGCTCGTGAGTCCAAAGCTCAAAATTATAGAGGTGTATTCAATTTGTTTTTTTTCATCTAGAATACTTAATTACCATATGTTGTAAGTACTGCCTCTGAAATGCCCAATGGCAGACAATAATCTTTGCTGTTTTCATCACTAACCACTCAATGAACGAATTCAGTGCACACAAGGCACCTGGTGACTATGGGTGACTTGAGGAGAACCAGCATTGTACCAACAGCAATTTCCTAATTGCACTTGCTTAATTGTATCTTTGAACAGTTGCTTCACCTCTGTGGGAATTGTCTTCACTTTGAAATGAAACAAATCCGTGAGAGTATTTCTAAGGTCTGATACCATGCTAGCATTCCACCTGTCAGTGTGTTATTCTGCTTAAACTGCTTCCAAGCACATTGCTCACAAGCAGATAGGCTCATAGGCCTGTGAAAAAACTTGAGATTCAAAATTATGTCATATAATTTTATAGTCACTATCAATATTCCCTTTATTATAACGTAAATGTGGATGGCAAAAAAAGTGCTTACATGTTATATTCTCAAAGTCTGTTACTTTGCCTCATAATTTTAAATACTCAATAGCATTAATTGAGATCATTGGTTAAAGCAAAGGTTGTATTTGTCTCTGGGATGAGGGCTCTCTAGAACACCATAGTCTACTCAAGTTGTAGCATCATTGTTCTCTTTTACCCCAAAATAGTGTTGACTGAAACCAATATGAGAGTTTAGAAGATCAATATTTTTCATTTTTTTCTTATTCTGGTCTTCTAAATGCCTTTATCATTGAAAAGGCCACAGGAGAAAAAAAATGAAGAAACATTGAAACCTAAAACCAGACATCTAAGGCAATTACACTGATTGCACTTCAGCACCATCATCAACAGCACCCTTGCAGTCTGTCAACAGGGAAAATCCAGGGGGAAAGAAACATATTTTTTTTTAAGTTACTTGACCAGATTTTGAAAGCAACCACAGTGGGGTTTCTTCTTCTCTTTTCTCCCTGCCTTTCCTGGTCCTGAATCTCCACGCAGCATGCTGTGAGCCTGGTAATTTGTAAAATATCATGCAGATCTTCAGCTCTCAGTAAGGCTTTATATCTTGCACATGTTGGGTAGTAATTGGGGATTTGTATTTTCCACAGGGAAATTTCACTGAGTAGCGGGGTTTGTTTCTTTTTTATGATTGCGCAGTTGTGATTGGCTGCTATGATCTCAGAATGGGTATTTATGGGATGACCTATGCCACCCTAGTGTGGTGATTATGATTTTAATGCTGACAATTTGTTGCCTTAGGCAAGGGATGCCAGGGTCCCACTCTGTGCAAAGAAGCATTTCAAGGCCACTAAAGAAGTGCATCACTGGGTTTCACATAGCACAGAAATGAAATAAATTGACTAGTATCCCTTGTAATATTTATTAGAGAAAAATGAAATATTTATATACTTATTTGTGTAATGGTCATTTTTTTGGTAGAATTTCAGATGCTTGAAAGAACCAAGACTTCTTACGGGTACTGTATATGTCAGACACTAGAAAGAATGAACCTGTGTCTCATTCTTGGTTCAGATTTAGACTTCATTGTTTGAGTAATGAAAATTCTAAAAAAGAAAGACGTTTGCTCATAGTGTCTACAAAAAGCAGAGCCTGTAAAAACGGCTGATGTGGAGGAAGTTGTTTCAAAAAATGGTATCCAGAAAAGAAGGTGAGAGACAGGAGAACAGTAGGCTGAGGGATGGAATGCAAGGCAATACAAAGATTCATTGCTGAATAGACTGTTGCTACGGATGTGTGAAGCACATTGCCAGAGGGACCTTCTGAGCAGTAGAGAATGCATTTTGTATTTGTGAGGTCAAGTTCTAATGAAAACAGAATGTGTTTCTTGCCATCATCCATTGATGGAGATTTATTTCAAGCTTAATTCTCTATAATTTTGCCAAGTGAGCATCGGCAAGCATCTACAATGTAAAATCCCAGAAGTATCAGAGAGGGGAGAATCACATTGTCAGTGTAAGGCAATCACTGTTGGTGCTTTATGTAGTAGAAGTTGAGTAGATCTACTGAAATGATATGTCCAGGAACTTTCTTGATGGCCACAGTCACTCTTTTCATCTAGATAAGTGCCATATTAGACCACATACAGCCCCCGAGTAGCGAGTTCTCATTTCTACATGGTAAACACTGGGTTTGCCAGCTTCTATTTAACAAAAATAACCAGCAACTGATTAAGTCTAGTCTGTTAGGCTGGTCTTGTGAACCAAACCTAAGAGTGGTTTCTTTATTTCATAACTCATGGATTGCCAAATTTGAAAAACAGTCTTCAGAGATGTGTAAATACCAACTCAAAAAGAGGAAAACAAGAGGTTGATCTGTTGTGTTTGCTTATTTCCATGGCATAAACAATCTCATCAGTGCCAGTTTCAAACAATCAATATAATAATATCCTTTAAAAAATAGTCAGTATGACACAAGGCACATCTGCTTCTGAGAGAAAACACTAGCCAACTTCAGCCCAGTAATGTGATCCAAGTCCACAGTTAATCTGAACAAAATGCTCTATAGCAAATGATTGAAGTTGAAGGTTTAATAGATCTGCATGCCAGGTCTTAGTATCAATTCTATTATTCATGTAACTTTGGAAAATTTCTTATCTTCTCAATGCCCTAACTTTATTTCTCTAAAGTGGAGAAGCAAAATGTTGCTGTGAAGATTGAGAGAATCCTGGTAAAGCATTATCTATTTATCATGAAGTATAACAGCCCTAGCTGTCCTGGAACTCGCTTTATAAACCAGGCTGGCCTCAACTCACAGAGATCCACCTGTCTCTGCCTCCCAAGTGCTGGGATTAAAGATATGCCATTATTTTTGAGAGCTGAGTAATACTCCATGTGTAAATGTACCACATTATTTTTATCCATTATTCTATTGAGAGGTATCTAGCTTGTTTCCAATTTCTGCTATCATGAATAGAGCAGCAATGTTGAACAAGTATCCCTGTGGTAGGATGAAGTGTTCCTTAGGTATATCCAAGAGTGTTACAGTGGTATAGTTGGATCTTGAGGTAGATCAATTCCACCTTCCTGAGGAATAGCCACATTGATTTCCACAGTGTCTGTACAAGTTTGCACTCCCACCAGCAATGGAGCAGTGTTCTCCTTGCTCCAAATCCTCACCATCATGAGTTATCATTTCTCCTACTTATCTTAGCCATTCTGATAGGTGTAAGATGAAATCTCTATGTAGTTCTGATTTGCATTTCCCTGATGTCTAAGGATGTTGAATATCTCCTTAAGTGTTTGCCACCCATTTGAGATAATTCTGTTGAGAATTATGCTTAGATCTGTACCCCATTTTTGAAGTGAGTTACTTGGATTTTTGATATCAAGTTTCTTGGACTCTTCTTATATTTTGGATATTATCCCTTTATTGGATATGGAGTTGGTAAAAATCTTTTCCCATTCTGTAGGCTACCACTTTGTCTGAATAATGGTGTCCTTTGCCTTATAGAACCTTTTCAATTTCATGAGATGTCATTTATTATTGTTGCTCTTAGTGCCTGCATTAGTGATGCTCTGTTCAGAAATTCTTCTCCTGCATCATTGAGTTTAAGGCTGTACCCCACTTTCTCCTCTATCTGGTTCAGTAATACCTGGTTTTATGTTGAGATTTTTGATCCATTTGGAGTAGAATTTTGTTCAGGGTGATAGATATGGATCTGTTGGCATTCTACAAAATGATTCTTATGAAGAAAAATGTCAAAACAATCTCAAGAAACTTACAGTAATACCAAAAGTAGAAAATATGATATTATAGAAGTAAAATATAATTTTCTGTGTGTCATCTTCTAGATATTATTATAGTCCCAAGAACATTCAGGACTAAGGATGTAGTCCCATTAGTAAAACTTGCTTAGCGTGTGCAAGTTCTAGGTTGACTAGCCACTAGCATAATATTAGTTAAGAAAACAAAAGCACAAAAAATCAAAGGCAAATTTACATAGTAGGAAGACTAATTTAGTGGTCACATTACCAATTTAAATGCTGGACTGACTATTTTTAATGACTACATTCATTAATACTTTTAGAAGAATCTTTAGTAGAGTTAATACTTTCTTATTTTAGTGGCCTAGTACCCAGCAACTTTTATATTACATGAACTTGAATGAACAGAAGCATATATTTTCTTCTAAGTGGTCCTCTCTCTGACATTTCTCTTCATTTAGAAAGATCTTACCATGCACTGGTGCTTTTAATTGGGTAAATTAATGACAACTTATTGTGGACATGCCAAAGAAAAGGATAGTATATAAAGTCTAGCATTTTTAACTAAGCAATCATTCTCTGGGGTAATTAAAAAAGAATGCCAGCACCAACAAGTCTTCTCTTCTTTCTCTCTCACTCTCTGGCTAGCTCATACACATATAAACTTAAAAACAAAGTTCGGTTTCTGATATTTTCTTCATCATCTACATATCTATAGTTAATCTCTATGATTGGTTCCATAGTCTTTTCTCACTTTTTGAGACAGGGTCTCATGTAACCCAGGTTGGCCTCAAACTCACTATGTCATTGAAGTTGGCATTAAACTATTAGTTCATCCTGTTAGCCTTAAGCATGCTTGCTTGAAATAATTTTTGTGAGAATGTATTTATATACACACAGACACACAAAGAAACATACACAGTATGGATTTCAAAATACTAGCTGCCCCGTTTTTAAGCTAGCTTTCTCTGTATATGGTCATCACATATACATCTTCTTTCTTATTATTTACATCATTGTAATGCCTCTTGCATCTAGGCCTTCCTATCTGGAGTACTACATGTATCTTATGACTTATGAAGCTACACAAAATTCCTCTCTTTCCTCAGGTGTAGCTGGAAGGTTTCTCTGGTCCCGCCCACCCTGCAGTCCTGCCTGGCCACAGGGTCCCACAGCCGCTTATAAAATAATCATTCAGAAGCTTAATATTGTTTATAAACTGTATGGCCTATGGCAGGCTTCTTGCTAGCTAGCTCTTTCATCTTAAATTAACCTATTTTTGTTAATCTGTTTTGCTATGTGGCCGTGGAGTTATTGGTCTGCTGGCATCTTGCTTCTCCTTGGGTGGTGGGTAGGCATCTCCCCAGATTCTACCCTTCTTCTCTCTGTATCTCCACTTGGATTTCCTGCCTAGCTATAAGCTTTCTTGCCATAGGCCAAAACAGTTTTATTTACTAACCAATTGGAACAGCGTATATTCATAGCATACAGAAAGATATCTCACAGCACTCAGGCTTAGGTTTGATTATAAAAAGTCAATGCTTTTTACAATATGCATAAACTGACATTTTGACCCATCTCTTGTGTTATGACTTCTCAACTATTTCTCAGGATCATTATTGTCATGGTTTTAAAAAACTCTCCTGTGCATGATTTTAAATATGACACCTTAGAAGCAATCTATAGAAAAGATACAGATAAACCACAGAATGGGGAAAAAAAATTCCAAAGAATAGCAATAAGGATACAGAATTTTTATTCCTTGAAATTCACTTACTGAATGGGTGTGAAATATCTACAAGAATATGATATGTATAAAGAAGTGAATTTTATCGATTGTTTTTATTTCAAGTTCTAGGGCATGGCACCTATAAAGATACACAAAGAAAATCCATACAGTGACTAAAGCAAGAATCTGTAAGTGCAAAGGCCAGGCCCCCTTTGGTCTCCTAAATTCCAAATGCACAGACCGAGTCTGCAAAGATGGGTCCCTGTCAGCTGAAAAGTAGCTAAGTTCCATCCCTTAACAAAATACAAATCTTTTTGGTTTCTTGACTTTCTAAATATGAGCCCTCAAAAAAATCCAATCAGAATAAGTAATTTAAGAAAATTATTAATTTCTTCTCAGAATTATCCTTCAACTGGCAGAATTCAAATGTTTTAGAAATAATATGGATTCTATTATACAATGAAATGCCCTAAAATGTCATAAGTAAAGTCTTGGCTATTTCCCAGTATAGTAGTTTCCTTCAGTTTTTAGGAGGGAGTTGGCATGGTCTTATTCTCATGTTATATCTTCTACAAAGATAAGTTATGGAGATTGTGCCCGATTTTGAAACAGAACAAGAAACTCAGTTGTTGTGCTTAGAAATTCTTTTAACTAATTTATAATTTTTTGTTTAAAAAATAAATTTCTTAAACACATGCATGCACAAACACACACACACACATTGGATTCCTTTGAGCTGAGGAGCTAGAGTTATAGGCTATTGTGGGCCACCAGCCATGCATACTACAATTTAACTATGGTCCTCTGGAGAGGAAAAAGCACTTTCTATCTTTCCAGCCCCCATGAATTCTTAAGGTGAATAAAAACAATGTCATGAATCCACTGTCAAGTCATTCATATGTGTGTATGTGTGTGTGTGTGTGTGTGTGTGTGTGTGTGAGAGAGAGAGAGAGAGAGAGAGAGAGAGAGAGAGAGAGAGAGAGAGAGAGAGACAGAGAGAGACAGAGAGAGACAGAGAGAGAGAGAGAGACAAAGACAGAGACAGAGGCACAGTGGGAGAGAGAGAATGTTTCTGTATGATATGATGTTTGGAGAAACAGACAGCCTTATTTGTGGGAAGACAGACTTTGAAAAAAATACTATTCTAAGAAAAAGTGCATTTCTATTCTTGGTGCCTGAGGAGGTGAGTCTGTTTTGGGAGCAGACACTTGACATTTGGTTACTCCCTATCTCTGCTCCCAAGTAAATCCATAGTGAATAGGATGACCCTCTTGCCTTCAAAACATCATTCATGTATCAGATTGCAGAGTTTTAACCTGTGCACCATGAGCTGGAAGGAAGATTTCAGAGCCTTTGCCCAATAGCAAAACAAGCTGTAGTATGTGACTTGTTACACGGCACAGCCACAATTGTTTGAGACTTACCTTTGAGACATTTTTAAGAAGGTGTATGTTTTCTGACTTGCTTTGTTTCTTGTCTGGAATGATATATGGTTTTGGAAAACAGTTGTTATTACTATTGTGTATATTGTCCTACTCAATTTTCAAAGCATAGATCAATCTGGAGAAGGTTGCTTGTAGGAATCATTTCTTCCCTGTGAGTTGTCAGAGGCCAATTAGAGTATATAATATTTAAAACTTAGACTGTATTGAAACATTCTGTCTTTAGAAACAAATATAGGTGATTTGGTAGAAATATTAAATTTGTATAATTAGCAATACCTAGTTTTCACATAACTGAACAGGCAAACACATCTTGGATCATGCTGAATTCCACTTCTGGGTATGTCTATGTATCTGAATGTGAGTTCCTTGTGTCAGGGTCCTTTTGTCAGCCAGCTGATAATTGAGAATTCACTTCATTTATTAATTAACTAAATAAAACATTAACCCTTGAACATTACCAGTGTTCAAAAACTAGGTGTTAGTGAGTGTTCACACACGTTTGTCATGACACATGTGTATTTAGGGTCCAACATGTTATAAATTTGATGCTGCTATGCACATTTTCATTCCATATCTATGATGGGCTTGGCACTGCAGGAGTTAAAATGAAAATGATGTGGTCTGCAGAATCAAGGGTCTAAGGTGTAGCAGAGTTGTGAGAGGAGGAATACTAAAGCTCAGGCCTGAAAAGTCGGATGAAGGAAGCTGTCTGAGTACAGTGAGGTCATAGCAGGTAGGGGAAATCTGAGTTAAACTTTCCAAGTATGAGGGACACTTTCACTGGTGGATTTGCCTCCTAAATAGGAGGAGATTTTTAAGTATTCGTTCTAAAGGAGCTGTATTTATGGAGGGAAAAACATTTTGTCACTACCCTCCACCAGCTCTATGATCCTGGGTACAGACTTTCACTTCATTTTTTTTTACTTAGCTTCGAGGGGCCCCAAGGATCTTGATATCTATCCAGAACAGAAATGACAGATACCCATCTATAGGCAGGTGCAGAAAGATAGGCAGAGCCATAGCCAAGAGGAAATGCAGTGTGCAAACTGGCTCAGGTGGGACCGGAGAATGAGAAGTTCCACTCCAAGCCCCATGCAAGCTAAGGAGCAAGAAAACACTGGAATGGTCAACGTCATGAAAGACCACACCGATTCCCCGTACCCTAGCAGGGAAACTGAAACTCCAACCTGGAAAGAGAGTTTTTACTGAATATGTGCCACCGTCACTCCATTGCAGAGTTGAAAGCTATTGCATCTCTATGGAAACAAATCACAGAGTCAGGCTCCAGTCCTTAAGGGAAACTCAGACTTAGAACCTCAAAAGAAACTGATGATGTTAGTAAGCTCCGCTGAGCTTTGAGTCTTTTGTGGGGAGGGATTATTGCATTTATTTAAGTTACTTAAGTGTGGCTCTGTGTGTGTGTGTGTGTGTGTGTGTGTGTGTGTGTGTGTGTGTGTGTGTGTTGGAGGACAGGGAGCTGGCTGCATACAGAAGTGAGAGGGCAAAGAGAGGAAGAAATTTAGGTTGACAAATGATCAATGGTCCTTTCGCCATCTGGATCCTTGGAATCAAACTCAGGTCCTCGGGCTTGGTGGCAAGTTCTTTACTCACTGAGCCATCTTTGTGGCCCAAATGTCCCTGGGTAGACTCAAATCATCATCCTTTTTGTTAACATCCAAATGCACCACATAGACTTTTAAATCTTTTAAATGTTTGTTATCCTGAGTGTATTACTCTCTGCCCTGTCCTGATGAGATATTCAGGGAAATCGGGTAATATTAAGGTACCATGGTGTTGCACATTTTCATTTGGTGTGAGTCAACATTTAGAGATTTCCATTTAGACATTTGGAGAAGCAGAGGAACAAATTATGTCACTAAACTGTGTGGAGACAGTTTTTGGTTAACGTGCCCTCTTATCTGTGTTATGGTTACGACCTAGTGAACTGTCAGTCAGAAGCCTTAACCTGCAGGCAATGGTCACTTGGCAAAGGAAGCAAGCCAAGCCAAGCCTGTGGCAGTCTTCCCTCCCGA
This sequence comes from Peromyscus eremicus, assembly GCF_949786415.1. NCBI lineage: Eukaryota > Metazoa > Chordata > Mammalia > Rodentia > Cricetidae > Peromyscus > Peromyscus eremicus. Next base: position 52,605,053 of record NC_081432.1, on the reverse strand, counting down.
CAGGTGTCTATTTCGCTCTTGCATGCTCTGTAGTTTGGTGTTTCAATCCTTAGCTAGGAGCAGAGACTGTCTGGTAGAATACTTAGTGGAGGAACTCTGAGGATTGTAACTAACGCCTGTTTCATCCACACCATATTACATGCAAGAATGGTTCTACACTGTGGTGTTGTCTCACTGTCCACAGGCTGCTGAGGTTACCGTTAATGAGTATAGAGTTGTGTAAATTATTCTACTAATTTAAACCTTTTCTACCAATTTCTTAAGAAGTAAAAATATTTAAAACACTTTTTTAACATATCATATATTTTGACCGTATTCTTTCTTCTCTCCTAACTCTTCTAAGAACCTTCCCACCTCCCTACTCACCCAACTTCATGCTTCATGAAGCCACCTCAAAAAAGACCTAGAATGAAAAGGCTCAAACAAACAAAAACTCAACATGACAAAAACACCAAAACAAAACATACCTACACACACACACACACACACACACACACACACACACACACACACACACACGAGCATGGATTATGTTTTGTGCTGGCCAACTACTCCTTGGCATGGGGCTTGACCTGGAGTGTGGTTGATAATTGGAGAAAACTGATTTTCCCATTTCCAACAAGGGTATTTTATTTCAGGACAATAGTTTAAAAGCATCTTCCACATTTCCTTGTCTAACGTTGCTCATGCTCTAACCTATTAACTGACTCAAAGATCTTATTTTGGAGGAGCAACTTAAGGAAATGTGAACTAGCAGAGATTCATGAGAGGTTTCTGAACTTGTTCCTCCAAAATAATGCCCAGGATGGAGGACAATTACTCAGTTCCGCTCTTTAGGATTTTATGTTTCTCATCATTTTGAAACCTAGGTTTCAAGACCTCTCAGAGCAGCAATGTATGATAGAACGTTGGTGTTATTCACAGGTATGTTTAGACCGTAAGATAAAAATTATGATGTCTGTCAAAATGCCCAACAGTCCAATTAAGAAATGGGCTATAGAACTAAACAGAGAATTCTCAACAGAGGAAACTCAAATGGCTGAAAGACATTTAAGGAATTGCTGAGCATCCCTAATCATCAGGGAAATGCAAATCAAAACAACTCTGAGATACCACCTTACTCCTGTCAGAATGGCTAAGATCAAAAACACTGAAGACACCTTATGCTGGAGAGGATGTGGAGCTAGGGGAACTCTCCTCCACTGCTGGTGGGAATGCAAGCTTGTACAATCACTTTGGAAATCAATATGGCGATTTCTTAGAAAATTGGGAATCCATCTCCCCCAAGATCCAGCTATACCACTCTTGGGCATATACCCAAGGAATGCTCAACCACAGCTATGTTCATATCAGCATTGTTTGTAATAGCCAGAACATGGAAACAACCTAGATGCCCTTCAACTGAAGAATGGATAAACAAAATGTGGTACATATACACAATGGAATACTACTCAGCAGAGAAAAACAATGACATCATGAGGTTTGCAGACAAATGGATGGATCTAGAAAAAATCATCCTGAGTGAGGTATCCCAGACTCAGAAAGACAAACATGGTATGTACTCACTCATAACAGGATACTAGATGTGGAACAAGGATGACTGGACTGCTACTCACATGACGAGGCAGGCAGGCTACCTGGAAAACAGGACCCCAAGAAAGACACGGGGATCGCCCAATGACAGAGAAATGGAATGAGATCTACATGAACAGCCTGGACATGAGTGGGGGTAGTGAAGGGCAAGGGTCGAGGGAAAGAGAGCTTGGGTGAGTGGGAGATCCCAGCTGGATCAACAACAGAGAGGGAGAACAAGGAATAGGAGACCATGGTAAATGAAGACCACATGAGAATAGGAAGAAACAAAGTGCTAGAGAGGCCCACAGAAATCCACAAAGATACCCCCACAACAGACTGCTGGCAATGGTCGAGAGACAGTCCGAACTGACCTACTCTGGTGATGGGATGGCCAAACACCCTAATTGTCGTGCTAGAAACCTCATCCAACTACTGAGGGATCTGGATGCAGAGATCCATGACTAGGCCCCAGGTGGATCTCTGGGAGTCCAATTAGCGAGAATGAGGAGGGTTTATATGAGCGAGAATTGTTGAGACCAAGGTCGGATAAAGCACAGAGACAAATAGCCAAACAAACGGAAACACATGAAATATGAACCAATGGCTGAGGGGTCACCAACTGGATCAGGCCCTCTGAGTGGGTGAGACAGTTGATTGGCCTGATCTGTTTGGGAGGCATCCAGGCGGTGGCACCGGGTGCTGTGCTCATTGCATGAGTCGGCTGTTTGAAACCTGGGGCCTATGCAGGGTCCCTTGGCTCGGCCTGGGAGGAGGGGACTGGACCTACCTGGACTGAGTCCACCAGGTTGATCTCAGTCTGTGGGGAAGGCTTTGCCCTGGAGGAGATTGGAATGGGGGGCGGGCTGCGGGGAAGGTGAGGGGGGCGGGAGGGGGGAGAACAAGGGAATCTGTGGCTGATATGTAGAACTGAATTGTATTGCAAAATAAAAATTAAAAAAAAAATTATGATGTCTGACAACTGTATCATGGCACACGGTATAATCAGTCGATGGAGTCCTCTGCTCAGGACCCCTAACAGGGAGCCTAGATTCTGCCTTCCACACTCTTCTGTCCTCATCACTGTCTTCGCTAACACCCCTTCCCCATTTCCTATGTACTTAATGAAAATCGCCCATTTCAAGTTTCTCCTGAAGTATTTCTTCATTTAGGCAAGAATAATTTGCCCAATCACTCTCTATAATCTTTATTATTTCTGTGAGCCAATCTTAGTATGTTGCCCACACAGGTTTCCACTCTGGAACTCATGGAATCCCCCTGCCTCACCTCTCTTGTGGCTATCACCATTGGGTGCATACCACTAGGCTAGACTATACTTTTTACTAACAACATCAGATTTTACATGGATTTTCCATTATTTTGGTGAACTCGATAAAAAAAAATAACTCACTGTGTCTTCCTGAACTGTTTTCTTGACCAAGTGATTGTTTCTAATGCATAAGATCCCATAAAGCCTGTCTAAAGAACTAGGTTCCGTACTCCCAAAATCTGCCAAACACTGTGACCTAGATGTTACTTCTTCCCCATTTCCCTTTCCCATAGTTTCTGTAAGTGACATAACCCTCTAAAGATGGCGGAGAGATGAATTCTTTGATTTCGTAGATGTAACACTGAATTATCGAGGGTGCATCTTAAACTACGCCAGAGCACCTGCCCAAACCAACGCCCCTGCTAAATAGTCTTAGGAAGTAAAACATTTAGCATGGGGCTGTCACCACTGCTCAAAACAACAGTCTTGGGGCTTCCTTGCAAAAATTGCTTTTCTAAGTATTTTAAAAAATATTTCCCACCTGCTAAATGTCTGTTTTCTGAGGTTGTTAGATTTCTGAAAGCAGGCAGAACTTTTGGGGAACTAAAGTTGGCAGACGGAGTGAATGCTGAGGCTGTGTAATGTCATTTTTGGCTATTTTGGTTCACTATGGCCTCGGGAGAGATTGGTGCCTTATGTAACTGTAAATTGACTTCGATGCAGGAATAATGAGAATAATAATGTAACAGCTGGCTGCTTCCTCTCTTCTTCAGAACCCCATCTTGTGTGGTCTGCTGTGCATTGACCTATTTCTACACAGTTCATAAACAATTGCTCTCAAAGTTATTTTTTTTATGATTAGAATCTACAACTCTCTCTCTCTCTCTCTCTCTCTCTCTCTCTCTCTCTCTCTCTCTCTCTTTCAGATTTTGTGCAAACCTGCTCTTCATGACCTTCAGAATGACAATCTTAAAAATCCCTTGTTCTTATAAATCACAAAGAAGGACTCTATATCCAGCTTTAATATTTAATAGCTGCAACTTTAGTGCAAATGACAGCCTCAGTTTACTTATCTGTAAACTATATATTATTATATCAGATATTGATCTTATTGTACTAATTGTTATGATATATGGTTTGTCACCCTATATCAAACCTATATCAAAATATAATGAAGCCAATCAGATAGGACCATATTGGATTGGCTTCATTATATTCACTGGGAGAATTTGAACTCCTTGAGATTAGGGCCCATTCGGACTCCTATCAATATTTCCTGCTCATATTTTAGTACATAATGAGCACTCAACAGATGGAACTTATAAAGAAGGTACAGACATTGATTAAGTTTTGCTTCTGTGAAACAAAACTTAGATCAAAGGACATGTACCCATCACCACTGCCATGGTTTGATTATGATTGTCCCTCACAAACACAGATGGAAATTTAGTCTAAATTATGAGATGCTGAGAGGTGGGCCCAGATGGGACCATTAACAACTAATTATGGCTTTGACTTCATGAATGAACTAATACATTCCTTTAATTAATAGATTGATTGGTACATGAATGGGTAAATGTGTTATTTTTAAAAATGAGTCAGCTATAAATTTCAGTTTGGCTAGGTCTCTGGAGCACAGTGATACCCCACTTTAACTGGGGACTCTGCCAGCCCAAAAGTTATCATCAAATGCAACCCTGTCAACCTCAGAGAAAAGCCATGGGTCAAATAAACCTCTCTTCTATATAGTTCACACAACCTGTGGTAATTAGCAACAGGAAACAGACTAAGAAAAGCAACTGCCATTATTCTTGTAGAGTTACATTTGTAGGAGAAGAGATCACCATGTCTCATGACATTGTACTCCTTTGAGTAATGACTAGTCATTAGGCCAATTAACAATAATTTCTGATTGGGAAGTGCAGCCATATGAGGAGTCCTCACGTGTCTCATATGACCATGAAGACATGGTCAGAGCATGTGAATAGAAGTGATATGAACAGAAAGCAGCTTATTCCTAACGATCCCCCTGCATATGAACATGATGATCCAGCTTTGAACACGTGAATGAAGGTCACTCACAGGGGCTAGAGAAAGAGGCCTGAGTCTCTGATTCTCTCAGTGTCTGTGCCACGCATCACAGCAACACATCTCCTTGGACTTCCTCCTTGTATTGAGGCTGTTATCAGAGATAGAAATGAACTTGTGTCTTGCAGAAGCTACTATTGTAAGCCTAGGTTTTTTTGTTTTTTTTTTTGGTTTTTCGAGACAGGGTTTCTCTGTGTAGCTTTGCGCCTTTCCTGGGACTCACTTGGTAGTCCAGGATGGCCTCGAACTCACAGAGATCCGCCTGGCTCTGTCTCCCGAGTGCTGGGATTAAAGGCATGCGCCACCTCCGCCCGGCTTTGCTTTTAGTATTTTATTCTGTAACTACAGATATTGACTACCTCTAAACGTTTAATCCCTTGGTAATGTTAATTTCTCCTTATTACTTTATTTTTCTGATTCCACTTAATCTACTAGCTAGTTAGGACCCCTGTTCATCTTTAAAGTCATTTCAAGTAGGTGAGTATTACTGGGGAAAAGCAAGAGTGTAAGTCCATGTTTCTAGGTTTTCATGCCACTGTTTCCTCAGTCCTCATAAATTCTATGCCACAACTCTACAATGTTCATTCAAAAGTTCATTCAAAAGAAAGCCAACAAATCTCCCATCTTTCTCCTTTTGAAGTCAGCAATCTGTCTATGTTTGTTCCCACATGCTGACTCTCGATTTCTACACATGAGATGTGCCTGCATCCATCAAAGCTGGATCCCTTGCCTGTGCTTAGGACTGGCCTCATTTCAGAGTCTAAGGACTTTCCTTCCAGCAATTGTCATGGCTTTTTCCTTATCTATTAATCATCAAACATGTTTGCTATTATACCACCAACTTACTTAAAGAACTCTCTGGACATCCAGAGAACTGAACTACCCCCATTTCTTTCTCTTTCATTCAGTATAAAACCTCATTAAAATGCTTTTGCTGCAGTGACCATGCCCACTCCCCTGCCTCCTTCTTCCTTTTCAGTACCCTCAGATTTAGTGCTTTCCTCTGAGACAAAACTAATGGCCTTGTTCCTCTTTTTATTTTTCTCTTTCCCAGCGCCTGTCTAATTAATTACTCTCTCTCCTGCTTTGGTGTCTTCCATTATCATTCACCCGTGAGACTCCAGGTTCCTGGTGCTGCTTTTACCACATTGTAGCCTCTTTCTCCAGCTCCTTTCCTGCTTTTTCTCCTGTGCTCACCTTCTAAATACTAACATATGCCAGAATATAAACATGAGCACCCATTTTCTCAGATTTTTTGCTTTTTCTATTACTAGTATACACTCAATACTTAACAGTGTTTCATACATACTATGGCCTCAGTGAACATGCATACAATGAACGTGTATATCATCTAGTTTCTCACAAAAAATAACAGTAGGGGCTGGAGAGACGGCTCAGCAGGTAAAGTACTGGCTGCTCTTGCAGAGGATGGGGATTCAATTCCCAGCACCCACACAGTGGTTCACAACTGTCCATAGCTTTAGTTCCACGGGATCCCACATCTCCTTGCCTCTGATGGCACTACATTCATATGGGGCACAGATATACATACAGACAAAACATCCACACACAAAAACATTAAAAAAATTAAAAAATTAAAAACAACGGTAAATAATGGCTTTCAGTTTTACTCTATATACTCATTTTTGGAGTGTATCTGAACTTATGTTTTATTACTGTGTTGGGATCCAATAATTGCTCCCTGGGTGGGACAGCTCAGCAATTATCTATATAAGAATCTATGCAATACGTAGAAAAACCTAATAAAGTATTGGCCTCTGCACACATAGGCAAAAACATTGGAATATTAAATAATTACCATGTAAATTTGCTTCAGCTGGACAACTAATGTAGATATCCAAGTTTTAAACTCCTTTCTTTTGCAAATTTATCCTCTTTTACTTGAATGGCACAAGCAACAATTCTAAGTACATGATACCTGCAGAACAGCTACAAAATCCAACTTCCATTTTACTATAATTGTGCTCCACGCTTTCCATTTTTACTAAATGGTGATAAGCCTTTGTTCATAGCGTGCTTTGAGATCAGAAATGAAAGATTGCTAAGTCCCTGGCATTATGGTTACATTATGTTTAAAGTGGCCTAAGCTATCTGCACAGGAAAACAACACGTTCTAATCCATTTAAAGGCTTTTGTGAGTAGTCAGGTCTCCAACTCTTAATCCACCTCATTACGCTCTGGTACTAAAGCAGAGAGGGTTTAGGTCCCTACAGGTACTGCCTGAGAGTGAGTTTACTAACTATTGAAGACAAGTTAAGCAAGCTAGACCACAAAGAGCCCTCACAGCTTGTAACCATGGCAGTCAGAGAGGTGTAGGTTAGGTTGGGTGGATGATGAGAGCATATCTCCAGGTGTCATCTGGTCTAAAATTTCCTGATCTGCTCGTAAAGCCAGCCATCACATAAGGACTAGACAGGGCATCCTCACTCTGTTTTAGCCACTTCTGATGCCTCCAGGGTAAGCTTGATTTTTTTTTCCTATACTCTACCCCCTCCCCAACAAGCCTTTTCCTGATTCTTGACTGCATCCTTATATGCTATATTCTATCTCAATAAAAAATGAAGCACCACTAATGACATCCAGCCCTCAAAATTCAGTGCCATGATGACTGAGACAGCATCATGGCTATCAACTCCACAGTGACAGTCCCACTTACATCTATTTGAGGTGGACATACTCACATAAACTCAGAACCATATGTCCATCAGGTCAGGAGACCTGCCACCTAAGATTATATATCATGGACCTCCCTAGTAAAATGAAAAGCAGGCCAATGTTCTTCATGAGATGCAAATAAACTCTTAGATGTAGCTACTCTGCTGTGGACCAGTAATGTGTTACATCATCTCCTTGCAAAAGGTTATTAAGAAAACAGTAAAATTATGGCTCTTTTCTACCTTTAATTTATGTTGTTACAATCTAGTCTGCTTAAGGCCAGTATAGATCCCTGGTAACATACTTCAAACAAGTAAATTATTCATTTTCACTGTACTTAGTCCTCAAAAATGGTCATGCAATATTTGTTATCTGGTAATCACTCATTTATTTCAGCTAATGTTACACTCAGTTTTTACCTTTTGAACTTTACTAAATTTAGAATAGAATTACTCCGTTCTTTGAGTCAGAATAAATTATATGTAAGTTCTGAACTACAATATTCTGTAACAAATAGAGGTTTGTAAAAGCTAAGGATAATAATTTCTCTTGACCTTGTATTTCTTATAGTCTAGGATTCCTTGTTAAGAAGTCTAGACTTTTCCATATTTTTATATATTAAATATTTTCATATCAAAATTGCTTCACAAATGAGACTGTAGATAATAACTAGTGTTAATAATTATAGAGCAGTGTCTGCTGGTTACCGTGCACCCAGGAGTATCACTTCTTAGTAGGTAAATGGTGTTTAGTGTGAGTTACACCGACAGGTATTTGAAAGCAATGAAATACAACACAATTCAGAACTTTTATGGAGTCCAGTCGCCTTCTCTCCTCCTCATTCATGCACACACTCCCGCACATGCTCCAACAGGAACGGTAGTTAAGATTCTAAGGCTACAAAAGCTGTGTAGATGAAATCACTGAGGATATACAGGTTCTCTGGATTGGGGGTGGGGTGGCAGAATTCCAGTTTAGAGAGGGCGAGAAGCACAACAAAGTGTTCCTAAGGAGTGTTTCTGTTTCATGTTCTTAGGAAAGGCTCCCATGTGCTGATGCTGGCTTTGGAAAGATTTTCTGGTCTTTTTCGAAAGCTCTGGGGAGCTGTCAGATGACACATAAGCAGTAATCTCAACAACTAACTATCCCATTGTGCTCTTAGGATAGCTCATCCTTTCTAGGTAAATGTGCTCTTACATGTGGAATTGTAAATGGGTGATGAGGTTGCACCAACTGGTATGCAGGTCTAATGCAGGCTTCCCCTTGACCCCATTTCCCCTCTCAGGACTCTCACACATACCTACTTTTTTTTTTTTATGATTGTCAAGAATGTCCCTAAAGTTGAAGCTATTATGGAAAACATCATTTCCTGCAGACTTACTTCTTATTTCTATCAAAACTGCTTTATGTATCATTGTGCCTTTCTGTTAGCTAATTTCATGATCACATTCATGCAAGGGTTCAACTCTTGCTGCCCCCCACCCCCAATATGCATCTTCAAACAAGGACCTTATTGAGGCAATGGAGAGGATTCCTAGAACATCACAGCTGATACCAGACACCAGGTTGATAGATCCAGCTTCATGGTAGGTCTTACATCACACCTACTGGGATGAGATGTCTGGGAAAAGTCACAGTTTTGCTCTAAGTGAGTGCCATTAGGAACAGAAAGGTCGTACAAGGTGGGACATAGGTAGGGCTGGTGCTTGCTTCTGTATCCCAGCCATTGGATCCCATTAGGGCTAATTAGTGAGAAAGTGATACATTCAAAATAGAGGACAAAATGGCATTAGCAGGGTGAGGCTTGACATGGATTGACTCAGATGGATTAGTGGATGAAAGGATTAAACAGCAAGAAAGCTCTTTAATTTTTCTCCCCATATTTATATATTCTTGCTCCCACTGCAGCTTTCATCCTGTGTTTCAATATATCTTAGAATAAATGCATCTGTGCCCAAATGTTTGAGTGCTACAGATCAATCAATGTTCATTAGGAAAAGGAGTAATATAGATGTATAAGCGTTAAGGCATAGAAGCATTTAAGGGAAGGATAGTTTACATACAGTATATGCATGAGCTTCTCGAGAGTCACATAGCTGGAGAAATTGCTCAGAGATTAATAGTACACATTGTTCTTAAGGAGGACACGAATTCTGTTCCCAGCATTATATTGAGTAGCTTACGACTGCCTGTAACATCAGCTCCAGGGGATCACGCCTTCTAATCTCTGTGAGCACCTGCATTAATGTGAACAGACCCTCACACACACACACATAATTTTAAAAATTCAAATTAAATCTTGTAATAATTTTTGGAGAATATCATTTTTCACTCCCCCTCCCAATTCTTTCTGTGCCTCCCACACTCCCTCTCATGACCTCTTTTATAATTAATATTGCTACACACACACACACACACACACACACACACACACACACACACCAAATCCTCCCCAAATCTACCAATGTACATGGGCTTAGGGCTGAACACTTGGGATTTGATGACCTATCTGGGTTCTCAGCCTTGGAGAAAACTGGTTCCCTTTCCCTTAGCAGCCATCGACTGCCTGTTGTCCGTCATCTAAGCATACAACATTGGGAAATGTCCTCCTTTCCCATTGGTATGTCAACTGGGATTGTCATTATCCAGGTCTTGTTTAAGTGACCTTATTGTTGTGATTTCACAGGTGCACCTTCCCTGGCATGTCTAGAAGACACTATCTTGTAGCAAAGGTCTGGTCATCTAGCTCTTATAATTCTTTCACCCCTTCCACGATGTTCCCTGAGTCTTAGGTATAGGGACTGCATTGAAGTACCAATTGTGACTGGGCACCCCAAGATCACTTAATTCATCTTTTAATTAAGATTAGTCTTTAAGTCTTTTAATTAAACGTCTCACTTATACTGATGTTCTGGTTGTTTTTATTTTATTAGGACTTCCTGGAGGCAATGCCTTAACTTTAGTGTTAAGTGTTTCCCATGGTGAAAATTTCATCAGTTAAGGAGGCTGGTGAAAGATAAATTTGAAGGTGCACAGACATGGGCAGCTCCTCATATAATGCTATGTAAGAATTGGCTGCTGGTAGTGTGTTGGGTAATGCCAGAGTCTTGTGTCAAATGAATCCATTTAAAATGGGTAGGAATGCAGCACTAACACTTGATGCCGATTCTATTTATTTCGGAATTCCAAGGCAGTGGAGTCTCCTCTGCAGGCTGGACTGGTGGGCCATGGGATGGGCGGGACACAGCTCTATTGTTTTCAGAGGGAAACACTGAGATGTCAAATGTCTAAATAAATGCATTCAGAGGTTTACGGGGTCCATCTATGGCCCGAATGGAGTTTCCCCAGAGGGGAGGCAGGCGGCCTGCCGGGACCCTGGCTGTACGACCCTTGGAGTAATAAACTGCTATGGTTGAGAAAAATAAATAAATAAATACAATACAATACAATAAAATGGGTAAGAATCTTATACCAGATACTGCTAACAACTGTAGCAATCTAACAGATAGCTACATTACTGGAAGTTTTTTGTCCGCGTATTTACCAATGGGTAAGACAGAGATTTGACAGGCATTTGCAATCAGATGGGTAATGATCTTTGATGATGACCTAGCAAGCTGAAATACTCAGGAAAAAAATACAAAGTGAGTGTGCATGCCAGATAATCATTGGAAGGTAGATAATCATGGGATGATTTACTGATTGTAGCATTTGATGGAGAGGTATGTGGGTCTGTAGAATCAGTCTAGTTATGTTGTAGAACTCAGCAAACCTTTAGGAATGGCCATGGGCATAGCTTTGGTGATCAAGGAGGCATGAAGTTGCCATGGTGATGATCAATTGGGTAGTTGTACATAAACTCACTTTGGCTAGTGAGAACGTTAGGTCTTTGAGGAGCCAATATACAAACAAAGAAGAAAGAAAAATCCTTCTGCTTAATGGAGACCAATGAGAGACTTCTAATTGATTAGACTTTTGACTGTAGGAAGGTATCAGTGGTAAAGTAATAACACTTGAATGAGAAAATAAATGAAAATATCCAGAGCACCCTTATTAGCAAAGCTTAGCATTTGTATCTATAATGTGTAATGACATCATTATGTTAAGCTATTACAGACTTTCCTTGCAAGCTTATTTTTGTCTCCAACATTATTGCTATTTCAATTTATAGTGCATTTAGCATAAATGATTATATTATAAAAAGAGCTACACTTTTAAAGCTATTGTTCTATGCTTAATTATCCTTAAGTAGGCTCAAACCACCATAATATTAGTACAATTAAAAAGACATTAAGTGGAATGTTAAATCTTTGTATTTAAATACATAAAATATTTCAAAACTAGCTTTCATGTCGTTCTTGCATGAAATATAACTTAAGGTATATCCAAAGTTGTACAAAAATATTAGAAGTGGTTTTGCTTGGATTTTCTTCCTGCTTATATTTCCTTTGTTATGGTGAATGATTTTTCCTGTTTTATGTGCTACCCAGCTAATATTTTCACAGATTTAAAAATGAATATCTAAAAGAGTAAGAAAGAAAGAAAGAACAGAAAGTTGGGTTTGCTCTACCAATCTTTTTGTACCTCAGAAAAAAGAACATACCTTAATAAGGAAGTTTTTTATATGTACATACATATATTATATATATGTATATGTATATATATGTATAAAAACACACATGCCAACAAGGTATTTGTTGAATCTAATATGCAATTCTTAAACCAATTTATTCTCAGTATGCAAAATTTATGCAAATAGGAAAAAGTTAAGATCACATCACTTAATTAGATAGCTACTGTACAAAATAATAGGTTTCATTCTCATATTTTCGTATATGTGTGTCGTTATTTTGATTCTATTCATTCCCTCAATACCCTCTTTTATTCTGCTACCCTCCTTTTGCCCCCTTTCTCTTCCCCAATTGTCCTCTTTCTGATTTTAGATCTTATTTTTTCTAAGTATTGATTTTACATCTGAGAAAAATGATCACACTGCTTCTGTTGGAAAGTTCTTCTGTTAAAATTGAAAGTATCTCCAATACTGACTATTTTTCTTAAAAATTTGTCCTGCTTTTGTTTATCTAAAATATTTTTTTAAAATGTTCTGGCCACTGGTCAGCATCACCTCTTCAAGTAAGGGTAACAGCTGTGTTCAAACAGTTTTCAATCCTCAATGATTATTTTCTTCTTAACTCTCTGTAGAGCTTATAGTTTTCTCTACACTTAAAAGGGTGAATTTACAAGTAAGGAACTTACACTATTTGATTCACCCCTGTCCTCATTTAAGGAGGTAACGAGAAGAAATTTGGAGGGTGTTAAGTTAAATACAATTTTGGAAAGTTCATCAAATTAAAAGATAACTATTTTTCTTTACCTAAGAGATAGTTACTCATGTATATCAATTTCTGGCAATGGGTGTGTAAATTATAAATATACTATAAAATCAAGTCAATATTATCTAGAAATATTAAAGGTCTCTGTATTCTACAAACTCAAAAATTCTATTTCAGGTTTCTTATAACCTACAGTGATTTATCTCAAACTTTAATGCATACCTGAATCACAAGGACCTTGTTAGAATTAACTTCTAATTGTGTAGGTGTGGAATAAAATTGAAAGTCCACAGGGCTGCAGCCTCCTAGGTGAAGGCCATTCTGCTAGTCTGTGTGCCAAGGCTGATTACCTGGATCCAGACCTGTCGTCTCAAAGGATAATTCCCAGGCCAGTAAGCATCAATGTCTCCTGGGTATTTATTTAAAAATAATGTAAATCCCTGGGTACCACCACATCCAAACCTCTGAGGAGGAGGTCCAGCCACTAGTGCTTTAAGAAAGCTTCCAAATGATGCAGACCATGTTAAAATGTATCAAAGTTTGTGTGAAGAAATAGTCTCAACATTATTGTTAATAAAACTCAAAGCTGGAGACTATTCCAAACAAGTTGATTAAGTAAATAAATTATGATTAGTTATACACTAAGTTGTCACAGAGGATGAAAATAAGCAAATGGTACTTATGACAGTATTAATGAATCTTTTTTAGCTACTTTCCTTTTATTTACTTATTTGTTTATTTATTCATTTATTTTTACTTTCATCTGTTCTTGGTGGATTTCACAGCATGCATTCTGATCCCATTTATCTCCCTATACCCTCGCATCTGCCCTCGACTCTTCCAACCTCCTACCTAAAACAAAACCAAATTTGAAAGAAAAAACAAAAACAAAACAAAACAAAAAAGAAGAATCTTGTTGTGGAAGCTGTAGTGTGGCCCACTGAGACACACAGTTTACTCTTTAGTCCGTTTATCTTTAGTTTCAAGTGTTCATTACCACGAGTCATTGGTCTGGCTTGAGGCCTCTGGTTTCTGCCACACCATCGAGTATGGGCTTTCACTGGGAGTCCTCTTGGATACCCTGTTTTTGTCCTGTGCCATGGAGAGCCTACTGTTTTGGATCTGTAGGTTCGTCCCTTTCACACGCTCCAACAGTTCATAGGTTCGGGGGATGCTGGGGTGGGCCAACTCTAGCCCTGGTTCTGGGCCTCAGTGGTAGCTGGGTTGGTCAGCTCCTTAGCTTTCCCTCATTACTACCCCATGAGCTCTCCAACATTGCCTCAGCCAGCTCACGTATTGTGGCCTTCAGCAAGGAGTGGGGCCAGTTCTCCTGCTCTCTGGCCCTGAGAGCCCGCCCCCCCTCACTCACACAGCCAGGGTCAGCTGTACTGTTTTGCCCTGGCAAGGTGCAGGGCCCTCTCTCCAGATTGCTGTAGTGGGCATGCACATACGAAAGGGGTGGGGTCGGCTCTCTTGTTCTCGGGCACTCAGGGATGGCTCACCTGTGATCCAACATCAGGGTCAGCTCGAGCGTGCTGCCCAGGTGTGGTGCAGGCCCCACTCGCCTGTGTGCTGCAGTTGGTGTGGGGCAGGATTTGTTCTCTCACTCTGACCCAGGGGCAGCTCTCTTGCCTGCCACAGGTAGCAAAGGACAGAGGTGGGAGGGCATCTTTTCCTCACCCATGCCACCATATGGTAGACTGGAGGCGGGGCAGGTCAGCTCCCCTGCTCTCATGCCTTCAGGGTAGGTTCCCCTGTGTCCCTGACCACAAGGTCAGCCCTAGTGTGCTTCCAAGATGAAGTGCACACCTATTGGGGGGGTGCATCTTTCCCAAGTACAGGGTAGGGGGTCGGGGGTGGAGGGCGAGCTCTCCCCTGAGGAGCTGGGCTACCTCACCTGCTGCAGTATCCAGCAAGAGGCAGAACCAGTCAACCAGGGTCAGTGCATGGTGGATCCAGCTCAACATGGCATGGATCCAATGACACCTCACACCCCCCAACACCCTCCACACCCCTGTGCTAACACCGGCCATGGACATCACCAGAGACTCCAGCTGCAGCACGACCACGGACCCAGACATGGCCCTTGGCAATATTGATGAATCTTATTGACCATGTTAAGCCTAGGAAATAAAACAAAATTCATATAAAAACTACTAAGAATGTAAATATCTTAAAACATAATCATATACACATATGGATGAGTCTACTTCTACAAAGTTAAAAATAGTTATGACAGTTTGAGTGAAATCTGTAGAAATGGTAAAACTATAGATAAATTTTAATGGTGGTAACTGTAAAATTCAAGATATGGATCACCTCTAGTGTAAGTGAGAGTGCAGTTTTATGTAGGACCTTCGGGGCTAGCTTTTGTAATATATTTTAACAATGGTACTTATATGGGCATATATGAATAGTCACTCTGTAATTGTTTACATACTTCTATTTTATGTTTTTGTCTTTTTAAAAGTTAAACTATACAAGGGCAGTAAAGCGTATAACACGTTTTGTTTTGTTTATGGATATAAGAACTTTTCCTTTGTTAGTAACAGAAGATTATTGTGACCAAAATCATCCCATTGCCCACTGTGATAGTTAATTATGATTGCCAGTTGAACTGAATTTAGAATGCCCTGGGAGAGACACCACTAGGCATGCCTTTGAATACATTCCTGAAGAGTGAGGAAGACTCACCTTGAATATACATGGTACCATCCCAGAGACTGGAGACAAAGATTCATAAAAATGGAAAAAATGAAATGGGATGGTCTTGAAAACGTAACAAATAAGGAGGAGAAAAGATGAATGCTTTTAGAAAAAAAAAATAAAGGTGGAAACATTTTCATGATCACAGCGATCAAACCATACTTCACCCTAGTGGATGGGCCCATAAATGATTGACCCAACTTTTTTCTTTGCTTTTGTCATGTCGATTGGTTGTACTGTTTTGATTTCAGCTTCAATACTTAAAACCACTCATTTTGTAGAGTGCTTGCCTTGCCTAGCATGTAGGAAGGTCTGACTTCATTCCCAATGCAGAACATAGTGTGGCCTAGATTCCTGTAATCAGGAAACAAGAGCATCAGAAGGCCAAGGGCATGCTGGGCAATATTTGGAATTTGAGGCTGGTACAGCATACATGAATGTATGTTTCAAAAGAAAGGAAGAAGGAAAGAAAAGGAAAGGAAGGAAGAAGGGGAGGAAGGAAGGAAGAAAGGAAGGAAGGAAGAAGAAATCAAGAAACAACAATAAAGTAAAAATAAACTAGATAAACAAACAAACAAAAACCCCAGGCCGGGCGGTGGTGACCCACACCTGTAATCCCAACACTCAGGAGGCAGAGGCAGGTGGATTTCTGAGTTCCAGGCCAGCCTCAAAATACAGAGTGGGTTCCAGGACAGCCGGGGATACACAGAGAAACCCTGTTTTGGAAAAACGACAACTAAAAAAATACAACCAACCAAACAAACCCACAAAAACAAGTAGAACCTATAGGACCTAGATGTATTTATAAATACAGTTTAATGCATCCAGCATTCACATTCTAAAACTCATACATTTCTGTACGAATCATGACATTTTGATTGATTTCTTGGAATGATACAGTCAACTTATCTAACTACTTATCTTAACTACTAGTAACTGACTGTTAGTGGAAGTGTTAAAGTCACAGTTTTGAAGCATCTCTCTGATTATGAGCATTGCTTTCTGTATTCTAGTGTAGGTTAGGGTGGAGTTTCCCACAGACAGAACGGCATCTCATCCACAGGATGCGATCTCACTATAAAGTAAGTCCCCTTCTTACTTTATACAAATGTTAAAGATTTTGACTTCTCAGTTTTACAACTTCACTAAAAAGCTTATGCATGGTGGGGGAAATGTCCATAGGTGAAATCTAAATGAAGCTTCTAATGCCTATAGAGTTCTAAGTATATTGTAGGGATATCTTCACAGAGCTGGAGATATTAAAGTGAATGATCACCCAATAATGACTACCTTATGTCTATAACCTGCTCTGGTAGTATTGATTTAACTTGTCTGAGATATGGTCAAGAGGTAGAGATTTAAACTTTTTCATATGCAGAATCTAAATGTAAGAAAGAATGTACACACACACACACACACACACTCACACACACGCACACACACACACACACACACACACACACACACACACACACACGGGATAGGGACTGTATAGACTAAATACCAGGAGGAAGGAGACTAGAGTGGGAATGATAACAAAGGAAAATAATAGAGAAAACAATAAAGGTCCATGTGGGATCTGGATTTAACCATATACATTTACATGTATGTATACATGTAATGTGGCAGCAGAGAGAACTCTACTTAAGTGGAGGAAATGAAACAAGAGGAGGCAGAAAGGGGACAAGAGAAGGTAATGGAGGGGGAAATATGAGTAAAGGACAATAGGAAATGTCATCATGAAACACATGGTTGTAGATTCAGATTAAATATATTGACAATACATATTGACAATAAGATTTATCATTGTACTATCTTAGTGGAAAAAAAAAACTGCCCCGTGGACTATATTTTAACCCTGTTTGAGACACTTTGAAGTCTCTAAAATTCCCGACTCAGTCCACACTCAGGTTTTGAAGGACCCGGACTACCTAGTATGAATGAAGGTAGCATATAGAAACAGAGAGCCATTTCTTGGGGAACAGTGTGTGTGTGTGTATGTGTATGTGTGTGTGTGTGTGTGTGTGTGTGTGTGTGTGTGTGTAATATTTAGGTTGTGTTCTACTACAGTGTCTCACCTGAACACTTGCTCTTCCTAAGACTTCCCCCGAGAACATCTCGTCTGATCACAGAAGTCACGCTGGGACACACATTCACTTATAGCTTGATTACAGAATCACTCCCGGTAGACCAAGTGCCTTCTCTCCCAGCTGCTCATTCCTGCCACCTCAATAAAAAAAGAAAGAAGAGGGAAACAGGAATTGAAAAAAAATTAGACAAGAAAATTCTTAATCAAACATTCTAGATTCCCACAATGCAGACATGATGATTTAGAGGTTGCGAATCTTAATGTGGTAACATGTCTTTAAAAACCCCATCCTGTCTCCTGTCCTCATGCTGAGCATCCATTTCTGCTGACTCGGATAAGATCTCAGGTAATCACAAGAATACTGGCATAATCATTAGACCATCAATTGATTGATCCCTTGATAGGTTTCAAGACTTTCATGCATATCCCATTCACAAATGATAAATGGCATTTAATTCTTTTGTATAGAAATGGAGCATAGAAGATTCCAGATTATCAAATAGGCTTCTTATAGCTCTCCCATGTCATCACTTTGATTCAATACAAATATACATCTTCACCAGAAGAATTTACTTTTCTCATAAGCACTAGGCATTTCTTCCAGCTGAATAAGAATTTTAACAATGATTTTTTAGTTAAACAAATCCTGAAATTTATTAAAGAGACTTAGGAGAAAATTTTATATGGAGGTAACTAACTTGTTCTTAGGATTGAATCTAAGGCCTGCTTCATAGGAGAGCACTCAAGCCCGATGCTAAACATCATCAAAACATGCATCAAAGGCCCTCAGAGGACAGACCTACTGTTGTTTTGACTGATAGTTATGTTGTCAAACTGTCTTCTAATTTTTTTTTTTTTTTTGGCTTTTAGAGACAGAGGGTTTCTCTGTGTAGCTTTGGTGCCTTTCCTGGAACGCACTCTGTAGCCCAGGCTGGCCTCGAACTCACAGAGATCTGCCTGCTTGTGCCTCCTGAGTGCTGGGATTAAAGGCATGGGCCACTACCGCCTGACCTAAATATTTATTTTTGAATTGTGCATTTGTGTGGCTGGCGACCTTGGTCAAAGCAGTTACTTATTGTAGCAGGCAGTGGTTAAGACAGAAACATGTAACTGTTCTTTGTGCTGGGAATATTAACTGTCTTAGGGTTTTCTACTGCTGTGATAAAACACACCAAAGTCAGTTTGGGGAGGAAAGGGTTTATCTTAGCTTATGATTCTACATGACAGTTCATTGTTGATGGAAGTCGGGGCAGGAACTTAAGGCTGGAACCTAGAGACAGTAACCAAAGTGGAAGCCGTGGAGGAATATTGCTTCTTGGCTTGCCTCTAATAGCTTACTCAGCCTGCTTTGTCATAGCACCCAAGACCACAAGTCCAGGGGTGGCACCACCCACAGTAAGCTGAGCTTTCCCATATCACTTACCAGTGAAGAAAATACCCTATAGACTCGCCTACAGGCAATCTGAGGTAGGTACTTTCTCAATTAAGCTTGCTACTTCCACGAGCAGTGATGGCACACACCTGTAATCCCAGCACTCAAGGCAGAGGCAGGCAGATCTCTGTGAGTTCCAGGCCAGCCTGGTCTACAGAGCGAGATCCAGGAGAGCCAGGGCTGTTATGTGGAGAAACCCTGCCTCAAAAACCAAAGAAACAAAAAAGATTGCTACTTCCCGGATGATCTCAGCTCCTATCAAGTTGACAAAAAAACTAACAGCATACTGACTGGGAGTGCTCAGCTGTATGTGGGACATCTACACCAGCTTCTACTCTGCCCTCCCTCAAGGTTCAGGGAACACTGAGGAAGTTGAAAGAGAGTGTAAGAGCCAGAGGATGGTGAAGAGCACTGCAAAAATGCTGTCTTGTGAACATGACATGGCTGTCATACCCAGGAATTCATAGCCTCTAGAGTTAGTTACCCAAGACTTCTACAAGATCAAGCCACATGACAAGCACAGCATGGATGGAGGAGGGGATTCTGAGGACTCACCCCTAGCTGAGGAGCTATTGGCAGTTGATAGCTACAGAGGAAGGAAGAGTCACTTTTATTTGGGGACCACAACACTGGTATTGCCCATGCTTCAATGGGTGACCTTATATCCATACACATATGGGCAGCACTAATTTGGCTCCATAGGTTGAAATAATAATAATTAATAATAATGATAAATAATAATAAAGGAATAAATATGAATAGTTAGGAATAAACAAAATAGATCATATTAGTTCAGTCATAAAACACTAATTCATAGTAGTCAGTAGCAATAAAATCTTCCAAGATGCTGCAACATTTTGTGTGGCCCACAATCCCACTACAAAGAAAGTCAAGGCTATCTCCCTCCTGATCTTTAAGAAATGCCGAAAAAAAAAAAAAACCTGCTAAGTTTATTCAGTGTAAACATAATTCATTTTATTTTACAAACTAGAATCTCAAGGCTTAAAATTATATAAAACTATGTGCTAATGAAACAATTTCAGTAGAGTATTATCAACATTTCATCTTCTCTATTGTGTAAAGATGGCCATATGAAATGAATTTATATCAGGAAAGAATGAATATATCCACTGTGGGGTGTGTGTGTGTGTGTGTGTGTGTGTGTGTGTGTGTGTGTGAGTGATTTTTAAAAACAAAAATACACCAGCTAGAGAGACGGCTCAAGAGGGCACAGATGCTCTTGCAGAGCATTTGAATTTCAGTTCCAAGTACCCATGTCAGCCAGGAAGCTCCCACCTGTAACTCCAGCTCCCAAGGGACTGATGACCTCTTTTGGCTTCTGAAATTACTTGAACTCATATGCCTGCACACC
Source organism: Peromyscus eremicus (assembly GCF_949786415.1). Classification (NCBI taxonomy): domain Eukaryota; kingdom Metazoa; phylum Chordata; class Mammalia; order Rodentia; family Cricetidae; genus Peromyscus; species Peromyscus eremicus. The sequence goes on along the minus strand of NC_081432.1, from coordinate 52,584,515 downwards.
CCCGTCCAAATACCAAATACACATAACTAGAAATTTTAAAACACCAACACATTATTTAGCTTTCTCACCTAAAACTACATTTTAGATACGTCTTTTCAGGTCATGATACCGCTTTTGGAAGAACATAAAATCTTAATTTCTGAAAGTATTCGTATCCCATAACGTGTATTTGTTCTATCAAAGGAAAATGGAAACAGTGTGAGACCACCTAAATCAGTGGCTTTTATCAAAGAGCATTTCTCTTTAGTCAGCACCTGTGTTGTGCTCCATGGTCTTCAGCCCCTCAACCTACCTCCATTCACTCTGAAGTGGAAGAACCCTGCACTTGCTCAGTGAAGTCCTGTGGAAGACATTTGCGTGTTTTCTGAGATTGCTTCCTCCAGTCTGCGGCTCATGTGGATTTCATTGTCAACCCAGTGTGCACGCCTTGTCTTCCATTATGAGCAAAGAAAAATAACAGATTCGGCACTAAAGTGCGGCGTCTGTGTCACTACATGTCAACGTGATAGGGTGGATTGAAATCTGAGCACATTTGTTTGTTTTAATTCGGAGGCACCCGGTATTGTAATCCACTGCTCCATCTAGCCTGCAGTAGAAGCGTCGTCGTTCTGAGCTCACCAAATCCCTTTGTAGATGTCAGAACTCTGTGGAAAAACACGTTTCCTAGGTGCCTTCCCGCCTGGCTTGCATATGTGATAGGCCACAGAGGACAGAGTTAAAAGCGAGTCCTTTCATCTCCATACCGCAAATCCTTTCTCCCTTGTCTTATGTTTTATATTGTGCATTGTTGCAACACCAACAGTTAAGACAGTTTTCTTTTCTTACTCCCTTAATGCCCCCATGCTGAATCATCAAGTCTTCCTAGTTGGAGCCAGGATACCAGGAATGTAGAAAAGCCAGTGAAGTTTTAATTGGATTAAACTCTGTGTGTCCCTCCACACCCCACACCACCAATCTCTTTGCTGACAACTTTCTTGACAGCTTAACTAACAAGATATGCAACAAAGAGATGTGGCATTCCACATGGCCTCCTGCCTTACCTGGGGGGAACACACCTGGGCCAGCTGTGAGTAGCAACAGAACAACACGTCGCTGACAACAAGCCTCACTCCGATACTGTCACCAATTCTCCGGCTTTGTGCATTTCTCAGATGGCTGAAATTCAAACCTGAAATTTTAACTGCTCAAAGTGATTGGATTCAGCAGGCGCCTCCTAACTTGTGGTGGAAATGCCAGAGGGGGAGCAAAGCCACTTCCCTGGTCTTTAATTCCCTCAGCCAAGAAAAATCAAAATCTGTCCATTTGGCACATTTGAGAGGAAAAAAGGGCAATACAAATTTTCCTTAATAAAATCACGCCGGCTATTAAAGTGCAGCCTGGCCGATGTCATTTGACGCCCTTCTCCAACAGGGCTGGCGGGCACAGGTCCAGGGTGTGTGGAAGTGCAATTGGAGACATTAGTTACACCACCTTAGGTACGGTAGCAAAATAATATTTGATAAATGAAAATAAATCCAGGCGGACACAATTTCCAAATAGTTTTTAGAAGTACCTGTCACTCCCAGGCTCTCTTCTTATGCAGAACCCTTGGTGAGAGAATCCATTTTATCGCTCCTTCCCAGCAGAAAATTTCAGTGTGCCCTAAAGAACAGTGCTTCAGGAGAAAGGTTGACAATCACATTTTTATGAGGATCAGGGGCTGCCTATGCAAGCTCCTTCTAGAAAGTTCATACCTGAAACCGAAGAATTTGAATGCTGTACTTTCATTTCACACACACACCCCCCAAGAAGAAATTGTCCCCTGCTTCATATCAGACACACAAATACAAGCGTGGTACCATATCTTCCACAGGAACTCACTTCTTCTGCCTTACTAAGAAAGTTAAATTAACCCCTCAGAGAGCTAGGTGTATTTCAAAGTACCCACTGAAACAGAAGGGTCTTCTATTTGATCATGCTCTTAGGGCCAGGCTCTGGATTGTAGGAAGACCTGGGAAATACAACGAAGGTGATAGCCTAGGGATCTAAAAGTAAGTGCCTGACTTATCTCTGCTTTTCCTTCACACACACACACACACACACACACACACACACACACACACACACACTCACACAATCTGAGAACTTGAGGGAAGTTAGGCAAGCTCTCTAGCAAACCACACGTTGGGGAGGGAGAGGAAAACTGACATTAAAATGCAATTCAAATGATCTGGGAGATGGGTGTAATTTGGCAAAGTTAAAGTTAGCATCAGGAAGAGCACATCTCTTGACTCCTATGGCCAGGCTCACTGTGCTTAAAAACCTCCTGGGTTCAGTTTATGATCTTTGACATTTTACAGTGGTAAGATATTCCCTCAATAGAATGAATGGCCCATCCACCACATGATGACTGCTTTACTGTGTTGCCACTCCGCGATGCACAGTGGGGTAGGTAGACTAAACACAGCTTTTTACACAGCATGTATTCATTTTTCCAAGAGTTTACCAGAAGGTGACCCTGTCCTAATTTGGGGGTGAGGGTGGGAGGTTGCAGTCCTCGACATGTGCTGGGAAACCTGATTAGGGGGTCAGGAGGAGCCTGCCAGGACAATGGCAGCTGACTTGAGTTCCCGTGTCCTCTTAGGCCTCAGCACCTGCCATCAGTTATGTGGGGTCCATACCTGGTATGCCGCCGCCCCTATTGGAAGCACATCAAAACCATCTGTTCAGGTCGCTCCTGTGGAGAGGTTCAGCTTCTTCATAATATATGAGGACTAAATTCAGTAATGTAAGAAAGTAGTAACGCCCCCTACGCTCATCTTCTGCTCTGTTTTCTAAGTGTGTTTCTGTTTCCTCAGCTAGCGTAGATGGAGGGGAACAGGACTTGCTGTATAGGCTGCTGTGAGGTTTGAACAAGGTAAAATATTTGAATATCCCTTCAGGAGTGTACGTGGCATGAAATAGCAGCAACTGTTTACACATTTTATTATTACCCATTTCAGGGTTAATATAGCAACTACATGAATATGCCTAGTTGTTGCAATGTGGTAAGGGGTGGGCATGGGAATATGGGAGTTTTGATATTTTTATCTACTCATCATTGGTTTTGTTTGTTTGTTTGTTTGTTTTTTAGAAACAGGGTCTCTCTATGCAGATGTGACTGTTATGAAACTTGCTCTGTAGACCAGCCTGGCCTCCAACTCAGAGATCCACCTGCCTCTGCCTCCCAAGTACTAGGATTAAAGGCGTGCACCACCACCACCCAGCTTCAACTATCAGTTTTACTGCTCAGCTCCATCGTTGGTTTTTTTTGTTGTTGTTGTGGTTGTTGTTTGTTTGTTTTTTATTTTGAAACACTTGACCTTTTATTTTATTTTTTATTAAAAATTTTTTATTCATTTTACATACCAAACACAGATCCCCCTCTTCCTTCCTCCTGTCCCTCCAGTCTTCCCTATCCCCCTACAACCAACCCTATCCATCATTGTTTTTAAGCAAAAGAATTTGGTATTAAGAGCATCTTCGATATCAGAACAGAACACATAAGGAGTCATGACTGAGAAGCTTCCCTTAGAAATGGCAGAGCTTTAGACATGGGTTATGTTGACATGAGAACCAGGTAGGAGTAGTGTAACCTCTTCCCTATTGAAAAGTTCTCCCTAGATGCAACTTCTAACTTGGCCATTTACCATCTTAGGATAATGAGTACCGACAGCTCTAGGTAAGACCGCCAAAGGATCCTATTGACAAACTTCTACAACTCTAGACAAAAGTCTATAAAAGAAGGGAAAAAATCCAAACAGACCTAGTATCTGAGAAAGCAAACTCGAAATTGGAGAAGGTCTAGAAAGCTCAGTCTTCATGGAAGGCAACTAAAACGTAGCTTGTTATACTACAAACTGCTTAAAAAATCTGATAGATCACAGTGGGCAGTAAGAAAGAAGAAATTGTGGAGGAGAAATTATTTACCCAAGTCTGTGAACCTGTAGCATATACAACAACTGATTTCCAGGGCCTTCTCAAAGTTTCTAACATCATAAGAAAATTTAGGAGGGTATAGAATTTTTGTAGGGTATAGAATTATTTGTGAGAGAATGGTTTTTAACTTGCATCTGATTGCAGAGATTTCTGAGGCTCCCAAAGGGTTAAGAGCAATGAATGAGACAACAATAGCCTTAGGCTTATGAATAAGAGTTCTTACCTTTGTTATCTTCTCCTTGCACAAGAGTGTCACAAAGACACTGCACAATAGCTTGGCATCTTGGCAGGAGAGATGTTTATTCTCAATTTCTCGAGAAACAACAGGAATTAAGAGATTGGGAGGCGGCCCACATCTGGGGCTTTTGGCTGATGAGGAATTCACTTTGCTTATGTTGACTGAGTGTGAGAGTTGACTCTAACTCTACCAGAGACTCTGGGAGAACCAAGCAACCAACAGTGTCCACAGTTGAAGCGTATCACTGTCACGCCCAGTTCCACTGTATCCCTGTCTAGCTGCTGAAGAAGCCACCTGCTTAAATCTTTCTGCTTAATTTCTGATACCAACAGCACCTTGAGACAGTCTGTGTTTCTCTCCCATTCTGTTACTAAGAGGATGAGATTCAATAGTAACTGGCTTGTTACAGTCCACTCCCATCTGGAGGACCACCTACAGGAAGTGAGGACAGACTTAGTTTATGGGAAAGTGTCTCATGTTAAAAGCAGCATAGATAATCTTCCTTTATCCTGTCATTAGTGAACATTTTGATTGCCATAAATACCTTTAAAATATTTTATAAATATTTTCCCTTCCAGTGACAATGCCATTCTAAGGGATTGGCATGCTTTTCAGATTTCAGATAAGTGAATTATTGCTTAGGAAAGTTAGACAGCTACTACAAGGTCAAATGGCTAACAAATATTAGAGTTGGAATGCCACAGTTCAGTTGGCATGACTCAAAGTTCTCAACCATTATTCTGTAGCAAGTAGTTATTTCTAGTGGATGGAAAAAGTCCAACTACAGGTTTGTTTATGACTCGCTTAGTTTGAAGGAGGTACAAATGTTAGCTCTGAAAGGACCTTTTCTACACACAAGCAGCCTGTGTGATTCTGCAACTGGAGAAATGATTTCTTGTTGCCTCTGTGAATTTCAAATCCAGAAGCTGAAAAATAAGGACCAGAAGAAGTCAAGAAGTGTGACATCTGTGTTCTTTTTAAAAATGTTTTATTTTATGTGCATTGGTGTTTTGCCATGGGTGCCAGGTCCCCTAGAACTGGAGTTACAGACAGTTGTGAGCTGCCATGTGGGTGCTGGGAATTGAACCCGAGTCCTTTGGAAGAACAGCTGGTGATCTTAAACACTGAGTCATTTCTCCAGCCCCAACACCTGTGTTCTGAAGACCAGCGAGACCTTGGTCCACAGCTAAGGATTCCATAAAAGGCTATGTCTTTACGTAAGTAAATAGACTTTGAGCGCCAGACCTAAGATACCAGTGGGAGTGCAGTCTGTGGCTGGGGTGGCGACTCCAATGTTGCACAGTTTCTCACTCCACCATTCTCAGTCTGCTTTGTCTTTGTGTTCATAAATGTTGACAGCCAGCACCTCTGGCCACCATGTCTATGTTCCAAAAGAGAAGGCCAAGGGCAAATAAAGGACCTGGAGTCATCCACATAGCCGTTCTTCGCCAGGAGGGAGGCTGGGAAGGTGTGCTAGCTCTGAGCACGCTGCCATGATGAATGAAGACAAGGATCCTGGCATAAGTAATGAAGGGAGTGTGGTTACTGGACTCCAGGAGTACCCCACTTCGCAGTGGGACGCAGCCTCAAGGCCACTGAGACTTTCAGTGCCCGAGTCCCACTTTCTAGAGCTGCAAGTCGGGGTCAAACAGAGCTGGGACTTGCATAATATATGGCTGAGGAGTATGATCCTGTATTGTCCCAACACAAAGGACTCACCCCAACGCAACTGAGAAAGCTGGGCTTGAATTCAAAGGACCTGTGCTGGTCAGACATCTATGGCTCTGATGATGAAACAACGTAGAAGGATGAAAAGTTCATTTGGGCTCAGAGTTCTGGGGGAGGCTTGGTTTGAGGATGGTTAGCTTAGCTGCTTTGTGTCTGGGATGATGAGGCAGAATATGGAGGCTATGAGCTGGCAGTAGAGGAGACTACAGGAACTCCTGAGAGCTGGGAAGGTGAGAAGGGAAGGAAATGGGACTGGGACAAGATGCATCCTTCCTGAGCACCCTCCCCTCCCCCATGACCTACTTGCCACAACTGAGCACTATGTCCCAATCTGGCAGTGGATTAATCCAGAGATAAGGGCAGAGCCCATGTATGATCCAATTGCCTCCCAGTGGTTGTCTCTTCCAACTGGGGATCAAGCCTTTGAGACAGGAGCCTCTGAGGGATGTTTCAGACTCTGCACATAACAGAAACAGGATCTGAGTTCAAAACCTCAAGTCTCTCATCTGCCGTTTTTTTTTTCTCCTGGAATGACTTTAGACAAGTCATCAGCCTTACTTCCGGGTATAAAATAAGGACAGTAATGTTATTGTAAGATTGGGTTCCTGTTAGGCTTAAATGAGATGGTATTCCACTCAATGGAAAGGTGAACGCAAATAGTACCCATGGAGATTATAACCATCAATCAAACACACCTCATTTGGCTTCTTTATTACTTTTAATGGAAATCACTGTAATTTGAAAAAACACTCAGGGCCAACTCTGCACAGAACATCACACTATGGAAGAGTGCTGTAGGCAGAGAAACGTGACAAATCCGTACAACCATCACATCTCCTAAGGCTGGTCTCCTTTATAAATCCATCCTTCCCAGCATCCGGCCTGGACGCTTTCCTCTGCGGGATTCTGCACTAAGCTGGGAAGCAGCTTGGCCAAGCACTTCCCCAGTCCATGGAATTCATTTATTCTTAGTATCTGAGACGCTGTACTTTTTGTGCTTTAAAATTATATGCCCCGCCCCCTTCACCTTTGTATGCTTTCCAGCTCTGGCGTGTAGATTCCGTGGTTGCCACTATGCTCAGTCACGACTCCTCTCAACTGGCAGGCCCAAGGTTAATTCAATTGCGTTTACGGTCCCTTCTACCTCAGTTTGCTGGCTGGCAACTGACTGTATGTGCCTGAAGTTCAGACTTGTCCCTCAGGCTGCACAACCATACATGTGACAGCTTATTGGACATGTCCCCAGTGGATTTCCCAAGCAAGTACACATCTTCCAGTGTGAACTCTTCTTTATCTTCTTTAGAGTTTGGGATTATGGCTAAACCTCTGTGGAGTGTTCAGTTTTCCTTACCTTCTACTGCAGCTCAGTTCAAGCACTATGAAGCAATTCTCACTCTTCCTTTGCTGAACTGCATCCAGTCATTTCTCTTTTTTTTTTTTTTCTTCTGGTTTTTCAAGATAGGGTTTCTCTGTGTAGTTTTGGTGCCTGTCCTGGATCTCACTCTGTAGAGCAGGCTGGCCCTGAACTCACAGAGATTCGCCTGGCTCTGCCTCCCAAGTGCTGGGATTAAAGGCGTGCGCCACCACCGCCAGCTACACCTAGTCATTTCTAAACGGGGTCAATAGCTCTAACTTTTTTTTTCCCTGTCTTCTTCCTGGCCACTGCCACCATGGTTTGGAAGCTTTGCCTCCCGTGTGGAGTATCTGAATGGATTCCTGTCTTATAGGTGCCAGTGCCATCCCAATGGTCACAGCATAAGTGACTCAACCAAACCAAATGAACCGTTTCAGTTCTTTTGGTAGTTCCCCATGGTGTGTGTTTTCTACTTAGATTCACTTTCCATTTAGGAAATTTGAACTTGGGACGTTCATGAGATGCCTGGATCTTTTCTAGTGTGAGTTGTGTCTGTTTTAGTCAGTGTCCACATACATGTTAAAGTGTCGATGTATCCACCCATGGCACCACACAAACAGTACTCCCCAGTCCAGACCTCACTAGGCAGGGCTGTGCTGACTTTGTCCATATATTTTTGGTTGAATAGTTTAGATGGTGTGTGCGTGTGGGTGTGTGTGCACGCAGCCTGCATGTGAGTGTGTGTGTGTGTGTGTGTGTGTGCGTGTGTGTGTGTGTGTGTGTGTGTGTGTGTGTGTGTGTGTGCTTCAACTTAGTAACTAAAATATTTATGTTTAGCAGGAAGGTTGGCTTTATTTTCTGAAGACAGGGTCATTTAGGATGGAGTTCTGCAAAGCCTGCTTAGCATGCCCAGGGACAGTCAGGTACTGACTTGATCCCAGATGGTTGATCTGAATTCCTGAGCATTTCCTTGGCTCTCATCTAGATTTTTTTTTCCTTCAGTAGTGTAGCAGAACCTATTAATGTGCAAAAGCTCTAGTCGTCAAAATGAGTCACTCCCTGTGTCTAAGAACAGGAAAAGTATGTCTTTTGATGTTGGCTTTCCTAAAAGGCACAGATTCACTAACTACATGTTTGGTGACATCAGCCCTTTGTGTTTGTGTGAATGGCTTAGATTAAGGAGATTAAGGAAGAGTGAATGAGTCAGAGGTGAAAGTGGTTGGTGGCAGAAGAGCTGGGAAGGCAAATCCCTCCAGGCCTTGCAAAACAGGCTTCACTCACATGTGCAGGCCTTAAGGCACAGGGCAGCAGGTAGATTTCTGGGTTGCACCATTTCTTAAGAGCTGAGTTCAATTTTAAGTCCTAGATTTAGTAGGAGGAAGATAAGGTTCATCATGGCATTAGAGTTTGTGCCTTTCATTCAGGAGGAAGAACTGTTAGGCCTTCCCACAGCAATAACAAAAATGCATTTGCAGATAATGAAAGGGAAATGTAGCCATATAAGCTGAATGATTAAATGTATGACATACTAAATCAGGCCTCTGGGACTGATATGCAGATGACTGGTTCTAGTATCTTTTTTTTTTCTTTTCTTTTTTTTTTTTCAAGCAAAAATTTCTCTTGGAACTCACTTTTTAGACCAGACTGTCTTTGAACTCTGCCTCCCAAGTGCTGGGATTAAAGATGTGTGCCACCACCACTGGGCTCCAGTATCCTTTTTAACATTTTAGATACTTAAATAGTACATGTACTCCATAGACTATGTGAGAATGCCAGCTTAAAATATTGTTTTCTGTACTTACATATAGTGTATGTGTGTACAACTTGCAATATTGGATATTTCCTTCTACCGTCAGAATTCCCAGGCTCTACTGGTATCTGTAGGATAAATTCCAAGCCTCATTTATAAAACCATTACCCTCCAGGCTCTGAGCATATTCTTCTGTGTTTTCAACCTTTCTCCCCGACTTTCCTCATCTGTATTACAAACAAATAGTATACAAGCCTGTACGGAAGCACACACACTTGAGCATATATCTCATTAAGTATAAACTGTGTACAAATACATAATTTACACAATACACAAATATAAGCATACAAAATTCACAAATGTGTAAAACACACAGATGCTTAGAATGTATAGGAATTCAGATGGGTATAGGACGTGCAAGCTTGCATACAGATATGAACATGGGCACACTGTAAACACATATACAGATTTACATATCTGTGCATGTATACCACCACATGGGACCATACTTGACATCCACCCATCCATACCCATGCGTGCACATATATTCATGTGGCTGCAGAGGATACACATGGGGTCATTCATGCCTACATACAAACGTAGGCGCGTAGTCAACACTCCACTTCATGCAGATTAACGTTAGTTACTTTCTCTGTCTCTCTCTCAGCAAGGTGGTAGAGCTTTTGATTTGGTTCAGGAGATAATGAAGTTTCTGTCTCCTCCCAGGAGCATGGTAACGCTCCCCTCATTTCAGCTAATTGCTAAAGCATCTGGCTCTCTTTTCCACCAAAGACACAGAAGTTTTAATCACAGATATTTGTCAGGGGGTATCTCATTTGATTTGATCTCACTGGAGTTCTGAGATGAGCTCTTAGAGAGCAGCGTACAATCAAGACCAGCCTGTGTTGTCACCAGACCAGGGGTGCCTGAAAGAAATACAATTAGTGCCACAGGCACGAGGCACCCATGCAACTTACAAATCTGAAGTGACCACCTTGCTGAAGAAAACCGCAAGAAGTAGGTAAACTACATTTCAATAATACATTTTTTAAAGTATTACAAATTGCAAAGTGGAATGGTTGCCTGTGAACAAGCTGTCTTATCATTTGTACATGTGTGCTGGTATTTAAAAATGTAGTCTGTGTTTTGTACATATGTGAAATGCCCTTTAATTAATTCGTTAGTTGATGTGTGTGCACACCGGTACTGCAACTACAGCATGGAGTCACAGGGCGACTTTCAGGGGTCAGTTCCACTCTGCCCCCATGCACACCCCAGGACTCATATCATCAGGCTTGACACCAAGGCCCTTTATCCACTGAGCCATCATCTCATCTGCCACGAAATCCCATGTGAGTACTTTTTTTTTTTTTTTTTTTTTGTCTGATCTTACAATGAAGCGGTTTAAAAAGAATGAAAACAGAAAAGCAAACACACACTTTTCCTTATCTCTGAGGTCTGTGTTTTCTTCTCAGGAGCCCTTTAATGAGCCCCGACACACTTGGAGGAAGGGATTTTAGTAAGTCTTTGCTGGATACTAACCACATATACCTTGCTGAACATCACTTTACTGTGCAAATCAAACAACAAGTACCATGGAACCAAGAGGAAAACGGAGCTTGGGACAAAGATTCAAAGGCTTTGTGAATGACGTATTAATCCAAACTGCATAAAAGCAGCAGCAGAGAGTCACGAATGTGAAATGGTTGAAATACATAAATTCTTGGGGAAATAAAGCACTTGACCATGAAAAAGATTGACCTCTGCTTGGGAATTGAAGGATGCGGATTCGTTGTGGCAAAGAGAGGAAGGTAATCCAAAGAGGAAGTGATAGTGTTGGCAGCAGATGGAGACCGATGAGCTTTGTAACCTAGGAGAGCAGAGGTTGCTGCTGCATGATCAGACGCACACACGTGTATAGGTTGTCCGTTCTTAAACTGCCCGGTTCATCTGAATGCAGTTTTTCCATGTGGCCAGCATGTCTTGCAGCTGTAAGATTCACATGATGATTGCTTTGTTCCCTGATTTAGTCATCCTTAGAACAAATTTGTGTTTATGGAAATAAGTGTGACCGCACATCTGGCTGCAGTCATACCTGTTACGACCACATTTACATCTGTCTGGTTTCGGTTGCTTCCACGTGGTTCCTCATTCTCTAGTCCAAACTGCGGACCACACTGAGGCAAAGGTACAGATCTCATCTCAGCTTAACATCATATTTCCATCGTCTGTATCTCCTAAGCCCAGTGCCAGCCGCAGCGGAAACGTTCCTTAGATCCTCCAAATTTTATCCACATGATACCCATCTCCCTCACATAAATGCTGAATTTCTCAGGACCAAATGCCACAACTCATGCATACTCTGATATCATTTTCCGGGTTAGAACAGAGTAGCTCCAAATCAAGAGGTGAGATCCGACGACTGGGCCCAGTGGGCACCCCTACTGCTCGCACTCATCTCCCTCCGCCCCTCCCCCCATCTCTGGGAGACTTACTCCAGGCTAGGCAAATGTCATGGTCTAGTCAATGAAGTCACTGTTTTAGCAGGGCAGACTGCAGGGAGCCAGAGCAGGCGAAGGAAACAGTGATGAGAGCCCTGTGAAAACCCTCCCAAGGCCACTCTTCCTGTCAGGCCTGAGCTCTCACAGGGACCGCAGAAGTGAAGGACAGGCCAAACTGTTCTTTCCCCCACTGGTTCAGTTGGAATCATTCCTCACCCTGGGCACATGAGCGAGTGGAAATTAGAGTTTGAGAATGTAGAACATCAGGTCTATGCACAAGAAACACCCATGGATTCCGAGTTCTTGCTGCACATACAAGTGGTTTGACAGAAAGAACGGTGAAAGACAGGATCAGTCTTGCTGAACACAACAAAGGTGCTTTATTTTGTCCACATAATACCTGAGTTTCTTACTCTAAATGCATGGTTTTAGATTTTCACAATGAATATGAATTTCCATGTGTGTGCCAATGCCCTCTACTGGATAATTGTGGTAACATTAGTTCATTAGTTGGCCACGTACTATATACCATTATATCAAACAATAGCTTATCCTTGGCTGGCATTTTACTGTTTCACGTTTTCAGTTCTTTTATCATGTAACATTTACATTAACCTTTTGCAATGCTCTTAAAAAACTGGAGTATTTTCATTCCCATTTTAAAGATGATAAAGCCGAGGCAGAGGCTAACTTATTAATTCGATTTAAATATGTTAATGGCATGATGATCAAAGAACTATATTAGACAGTTTACAAAGATTAATAGGATAGTGTCTGGTCTTTGGGAGCTGACAGTGTATTACAGACAAGATATAGTCGCAAATCATTGTGTTAAAATGACATTGTGATACATGAATAAATGACTCTAAGATTTGTTATTGTGCCCAGTCCACATGTGCGTCATTATATTCTTATGAGTATTTTGATGCATATTATACTAAAACCAAGGGTGAATGCTCAGAAGTCACTTGTTGGGTGTCAATATAAAAATCATGGTGGGACACCAGAAGAAAGAACATTTGCCCCTGGTATAAATCAAGGAAGGTGGGAACATGTGAGTTAAGGCTTACAAGAGGGACTGAAGAAGGGACCATCAGAGAGAAGTTTCTGCCCCTGGTGTTAGGAATGCACTGACTTGAGGGATGGTAGATTGTACAAAGCCAGTGGTGTTCAGAACACGAGAAACTGAGACGGGGTCAGGAGCCAGTAGTGAAGCCAGAACTCACTCAGGTCTGCTCCCCTGAGAAGTGAGACAGGGGCCTTTACGAGAGAGTGCTGGCATGGGCCCCTCTGTTGCAGGAGACAGTGGTGCCTGTCTGTAGCATCATGAGGCTGCCAGTTATGAGGCCTGTAGCGTTTTGCTCATGGATCTGGTCACAGGTCAATGGGAGCCGGTGTAGGAAGGGTGAACAGGCTATGACAGCCTGTGCTCCATGAATAGTAAGGAAGGTGCATCACAATGCTCCATGGGAAAAATCACTCACTTTCACATTAGAGGTTGCTGAACTGTGGAGCACCACCTCTTTCCTTTAACAGTCTGGACCAACGGCTTCCAAAGCAGCACGCAAAAAATAAAATAAAATAAAATTGAAGACACTGCATCAAGTATAACAGGACCATCTTTGTCCTTTAAAAATGATGATAAGCCTCATTTGGTAGAATACGTGGGTGGTTTTTGCCTAGAGTTTTCCTTTTATGACTTACAATTCCACAAGCCCTTTCCAGTAAACCCACACCACTGTCTATGTTTTCTGTCTCGGGCAGCCTCACAGAGGATCTTGGGGTCAGAATAAGCAGTAGAGACCTCCAGAGAGTCCTCAGAGATCATATGGCTTGGACTAGCTAGCAGATACCAAGGCAATGGTAGGTGGGGCCCCCCAAAAAAATGGGGAACAGAAAAGCTAAATTAAGTTGCAGGAACTGGTGTAAGCTTTTTTTGAATAAAAGAAGCTCTGAGTTGAATGTTTTTTTTTCTCTTTCTGAAGTTTTTATATTTTTTTTCTGTGTAATTCCTTCCAGTTATTGAAAAAGAAATATGAGGGGAGGAGGGAGGGGGGATAGAGCTGCATGGCAGAAATGAGGCTTGAATAGATGTGATGTTTCTATAGCTTGCCCTAAAGACCTTCTACTGTTTACTTGACCATCAAATCACGGACCTAAAAAAGGCAGCAGTACATTTAGTTCTTTAGAGCCGCTGAATTCACAGAACTATAGCTCCTCCTCATTTGCCTGCTCACCAAGAAATCTTTAGGTACACATGAGGAGCTGTGCTAGGGTGTAGAACACAAGCAGATTCTCTTCCCTTCTCTGGCCTTTGCCTCAGGGATGCTGTTGGAAGGGATGCTTAGTAAATGCTAAGTGAAGATGATTCTAGTGTGGCTTCATCTCCTCCTCTTCAGGAGGGCTCAGACCTGTCGACACCAGTTCCACCACTTGGCCAGCACGCAAAGACAATGTATGGCAAGTGAGACACGTCTGTGATTCCTTGTTCTTGACGGGATGAGTCTCCATCCTCTGAGCTGGGCAGAAGTAAATTCCAGAAAGCATGCTAGGGAAGAAAAGCCCATGGTTTCGCCTATAAGGCAGAGCTGAAACCTTTTTTTTATCTGAGACCAACCACCACTGTTATCGCTTCTGGTTTTTCGCCTTTGGTCAGAGAGAACCATGGGGCAAATGTTCCTGCAATGTGGCTGCTTTCTCCATTACTGATAAACCAAATTTTCCCCCTCATTTCACCAGAGAAATGCATAGTTTTGGAAGAGGTGAGGATTGAGTTGTTGATGTTGAGGTTGGAGCCAGGTGACAGCTGCCCTGTAGGTTTATATCACTGAGCAAAGCAAATCGAAGTGGATGGGGCTGTATTTATTTATTCTTGTCTATGTGCATATGTGTGTTCTTGAGAGTATGTATATACCCCACGTACATGTAGGTGTGGGAGGAGGCCACAAGAGGGTGTTGGATTCCCTGGAACTGACTCACAAGCAGTTATAAGCCACTTGATGAAGATGCTGGGGCCTGAATTTGGGTCCTCCCCAGGAGTGGTGAGCTTTCTTCACAACATAACCATCTCCTGGCCCTGTGTTTGTTTGTTCTTTGAAGTAGAAAAATAAGCAGACATGGATCAATAACCCTTTCCCTTTGGTGCATTCCCACAGTGTCACCACATTGCTGTGTGTTGTGCGAGCACATGGCATTCATTCCTCACTTGACCTTTACCTGTAGATTCATGAAGATGCCTAAGCAGGGTAAGGATCCTGAGCAGTTACAAAATGAGGCACTTTCCTGTATTATGAGCAATTTCTCAAAACCTATGGATAAAAGGGAGTTGGGTATGGTATATAGTAAAAGACAAAGAATCCAGAACGCCATTCCTTTTTTTTTTTTTTTTTTTTTTTTTTTTTTGGTTTTTCGAGACAGGGTTTCTCTGAGTAGCTTTGCGCCTTTTCCTGGAACTCACTTGGTAGCCCAGGCTGGCCTCGAACTCACAGAGATCCACCTGGCTCTGCCTCTCGAGTGCTGGGATTAAAGGCGTGCGCCACCCCCCCCCCTGGGTGCCATTCCTTTTTTTTAATGTTTCCATAAATTTTCATGTTACCAAGCTCTAAATTATGATTGCTATCAAGATTACTTTTTAGATGTAGATACTACTAACCATTAAGAAACAAATACAGCTAGATATGGTGACCCACACCTGTAATATAAGTAGCCTCAGAAGGCTGAGGCAACAGAATAATAAACTTGAAGCTAGTTTGGGCTACAAAGTAAGATACTGTCTCCAAAAAATTTAGATTAGTTCATTAAAGCAGATAAAATGATACCGAGTACTAATTTGGAGTTTCAAGACTTAGAAAAGCAGTTAAAAAACAGCGATGCTCCTGTTAACTGATGGCAAAACCAAGTCAATGCATGTTTAATGTCAGTAAAGGCTAATGAACTTAACTGCCTGTACTGGTGAATCATCTCAACTTCATCAGTTTAGATTTACGAAAAGCTCACAACCGTGGCTGTGTGTTTCCCATATTTCATCTGATCAGTGACTACAGTGTCACCAGAACTTGATGAGGTAACTTCTGCCTTCAGTTGAAAGTGTCAGTGATCTATAAAGAAGAGGTCTAGTCTGATATGTGAGCCCACACAGGACTTCCTCAATATAACTTCGGCCACTGACAGACAAAATGTTAGATGTTACTCCACCCCCTTGCGTCCTCACTCACAAAATGGAGATGCCACTATTTGTCCCGGTAAACTAGAATGGCTGTTTAGAATGACAATGACTAAGATCAGGGAGCAAAGGTTCACCACAGAATCACAAGATGTTCTCCTTCATATCCTCTGGCACTTTTTAATGATAAGAACCGCACCTTACTCCTGCCTTAGGGCACCTTTCCTAGGGCCTTTGTATATAGGAAGTACTTAATAAAGTTTTCCTGGATTGAGTTGACAAGATGTGGTTCACAGTGTAACATTTGGTATACCTTATTTATGGTAAATGGCCTTATTTAATAATTGCCCCTTCTCCATTTCCCTTATTAATTCTATACAACTTTTACATTTAGAGAAGGCATCATGGATTTTCTTACAGTCATTTCCCTCCCATGGTGCCCAATACCTCACAAGCTCTTCTAAATAATTTGATAATTAGTCTCTGATTAAAAGGAACACTATGCTTTTCTTCTAAAGGATCAAATAATGTATATGTGTACACACCCATTCTCACAGGGCTTAAATTTCTAGAAATCTCAGGAAATCTTGGAACTCTCCAGTTTATTCTGAGTTTATAGACCTTCAGAAAGGATGGCCACACTGCTCTTTGGGAAAAATCTATTTCAAGCGTGATATCTTGTGGCCAAGGGCAAGGGTTCTTTCGCTACTAATAATTCAACAGGGGCAGCAAGCAGTAGCCTTGCTTACAGGCTCCTTCATTCTTCACAGGTGAGAGCAGTATTACCTTCTACAGCCTACGATATTTTACTTACTCAGTGGTGATCTGATTACATTGATGTTAAGATTTTTTAACTTTGCCCTGTCCATATCCACAGAGAGTTGAGTAAAATGATAAGGGCCTGTGGAAATACAGGCCTAATTTTATATTGCAGTTCTATTGGTAATTGTGATTTAACCAACTTAACTGCTAGTTCTTGGGGGAAGTGAAATTACGCACAATAATCATATTGTAGAGGAAATGGATATGATACATCATGCAAGAACTTTCCTTGATGAAGTAGATAATACTAGATACATATATAGAAATGTAATAAGTAAGTTTTATTTTTTTTTTATTACGGGCAAATTGTTCAATAGTCAGTAACAAAGTTCCTAGGAAGAGGCACCAAGGGAACAAATGCTATGTTCTCACTTGCTTTTAAATTAAAATGTTTTCTCTCTAACACGTTTTAGGGGGATTCACGGAGCCTAGGCTGAGAGGAAAAAAGGACTGTCCAAATACTTTGAAGACCTTTAAAAAATGAGGGTGTCCATATTGTCTTGGATTCAGTTTTACTGATACTCGGAGTAGGTACGACTTCATGATCTTGACAGGCTGAAGGTGACCATTCGATTACTAAGGTCAGTATTGTCATTTTTTGCCTTCTAACTTTGTCAAGGCATTTTATATCAGCAACTCTACTGATTTATGTCGCCGATGATGCCCCCTGATGCAGGCTTTTGAAAGTGTCCCCCAGGAATAAGAACCAAGGTTGCTGGGGTGTCGTTGATGTGCTTGGTCCAGCCTGAGCAATGCTGTTCATCTTGATATCTGCTCTGTCTTCCAACACATCAGATGTGACCCAAATTCAAGAAGGAATAGAGCTGCCCTCCTAAATATAATTCCTACCAACTCCTTGGTCAGCGCTCACTCCTGAGACTAATGGGCTTTTTAAATTTTATTTTATTTTTGATGGGAAAGAAGACAGTCGACCGTCATTAGGAAATGATGACTAGCCTTTCAATCCTTCTAATTTGCTATTAACAGTGAGTTATGCAGCTTTCATCTTTGAATTTATCTAAACTGTTCATGCACATATTTTTACTTCCAGCTCACATAAATAATCGGTCTAATAAATTCCATATGTTACCTTATTTACAGTTAAAGACTTCCTCTCATACCTCAGGAATCTGCTCTAAGTTTGTAACCACAAGATACAAGAAAATACCCCTGTCTCTAACAGTGACCTCCCTTTTTATTCCTGTTGCTTTCCAGTTGTTCACTTGCAATCTTCAAAACCATCTTGGCAATTAAAGCAACAGTAACGTTAATACGTCACAGAAATGCTCCCTTCCAAGACAACTTTGTGTAAACATTTGATTCTGCCACCGTTTATAGAGTTGATACTGGTAGCAGACGAGGGAATGTAATATAGAATAAAACATAACTCCTGTCTTCTAGGAGCTCTCCATCGGGCCATGGAGACAGAAACTGATCAGTTTAACACAAATACAACTGAGTTATGTAAAGTGTTATGGATTGCAGCAGAATTGGGGGAGAAATTGCTCCTGAGAGAAAGCTTCAGATTTGAGGAGATGTTCAAGTCTTAAAGAGAGTAGAAGCTTTGTCTAAAAGATAAATGGTGTAAGGCAGTAGGCACGAGGGTGAAGAATACAGGGCTTGCAGTAGAATAGAGCTGGGTTTGGCTCATAGTTCTGTTGCTTCCCAGATATATAACCTGACTTAAATTGTTTCACCTTTCAAAATCAAAGATTTTACCCTCTGAAGAATAGAGAAAGCAACAACATCTCTCTCTCCCTATTGGTAGATAACCTGATACACCGCTTTGCCCTTGATTTAAGTGTATGTTCCTTTCAAAATTCATACACTGGAACTGATGCCCAATGCAATATCCTCTGGACATGACAAGTCCTCCAAAATCACAGTAGCTGTTGCTGCCTGCACAATATAATGGTAGTCAACTTTCTGGCACAGAGCAGGAGGGGTTCACCGGCCCCTACACTTGCTGAGGAGCCACTGTAGGTTAACAGCTGCTAAGGGAGGGAGAGTCAGTATTCTTTAGGGGTGTGGTCCCTTGTAGGTTGACCCAACATGCTTTAGCGAATGGCCTCACACCAGGTGTTTATAGACTTGAAGTTGGAGGCGGAATAGAGGTGAGAGATGGGGTGGATCCTGGGAAAACTGGAAGAGGAGGGAGAATAAGAATAAAATACTGTAAGGACATGTATAAAGGTTTGAAGAATTAAAAACTTTTCGTGCTATGATTAAATCAAGAACAATCTCCTTTCTTGAATGGATTGGTGGTCTTAGAATGCAACAGGTGCTGAAAACAAGCCTATTCAGGCCTCTCCTGCTGTCCTGTCATCTGTGGGAGCAACAACACAGTCTTACCAGACTCTGAATTGGTCAGCTCCTTCACCTTGGACTTCGCAGACACCAGAATTAAAGGGAAGAAATACTAATTATGAGTCATCCGGTGTTGGATATTCTTGTGGTACCAGCACGGACACTGTGTAAAGTGCTTAGCATTGTGCTTGGCACTCAAGGTAACTTCTGCGCACATCACTGTTCTCAGTTATTCACACAACTCTGATTCTGTCTCAAACCCTCAGAGTAGCATCCAGTTGTCCTTCCTCCTGTTACGAAACTAATGGACACTGAGAGAAACAGTATACTCCTGCATGTGTAGGCCTTGTGCCGACTTCCGAAGCACCTAAAATTCAGACTTGTACAACATTCCCTTGCTGCTAGTTACCCAGAATCCTTAACGATGAGACTACAGAGCTGGTTTTCTATAATCTGCTTAGGGTAGTTTTATGCCCCCCAGGGAAGGAAAATCCCCTGTTACTGATTTAGACGTCATCACAGTCTTCACAGAACTAAAGATTCTCCTCAAAGCCCTGAGTTCCTTTTCCTTTGGCCACTTTGCATATTTCCTGTCTTAAAGACTATTTTTGGCTAAGTAATTAAAGAAGTGTGAAGTGTGGCCTAATCCTTTTTTTTTTTTTTTTTTTTTTTTTTTTTGTCCCGAGACAGGGTTTCTCTGTGTAGCTTTGCGTCTTTCCTGGAACTCGCTTTGGAGACCAGGCTGGCCTCGAACTCACAGAGATCCGCCTGCCTCTGCCTCCCCAGTGCTGGGATTAAAGGCGTCCGCCGCTGCCGCCGCCGCCACCACCACCACCACCACCACCACCGCCTGGCTGGCCTAATCCTTTTATGTATATATTTTACAATTGCCTTGGTGACTTCTTATATTGAGGGATTTTAATTTTTCTTTCATGAGATATGTATACAATAAACTAGTCACAGGTACAAAATCCAAAGGTGCTGCCTTTTGATTTGAGGTCTTGGGAGGATGTGGGGCATTTACCCACCAACTCCACAGCTCCCCAGAGTTTTCTTGAGTGTGAGCAGCAGGAAATATTAGATAGAAGGATTTATTGCAGAGAATCTTGCGGAGATAAACAGATAAAAAATAAAGAATAGCCTCAAGAGGGCCTGGAACCTATTTCAACGGGCCCCGATGGTCTCTGCCCAGGGTTTTTATAGAGACGCCAAGGGGTAGGGCAAAAGGCCTCCTTCCCCAGCACAGCCAAGTGCAGACCATCTCAGACACCTGCACTCAGGCCCGTGGTCCTGATCATCCTCTATGCGGACCTGCTGGGTAAAGCCACGAGGAACCCAAGAACGGGCTCCCACAGGAGGAGAGGCCAAGAGACATAAAAAACCCAAGCTCAGGATTAGAGAAGAGAAAAGGGCTGGCATTTAAGTTATCCAGTCCATCTTTAATTAGCTGCAGGAAGGCCCAACTCACTTTGTACTTTGGGGCTTCAGGGTATCCTGTCTGCATTTCAGGATTTGAACCAGAGTCTAAATGAGACAATTTCTACCTTTATCATTCTACTGCCACATCTGACACCATAAACCTTCTCTAGGTCACACTGTGCTGTGAATGGAGAGATTTTTTGGAGTGAAAGAGTATTGGTAGTACACAATGAACAAGCATGAACTAGGCAGCATGTTTTGAATCAGAAATGGTCCTTGTGTTCCACCCAGCAGTATGGGCAAACACAGAATAAGCTAAATAAGACAAACATAGAAAGTCCAATATGCTATTCTTAGACATTTGCTTTATTTGGTCATAATGAGTTAAGTTCGTTGCTAGACATTTGTTTTATTTGGTCATAATGAGATAAGTTGGTTGCATGCTATTAGCTAGAGCTTATCTCTTTGATATTTATTGCCTAGAACTGGGTTATTTGATTAAGAACATATACATCACTAAGTGCAGTTTCAATTTAGTAGGTTAGGGTTTTTCTTTATCAAGCTTACAGTCTTCTGTATTTTCATCAGTATCAAATGGTATGTATTTTTAAATGTATTTTCATATGTTATGTATATATTTATATTTTCACATACATTATTTAATTTTCAGAATAACCTAATAAGTGGGTTTTACTGGAATTATCAATTTTCAAATAAAAAGTAAAATTGAGAAAGTTACATTATCAATCAACTCTAAAGTCACAAGATAAATATATCAGATGGAATTAATCTAGTACCTTCTCTTTGGTGTTATAGTTCTGAACAGAGAAAATAACTTTTTCTTGAGAAAAAAAGTAAGCATAACAAATTTGAGGTCAGAATTTTTTTTGTTGTTGTTTGTTTGTTTTTTGAGACAGGGTTTCTTTGTGTAGCTTTGCACCTTTCCTGGAACTCACTTTGTAGATCAGGCTAGCCTCAGATTCACAGAGATTCACCTGCCTCTGCCTCCCAAGTGCTGGGATTAAAGGTGTGTGCCACCACCGCCTGGTGGGAGGTCAGAATTTAAGTGTTGTCTTAATGAACCATATAATCAAATCTCAGCTACTGACAATTCAGAGCTCATGGTACCACAGACTCATCTGCTTGGGATAATGATTTGTAAAATCAAAATGAAAAGATGTGATAAATGTATATAGCATCATTAAAAAAAAACCCTCAAGTATATTGTCATTCAAGCCTTTATATTTTTAATGAAGCAAAGTTGAGGTATATTAAGAAATGGTTTTCAATGTAGACTTATGCACAGACATTGGAGGAGCATTTAGGGGAAAGGAAGTACATACCCAAGAAATATGTATGGCCTTCTCAGAAGAGTCACCAGAGTGGTTTTCAAAAGATTCAAAATAAGCAAATTATAATACATGGGATTTGGAAATTCAGATGCCATTAAACAGTGGCAGGGTTGGTTCAGATCCAGAGTTTTGGATTCCTGAACTCCCAGTTCATCCCATTGATTAAGGTATTTCACTGTCCTAGTCTGCCTGAGAGTGATGAATTTCCCAGAATATAAATCATCTAGTTGGTTACCCTACCAGAGCATTGCCTAACTTTTGTCATATACTGTATGACTCTGATTTTACAAAGGGCAATCAATGGTTAAGTGAGTAAGTCTTTGGGATCACCAACTGACCCATCTTGTTATCAAGATGAAATGGGAATAATCATGATAATCTTGTAACCAAGATCTTGATTATGATACTAATCAAAACATTTGCCATAACAATGTCAATTATCGTTAAACAGTATTTCCTTACTTGCAGCATGGGAATGTAGCCAGCAATATAATAAGCCACCCACGATGGAGTGAGGGGATGCCGCCTTTGTTCTGGAAAAGGACCACAGAAAATAAACTGTAGAGAAGGATTTATAAACCGATGTGATAATTTGTGTGTAGGAAATGTGTTAGGTGCTCTTAGGGCACTTCCGTTAATTCTGAAAGGGAAAGTGTCTTTCTTCCAGAACAGTAAAGACTATAAAGAATGTGCATCCAGCCCTTCAATCTCTTCTTCCTGTGATTCCTGTTTTGTTATTTGACAAGCATTTCCCAGTGCTTTATAACTACCCTGACATCATTGGTATATTTCCATATTTTGCCTTCCACTTCTGATACCATTGAATTCTTTTCTAGCACTGAGCTGTTCTTATCCATGTCAACTTAGATTAAGTCAAATTAGTTCTCATTTCAATACTGACAAAGATTTTGTTTGACAGCAGGAGTGACCTCTGATTTTCTCCCAAGGACGTCTTATCTACAGAATGAATCATAAGCTGCATCTGGCAGGATGGCAGAGAAATCGAAGGCATTTCTACTCTAATAAAGTTGAAAAATGCATTGACTTAAAATTGTGGCTCAAGACATCCAAGCCCAAGGAAATAGGGATGGTCTGATTTAATATCGGGGAGTTAGAAATCCTAGAATTTATTCCCAATTTATGGAAAGGGGTTTCATTAAATAGAAACCTTGAAGGAGTGTATGAAAATCAGGCTGATTTGAGAGTAGCAGTGACCCACATTGTAATCATGAGTGAAATTGGAAGGTCAAGTCAGGGGTGAGATATTCCTGGAGAAAGGAGAGAGTAGACACGTTTGTTTAGGTTGCAATGCTATGAGTCTTTAACTGTTGGATCTAAATCCAAAGCTGAATGCCATTTCTAGCTCAGCTTCCTTCACTGGCCACTGGATTTCTTGGACTTCTTTATTCTTTTCCCAAGATCAGGATTTTTCTTAAAATGATATGCTACTTAAGTGAGAAGAACGATGCCTACTCTTATGTCATAGGTGAGTAAGGATGCAAAGACCAGAAGGTGGAGAGTAATCTATGCAAAGCCACATAACTAGATATTTATCTATGGTACAGCATCCTGCCTCCTTCTGTATCTTTCCACTGCCCTCTTCTTATCATTGTACTTATGATCATTAGAAGTGGTTTCCACCTGTATCTCATGCTCTAAATTTGCAGAAGTAATCATTGAAGTTTGGCAAACTCAAAATGGGATACATCATATACCCAACTGCTTTCTTGCCCTATTTGAGTAACCCCCAAAGTACTGATGAATCCAAGTCCCTCCCCAAGGTACTGAGGTGGAGTCCCTCCAGTCCCGGATGTACCTGCCAGTGCCCATATTATTTCATTTACACTCAGGATGAAAGAAGATTGTATTCTGAAGGATTCATCGGGGAAAGTCACGTATCCCACATCAGGAAGCACCAAAAAAGCCCAGGAAGTAACTTGCATGAACAGATAAAGAGCGCGACTGTAACAATCAAATTGACTTCTGAAAGAGACATGACAGAAGGTAGATACTTAAAATAACACATCCTATGAATCTAATTTGATGATGTTTGCATGCCTAGTTTTGCAGTTCCACCTTACTATGTTCTGTGGTCTTGCTGGCTCTTTGGCTCCATCTTCTTAAGATATAATAATGTTGAGACTTACAATCACACCCAAGTTTAAACAATGAAAATTGGAAACTGTTACTCAGAAGAATCCTCTATCTTTTTGCAGGTTTCTGCCTTTCTCACTTATCCTGCTACATGTTGTGAACAATGTATTTAACATTTAATTAAGTTAAACTGAATGTAATATTGACTACAGACAACTCTGCACTATGACTCACAGTTAAGTATTTTCTCAGAGGGCACATTTGCAAATACTGAAAAGAATGTATGTGGTCTAAAAACATTTACAAAGAGGAATGACAAATGGAATAATTGGGAAGTATTTTTGGAATGTATCTATCAACTTGAGGGTGGTGTCTTTGAAGGGTGACATTTTCTCACCTGAAACGTCTGGTATTTTAGTCGAAACTTCAAAGTATAGCTATATGAGGCGATTTTTAAACTGCTTAAAAGCATGACAGGTTTAGTAACAGTAAGAAAATATGTTAACCTTCCATTTACAAAGCTCATTATGATGATTCTAATTGTGACTAGTGATTGAAACAGAAAGACGTGAAAAACTTTCTCCCCTTGCGCCTCTCTCTCTCTCTCTCTCTCTCTCTCTCTCTCTCTCTCTCTCTCTCTCTCTCTCTCTCTCTCATCCAAGACAGGATTTCTTTGTGTAGCCCTGGCTGTCCTATAACTCACTCTGTAGAATAGATTGGCCTTGAACTCAGAAATTCACCTGCCTCTGCATCCTGTGAGAACCTTTTTATTTTTCAACTGTTAAAACAACATAACAACATATTGAAAAAATGGACAATTATCTGACATTAAGTAACAGACTTTCAAACTATATCCTACTTAACCAGATTTAAATTGCCTTAACGGTTGGAATAAATGACCTTAAATAACAGATAGATTGATTATTTATTAATTAACAGCTTATTGCTTAGAAATTATCGAGCCTCTAGAGTTTAAGCACAGTTATTTCCAAAAGATGTGCACAAATCCTAGTATGGGTAAGGGGAGATGGGCATGACATCCTACCCCTAGATGTGGAACTATTGAGAGAGATGCAATTGAGAGTTTAGGAAGATGAGAGTCAGTTTTCTCTAAGAGTGTAGCCCCTGGTAAGCCCATTACCTTCCAGTGGATAGCCGCACATGCAAAATGCATGGGCACCACATATTGGAATGGATGGTTTTTTTTTAAAAGAACAGATTAAAAAAAAGGACATAAAGGTGGGTGGTTAGGAAAGAGGAATGGATCTGGTAGGACTCGAGAGAGGGAGGTGAATATGATCAAAATATGTTGTATGAAAAATCTCAAGGAACTAATTAAAAACAATACCTGTTTTTTGAAAAAAAGAATTTGCACATATACTTGAAGAAGACTAATTTTCTCCTGCAGACTGTCCCTGGCTTTCAGGAGGTGAAGTATCCCTGGCCACACATGAAAATCCAGAAAGACTTGGGTAATGGTGACACAAAATGTGTTACACTCATCCACACACTCCTTGAGGGCAGGAGAGGAGGCACTGACTGAGGGGGAGAACCACAGATAAAAGTTATATTAAAGGTGACATGATAAATTGGAGCTTATTATTAGTGGTATGTCCAAAAGCAAATTATTCCTGAGCCTCAGTTTCTTCGTTTGTTTAATGAGAAGAATAATAAAGAACCTCATAAGATTCCTGTTAATGTGATTTTAATTAATGAATTAATGTGATAATGCATATAATGTTGCCTATGAATTACCTTGTGAGTAGGAGGTAAGCGGTATAGAACTAATTACTTCTATTCTATTGTTTTGCCCTCTTCTTAATTGTAAATTTTATATTCATAGGAAGGCTCCACTGCCAAGCAATCAGGGCTCTCATGATGGATGCATGCAGACATGGAATAAACACCCTCAGAAAGACAGGCTGAAGATTTATCTTCGGGAAACAGAAGATAGTAAGAATCTCATTGACCATAGAGTCTACACACACAGCTCAATTATTTGAATATTTGATCATATCTTGAGTAAAAAGTTTCCATGATATGTGCAAATCGAGTTTTCCATAAATAGGCTTCATCTGTCACAGAGCAGCTCTGTAAGCCACTATTATCCTAAAATGTAACTTCTTAATGGAGGAAGTAAAAAAAAAAAAATCATGTAGAGTCAGGACTGGTGGTCTTGTGAATCTGGTTTCTAGGAAACAGTCTGGCATGGGCATCCTCTCAAATTCTCACTACATTTGTTAATTTGAAGTGTTGTAAATGCTTCAATCCCTTACCTGAGTTTTCAATTCTATGTGCATTTCTAAAACAGAATCATTTACCGTGGGTCCTGGAACCGGTTTTCTTTGTAGCTTGTTGTGACTTGCTGACGTGAAAGAGGTTCCCGAAACCTCTTTCAAAAGTGCCTGGCTCACCTCTGCTTTTTTAAACACATCTCCATAAAAAAGTCAACATGGAATTCTTAGCCTTCAGTCAGTCCTTGGTAATGAAACACAGACCTGCAAACAGACTATTCACTGTAGGATTCATTGTTCTTAAGATTCAATAAACAATGAAAATCCCAACTGGAGGTGGATCATCGACAGGTGCTAAATTTCAATTAAAATAAACACACAAACGTGTGCGCGCGCACATTGCATTAGTGTCTATAGATAATGACACTGTACTGTATTTTTCAAAAAAGCTAAAAGGATAAATTTCAAATGATATCATTATAAAAAATGGTGTTTATTTTGGCAGGTACCTTTGTTTAGTGCAATTCAAATATTATATCATGTATACTTGTATAAAAATGTCTCACACAGATCCATAATTTTCACATGTCAATTAAAATAGAGGGAAAGAAGGAAGTAAGGAAGAGAGAGGGAGGAGGTAAGCAAGGTCCAAGGAGAGGAGGATGAAAATACTAATGCAGTAGAGGGCTGGGTCTGTCACTCAGTTAGTAGAGTGCTTGCCTAGGAAGCCTGAAGCCTTGGGTTTGATTTCCAGGACTGCATAACCAGACATGGGGACACATGCCAATAATATCAACACTCAGGGCATACAGACAGGATGATCGGAAATGAAAGGCCATCATCCAAAATTCTGTTTCAAAACAACCAAGAAATAGATGAGGGAGCATATTAATAATAATAATAGCTGAAAGGAAAAAATTCAAATACTTTTTTATTGCTTAATAATGAGTTAAATGATTTTTCAGACAGTTGACAAAGTACATTAAACATATGAATTAACTTAACTTTCACAAACTCTTTATGGGAGAGTGATCATTGTTTCTATTCTATTAAAAAGTGAATTGAAGCCAGGCAGTTGTGGTACACGCCTTTAATCCCAGGACTCGGGAGGCAGAGGCAAGCAGATCTTTGTGAGTTTGAGGCCAGCCTGGTCTACAGAGCGAGATCCAGGAAAGGCACAAAGCTACACAGAAAAACCCTGTCTCGAAAACCCAAAAAAATAAAAGTGAATTGAGACTACGAAAATTAAGCATCTCATTTAGTTTTGGGTCATACAGTCAGTCACTAACGGATGGAGTCAATATTTGAACTCAGGAAGAACTTGTCTGAAGACTTTATCTCACTGAAGGGTTTAATTCTAGAAGAACAGTGAGGAAGGTATCATACAAAGGTTGTCTTTGTGTTGTGTTTCAAAGAGTAAATGGGGTTCTACAGGTAGGTAAGTTAGATAATGGTATAATAGCTAGTCAATGGGAACAGAACTAAAATTGGCTAAAAGGCACAATGCTGTATAAGGTATGGTACATTATTATGATTATAAGGGTTTAATATAGGGAAAGATTTTAACAGTATTGATATTCGCAAGGAGATGAACTATAGGGCACTATAAAATCATTGAGTCACTATCACCCACAGTGCATGTGGATAAAGAAGTGAGGGATGAGAACAAAATATTCTGAACCATTGAGAGTATTTGAATGGAAATAGAAGAATGACAGGAGTCTTTGGTAGGGAAATAAGTCAACATACAGAAACATAGCACGGAATACTAGAGACTTCATCCCCAATTTCACATGTTCTCATACTCTAAGCTTGCATAAATGATGCTCATTGGCTGAAACGAGCTGAGGCAAGAGTCCTAATGGACCTGTGGATACTGTCCACAAAGTCATCCTCCTTGGGTGCAGAGCAGGGTGAACCTTGTAGACTGTGTCTACAAAGGCAAATGGGCGGTGTTTGCTACATTATAAATGTTCTGGGATAACACTGAATGATTTTGGAAAAAGTTAACTTTGGAGTAATTTTGAAAGGTCAAGAACACTGGCTGACAGTAGAATATCTATTTCCTGGGAAGGAAGATAATAAAGTCATAGTTAAATTTGATGGGAATATGTCCCCAGATACTTCTGAAATCTGACTCTGCACAAATACCATAGTAACTTAATACTAGCTTAGATTGGACAGGTTAAAAGCAACATTTTTCGATTGCTCCTAACTTAATTAATATTTTCATAATTAGCCAGGAGATTTCCTGAATGAAGATGAGATATATAAATATTTTCTGTGTTAGTGAATTATCTTGGCACAGAAATAGCCCCATGTTTCTTTCAGGCAGAAAAAAATCAGTTCCTTTCATCTGCTTCTAATTCAAAAGTAGACTGAATGAATTTGGTTAAAGGTTACTTTGAAACATCACCTTTGGCTGAGATCATGCATGGAAAAAGTCAACCCCTAAAGGATAGAATTTTGGAAAATAATATGCAACCAGAGTAACAGGCTAGATAAAGGGAAGGAAGAACATTCTAGTTGGAATCTATAAAAATTATGATCTTACCTATTCATGTAGACATTTGTCAAAAATATAAGAAGAGGATTCCAATGCTACTGCAAAGGAAGGTGGGAAAATAACATTTATGGAGAAGCTAAGTGGAGTTCAGGAAATTAAACTATTGATTAATAATCCTGATAGCTACACATGCACTTAGAATAGTTTATTGTTGCCTTTATTTTACAAATGAGAAAAGTACATTTTACTTATTTTAAATTATTTATACAAGGATCTGGATCTAATAAATGATACTGCTGAGCCCCATAAACTCAGACTTTTTGACTCTATAGGCCAGTGTGTGTGTGTGTGTGTGTGTGTGTGTGTGTGTGTGTGTGTGTGTGTTTGAATTAGAGTAAACACAGAGCAATACTGGACTAGACATATTCATCTCCAATCAGAATTAATTATGTAAACTCTCCAATCAATTAGGAAAATTAGATGATGACATGAAATCTCTGTGGATACAGTGTATGTCTTTATTTTATTTCTGAATTTATTTATTTCCTGAACAGAGATCAGACTTGTTAGAGTGTAAAGCTGTTAAAATAAGCATAAGAAAGACAAAGATACTGACTATATTTGATGAAGGATATGTGAACAGTCGTAATTAGCTCAAGGCTGACCTTGGCCTAAGCAGTGTTTTGTCTATACAGTGGAACCCAGACTTGGTTCTGCAAGTTATCAAGATTAGTAGCCTTCTCTCCTAAAAGAATGATGGTTGATCAAGAAGTATAGATGAAAATACTCATTTACTAGATTCAAATAAGTGAATTAGTATAGGTAAAACAAGCTAAACTCTGCTGGATTTTTCAGAATAAAACACTGCTTATTATTAGTGTATTTACATTTATTCATATTGTTTAAAACAAGGATATACATTATTACAAATGAATAAACCATAGGTTAAAACAAGCCCTCAGAACTACATGGAATAAATGCTTCCATATTCCTTCAGTCCATATTTTTATGGTTGTATGTCATTGACAATAACATTATTTTTACAGGCCTATGCTTGCCTACTGAAATACAGTTATTAATTTAGAAAAGGTTTGCTAGGCATGGTATGTATGCCTTCAATCCCATCACTTGAGAGTTAGAGATGGGTATATCTCTATAAACTCCAGGCCAGTTAGGACTGCATAGTTAAATTCTGCCTAAGAAAAAAAATGTCCAATCAGTTTCTGTGTAAGTAAAGTCATATATTAATTTTGTCTTCAGGCCAGTGTGTTTGTTCACAGCATGTATTACTATTTTTTGTGGCACATGGAAAAGCTGAGAAGCACTCTGAGGCAGTGTAGCTGTGGTGTGATTATTTAATCCACCCTTGATAGAAAAACACAGAGGAGAAAATGGATGTCTGCAAAATATGGACCCTTTCCAGCAATACTGGCCTGAGAAGGGAAGACTTTTTTTTTTAAGTAGGTCACATTCTTTGTATCTTCCTAGGTATCAGTTTAGAGATGAAAAGTCACTTTGCCTGGCTGCAGAACATAAAACAATGTGAAATTTGAGAGGGGAAAAAGGACCTTAGCTTTAATATTGAGTATCCCAGAATGCTTTGGTGTCGCTTTTAAATGTTACTAAATTTTGCCATTGAGACTTTAACAAAGAACTATAGATTATCTCTAAAAGACTCCTAACTAAAATGTGCATCTTGTTACTTGGGATGGAACAATGATAAACCTATGTTTTATGAGTTGCTTTTCCAGCTGAATTGAGGCATATCATACCTGGAATCTTCAAGTTAGGCAAGTCCTTTGCTAGAGTCTTGAGCCTGTCTTGAAGGAGATAAGGAAAAATAACTTCGGGATCTGGGTCTAGGGTAGCACAAAACCTTTGGAAAAAATAATAATGTGAGTTTTTCTTATCTATTGTGTAGACAAAATTTGGGAAGCCAGTGTTGACCACCATTCTGCTGGAAAATGAAAGGAGATGGATCAATGAAAGTCTCAGGAATGTGATCAGACAAGAACACAATCTTGCAATAGCTAAAGTTTTCTTTCCTTCCTGGATTCCCATTTGCCCAGCCCTGTCTGTAAGGTCAGGGTGGCCCCTGGGTAATTCATGACTTCAACTTTACCTGTTAAAGATGGTTGGCATGACATCAAGGGATATTCTTTTCTCTAAATTTGAGACTTCTAATTAGATCTCTCTCTCTCTGCTTGTACATTTTAAAAGCTCTATTATCATTGTAAAGTAAAAATGATAGAGTGGCATAGGAAGTACAAATTGTTAAATGGATGTAATAACAAATGTGACAAATGGTTACTCGCTTACTACTATTGGACAACTATCAACGTTTCTATTTAATATGATGCATAAAGACATTGTTTGACACTTAGTTTCTATCTCCTCAGTTTAGTTTTTAGTTCATTTTCATCAACTGACAGAAAATTAGAGACCTTCATAAATGTTTAATAACAGAATGTAGGAAAATGATAAAGTACAAAAACTGGAAATGAAAAATATTTTTAAATGAAAATGAAATTTAATACACATTAAACTGTTTTAAAGTGAAAAACTGGAAATAATTTGGTCCACTTATGCAGTGTGTTTTCCGTGAATTCCAGGCTCTATGAAGTTAACAGAAAAACTGCTTACCCCCAAATTATGTATTATATCATTCAAATTTTTGCCATTGGAATGAAATGCTGAGGTAAACTCTTAAGGAGTAAACTCTTATTTTGGCTCATTTTCCTGGGTGTTTTGAGGTTAGTTGGCTTCTTTGTTTTAGGCCTGAGCTGTGGCGGACACCATGGCATGGGAGTGTATGGAGGTTGTTTGACCTCAAGGTGGTGGAGGAGGAGGGAGGAAAAGAGGACTAGAGAGACAGAGACAGGCAATAATCTCTTCCAGGGCATTCTCCCAGAAATTTAATTCCTCCACCTAGGCTTCAGTGCCAGTAATGCCATTAAATGATGAATTTATCCATAGATTAATCCATTGACTCAGTCACAGCCCACCTGATCTAATCAATCCCCTAAAACCCATCAGCGGCCAAGCAAATCTTAAGCCTGCTGTGGGATGGTCTGTATGTCAAGTGTGTTGCTGATTGGTCAATAAATAAATCACTGATTGGCCAGTGGCCAGGCAGGAAGTGTAGGCGGGACAAGGAGGAGAATAAAGCTGGGAAGTGGAAGGCTGAGTCAGAGACACTGCTAGCCGCCACCAGGACAAGCAGCATGTGAAGATGCCGGTAAGCCACAAGCCATGTGGCAAGGTATACATTTATAGAAATGGATTAATTTAAGATATAAGAAGAGTTAGCAAGAAGCCTGCCACGGCTATACAGTTTGTAAGCAATATAAGTCTCTGTGTTTACTTGGTCGGGTTTGAGTGGCTGTGGGACTGGCAGGTGAGAGAGATT
The DNA here is from genome assembly GCF_949786415.1 of Peromyscus eremicus. Lineage (NCBI taxonomy): Eukaryota > Metazoa > Chordata > Mammalia > Rodentia > Cricetidae > Peromyscus > Peromyscus eremicus. The sequence continues at coordinate 52,552,682 of NC_081432.1, read as the reverse complement.
TGCCCTGACTGTGGGCCAGGCAGGAAAACTCTAGCTACATAAGCCAGCGAGCTTGTAGAGAATATTTCAGGTATGAACCAGAATGTACTTCCATTTTCCCTGGTGTATTGTCCCTTGTTTTAGGGTCAGCACCAAAGGTGGAAATATTGACTATTGCATGTCTGATAAGAATGTCAGTGATTTCCCAGGTCCCCATGATCTTCGCGTTGGATCTCAGCATTCTTTCGCCCATGTGTGATGGGCACTTTAGAGACATACCTTCAAAAATTAGACTTGCATAAAATAACACATGTACAGAACTTGTCTTTTTTAAAAAAAAGATAATTGTAAAAACCAATAGATATGATTTAAATGATTTACATATGATTTATTCCTAAATATAAATTGTGTATGTAAGGATGTAAAAAAGATTTATGCATCCAGAGATGAAGTATTCAAGTAAGAAAGCAAGGGTGTAAGAATAGTTACATTGGTGGTTCAAGAAAAGTTGATAAAGTCATGAATATACAGCAGTGGAGACACCCAGTATCATGGCGCATAAAGAGGAACATGTGCTTGCATTAGTAAGACTTTAAGTGAATGGAGACCCTTAGCTAAATAGCAATATGAGCTATATAATGAGAGTGTTCCTATAATTTTTTAAGCTTATTGGACCTAAATATAATAACTGTTGATACAACTTGATTGTGACACCATTCATGTTTTGTTTTGTTTTGTTTTACATGAAGTTAACTACATTAGCTACATATAGCTTTGTATACCAGAGGACTAGTGAATTACATTTGTGGGGGTGTCTCTAATCTCAATTGCCTCACCACTTGCCATAGGAATCAGCAGTCTAGAAAGTTGGTCCAATGCATACAGAATATCTGAAGTCAACAGGTCTATTACCTGGTCTGTATGTTATTTTTGAGTAGCTACCATGTGCTGAGCAGTTTAGACAAGATTACATTATCCAATTTACTGGAGCATATAAGTTATTAAAAAGAAATGTGACATACCCTTCTGCCATCTACATGTGAACTTTTAATGTCAGAAAGTAAATTAGCAGTAATTCTTCATCCTCTTCATGGTAGTAGTTCTCCCCCATTCATTCTAGTGGCTTGTCTCATTTGACATTGACACTACAGATTACATGGGTCTTATGCTACTTTCCCAACTTTGTGTACACAATGAATTATTCATAAGGCCATATTTGTAAATTCATCTCTATACTACAAAGTTTATACAAGCATCCCTAAAGTATATTTCAGGTTATTGGACTGTGTAAATTGAACTACCCCTTTAAGAAATTAAAAAGGAATTCAAACATGATCAAAATTAAATGACAACTGAGGTTTTTATGGGAGGAATTCTGGTGGTATGTTGCAGTTGGCCTTTGGCTTAAGAAAATTAGGTCTCTCTATTAACTTATTTGACCAGCCACTTAATCTATTCAGGCTAAGGACTCGATGATATTTCCCTTATCCAGTCCAGGACATAATTACACCTATGTTATGAATTCTTTTTGAACCCTATGGAATATAAGTAAATTTGTCTTTTTGGCACAAAGGTTTATGAAATAAAATTTCATTCTAAGATATTCTTACATAGCCATATTACATTATTTTTATTTTGTTATATTGATGCTGGAGTTAAAAACCTATGGCCCTGAACATTTTATGCAAGTATGGTATTACTGAGCTATACGCTCACTCGTGGTATTTTTTCAATGAGCAATACGTCAGTCAAATTTTTGACATTACTGAAGCTTTGATCTGTCACAAAAAAAAAATGTTTTTGTTTAATCCTCCTGTATGGTTAATCTTGACTTGGTACTGGAGAACTATTTAATTTTGAAGCCGAAATCTTGACCAACTTTAATAAACAAACACTAAATGATATTATGCTTCATAATCAACAATGAATGCCTATGACAATCTCAGGCTGTCCTGGAGACAGCACGTAGTAGGTGCTGAGTGACCGTGTTCTGAGTTATGAGAGGATGTGCCTTCTCTTATGTTTCTCTGTCTCTCTCTGCAGCATGAAGCATCACTAGGGAGAGCAGCTTGACATGTCCTGGCGAGTAGATCTGAGAATCTGGTTTCGGAGGTAAGAGAAAGATATTAGTTCTATGTGAGGAAGGGGTAGAATGTCAGTTCTTACTCTTTTTTAGCACCAAGGAGAAATCTAGCATTCTGAAGAGGCAGGATGATAAGATTCCATTCAGTGAAAGTTGTGTCGAACTACTGGCATCATCTTTGGAAGCCGCTCTGGCCCAGCTGACCCTGGAAAGCATGGGAAGCCATCATGGACTCGAATATACCTCCAAATCTGTAAGGAAAAATAAACTCCCTCTTCCTCCAGTTGTCTTTGGTCATGGCATTTTATCACAGTGACAGAAAACAAATGTGTATGCTCAGTACACACAAATCAACTCAAAACTGGCCATAGACATTACCCTGAGGCAGACATTGGGAAAATACCACAGGAAAACACTTTAAGGTATTGAAACACATTATAATGCTTTAAGGAAACTCTAATGGTTTACAAATAAAAGGAAGATTTACCACACAGGACTACATCAAAAATCTGCACAGCATAGAAGCAACACAGTGGAGAGTGTAGCCTATAATTGCTCAGAAATCTTTGCTAGCCACTCATCTGGAAAAAGATTGATGACTCAAATATATAAAGAACTAAAAACTTTTAACAAAACAAGTAATCAAGTCAGTGGATGGAAACTAATTTGAACAGACTTTTCTCAGAAGAACAGATGTACAATAAATATATAAAAATATTCAATATGTTTAGTCATCAGGCAAATGCATACCAAAGTTACATTGTTATTCCATCCCATCCTAGTTAGAGTGGCTATTATAATTTAGTATATATAATATATGTAATTAATATAATTTAGTATAGCCTCTATGAAAAACAGTATGAAGTTTCCTAAGAAAATCAAAAGTAGAACTATCATATAATACTGCTATACCATTCTTAGAGGAATCCGAAAGAATCACAGTGCATTGAGAATAAAAGTGAGCACACAATAGATGTGCCTGAATTCCTATGTTTATTGCAGTCAAACTGTGATACCACCCTAAATGACCATCCACAGATGGACTGGTGAAGAAAACTTGATACACACACACACACACACACACACACACACACACACACAGAGAGAGAGAGAGAGAATCTTATTCAGTCCAAATGAATCAAATCAAATCATTTTCAGCAAAATGGATGGAACTAGGAGTCCAGTTTAACTAGGCAAAATAAGTGAGAAACAGAAAGATATATGCAGGACATTTTATCTTACAGTTGGAAATATACGGAAATTAAAATTTAATGACAATGAACTCAAAAAAATGAAGAGATTACTGCGAAAAGGAGAGAAATCTGAGTGCACAGACAAAAGTGTGGTTGTGAGGCCCATTGAGACCAGAGAGATTATCAAATACATGCATGAAAAAGTGACCATAAATCACATTAATATGTACAATTAATATGCATTAACAATAATTATAAGATGATAAAAGTAAAACCTTACAGAGAGTCAGCTATTTTCATACTTGTTCTCTGATGATCTATAAAGAGAGCTAAGTGTTGTCTTGCTCAAGTATTCAGGTTTTCCTTTGATCAAAACACATTATCACTTAACTATACTTCCCAGGGTAAATATACCATCATGAACAAAGACAAATTACCACTCCAAGGCATTGGCAAAATGAAGGGGATAACAATTTGCCTATTAGAATTAAACAGCTCCCACTGAAGTCAAAACAATAAAAATGTCAGTTGAGAAATTTCATAACCAATATTAGGACATTCAAGTGAGTAAAATTTGAGCAGATATATGAAAAAATTCTATTTTTTTTTGTTTTTTTTGAGACAGGGTTTCTCTGTGTAGCTTTGCGCCTTTCCTGAATCTTGCTCTGTAGACCCGGCTGGCCTTGAACTCACAAAGATCCACCTGGCTCTGCCTCCCAAGTGCTGGGATTAAAGGCATGTACCGCTACCGCCCGGCTCTATTTTTAATTTCTAACATTGCTGTGAAACAATCATTGTACACTATAAAAATGTATTACCCTCATTGGTTAATAAAGATATTACTGGTCTATAGCTTGACAAGAAAGATTGCAGAGGCAGACTAGAAAAATTCTAGGAAGAAGAGGGCTGAGTCAGTGGAGTCGACAGGAGACACAGTGGGAGTAAGACATGCTGGAAGACAGGTAAAGCCATGAGCTACATGGCAATATATAGAATAATAGAAATGGGTTAATTTAAGTTGTAAGAGCTAGTAGTAATAAGCCTGAGCTGTCAGCCAAACATTTATAATTTATATTAAGTGTTTTGTGTTTATTTGGGAGCAACTGCTGGGACACAGAAAAACTCCACCTACACAATGTGGTCTATAACTTTACTCGTTCAATAGATGAATCAATGAAAGAAGATAAACTGTTAGAAAGAGAAATTGGAATCAGTATGACAAATGAAAGGGATGGCTTACACAAGTGGACAGAAGTAAGAGGTAAAACAGGCAGGCTTAAGGTGTCCATTCCATCAGAAAAGCCCAGAATGAGGAAAGGAACAGAAAGGGAAGTGATATATGTATAATAGAAGAAAATATAACAATATGTATAGTAGATATATAGCATATGTAACATATATTATAATAATATATAGTAGAAGAAAAACATAATATATAAATATGTAACATATATACATATATATATGAAGAAAAATTCCAAGATTTTAAGGAAGGCAAGTACATTGATCATATCTGGCCTCAGCTGATTTATTGTCTAAAGGTAAAATATGTGGGACATGGGGAAGAAAGCTGTATTTCATTGTACTGTTAATTATATAAACACATATGTGTTTCTCTGCAAAGGTAGTATGAATTTTTTAGGCAAAAAAATTATGTCTGTAATGTCTTGGTATGTCCACATACCCACACTTCTACAAATACAAGAGAGAAAAAGGGAGTAAACTCTGAATGCAAGAATATAGTCAAAAGGTAGAAGCATAATGCAGGATTTATGAACCAACTACATATTTTTAAAAATGTAATCATTTGAAAATTAAAAACTTGATATTTGTCTAAATCTAATTGCATAACTTTATAGCATTCTTTTTGTACAGAGAGCCCACACTTCAACTTTAAGTGTCAGAAATCATTATCAGTTGCATTTTTGCTTAAGACTAAACTCAATTTGATCATATTGGAGGAAAAGATTTTGTTGTTATTGGAGTTGGCTTTTCCCATTATTCCTTTTATCTTTTTTTTTTTAAATATGGCTAGTGTAGTCTCCAGGGACAATCCATTATTGTTCTCCTTTGAAAAGTTCTGCAAGTAAAGTTGGCAGTACCTTTCCCCATGAGACATGTTACTATGATGTGATAAAATTGGAAGTTTGTACCATTATTTATCTTAGCTACAAAAATAAAAGCAAGAGCACATGATTCCATCTACAAAGGCCCACCTTCTCCCTCATCCTTCCTCCCCCATCTTTCTCCTTCTCCTACTCTTCATTATTATTATTGTTATTATTATTATTATTAGTTACTGAGACAAGATCTCACTAGGTAGCCCTGGCTGGCCCAGAACTTGCTATGTAAACCACACTGGCCTCACACTGCCTTCCCTGTGCTAGAATGAAGGCTTTGGCCTCCACATACAGCTACCTTTCTTCCTTTTAGATGTTGGTTTAAACCTGATTTCTTGTCTTACAGCCTTAGAGATTTTCTTCTACTTAAAGACACTACTGTTTATTTCATGGACAATACACAGTCAATAAAACACTCACCATGGTGAGTGACTAAGCTGTCCCTGAGACAGCAGGGAAATTCACATCTGTAAAAAAGGCAGGTAGACATTTCAGGTGCTAATTTTTGCAGGGCTCACAAACATAGCACAAGACCTTACAAATGATGCTGCTGATTCCTAAATAGTGAAAGAATAAGAGTTGTCTTAAGTCTAGATTAACTGCAGCCTGGAGGTTTAAAGCATTGCAAAATTATAACCCCACCATCTCCGTTGCTACCTGGAAATTCACAGTGGTGAGTAGAGATGGTGGTGGTGGGGATTGTATTGATCAATGGAAATAAAGAATTCGATTAGAGAAAAGCTCCCTTTGAAAGGAAGGGGTATGTGGGGAAAGTGGGAAAATTTCAAAGGCCTGGCTCGTAAGATGACTCACTGAATGGATGGATGAGAAAAAAAATCCAGGTTGAAGGGCAACACAAGCAAGCTACCTTAACAGAGCCGGTAATTTTGTCTATTCAAATGTGTTTGCCCTGGAGCCAAAGAGCCAGCTGTGTTCTGCTGGGTGATGTGTGAAGCAGAAAGAACACTGTCTAATTTTTATACCCAGTTGAGCCTGAAGTACCTCGGAATGGGAAAAAAGGTAGTACAGCCTGGTCCCACCATGGATTCTTATTCATGCAAGAATCGCTCTGCAGCTATCCCAGAAGTCCTAATGGCATTAACCCTTCAACTATAGGGAGGAAAAAGGCAGGATCTGTGATCTAATTAATATAAGTTGGTTGTACAGCAATGCAGGGTGAGGTTTTGATTTTTTTTTTAAATTGTGTTGGTAGTAGTATTAGATTTATTTTATTTTCTTTTTAGGCAGTGATAAATGTCTCCTGGCTTTCTCCAAGTTCATTTCTTTCAATTTTGATTTTCTTTTGGAACAGTCACAAGTTCTTATGAAAATAAGAGAATGTCACAGACTACTTACTTAGCTCTCTCCATGGATGGGTTTTCTCACAGGAAAGTCTCATTACCTGAATGATTTAACTTAGCAAAAATTTGTCAATTTTTTATGTAATTTTGAAACATTGTTTAGAAATGAATTCCTTACTCACTTACTTAATATAGAAACTGTATGAGTGTGCTCAGAAATGAAGTCAAGTGTACTGAGAAACAGGGAGAACTTTGCCTTTGACAAAAAACAGAGAATTAGCTTTAAGTTATTAATATCCAGATAATTATTAATTAAACTTATATTAGCAAGACTAAACAAACTGAAATAGTGGCTGCATGTTCTCTCTGTAGAACTTAAATTGCTTAAAGGCAGAATGAGGCTACATCTGCACTGATAAAGTGTGAGTCTAGGGCAGTCATTCCAACATTCATTTTGCTAGACCAATAAGTATGATTGTGACATCCAACTGGAAACAGGGTATTAAAGACTATCTGAAGCACTTAATAGGTACTTTAAAAGTCGGTAAATTTCAAGGCCATCTGTAGACATATTATTTGAAGATTCTCAGATGTTAAGAAGCAAGTAATATACAGGTACTAAAACAAACACCATTGCTTTTCAGTTTCCCAGTCAAGAAGAAAACACTGTCAAGAAGAAAATACCTTCCTGTGTGGCAGGAGGTGAAAGTCAGAAAGGAATGCCCTGCCTGGCCTGGCTGTGGAATGGATGCTACATGGTACTTTCTGCTTCCAAGAAGCAGAAACAACAGATTCCGAGGTTTTACATCTCCAGATAATCCTATCTATACGTGACCCTCAGCCTGTATCTTTTTGTCTCTAGTCCCCGTTTCACTGTCTATAAAACTGATAATTGACGCCGGGCGGCGGTGGCTCATGCCTTTAGTCCCAGCACTCGGGAGGCAGAGCCAGGTGGATCTCTGTGAGTTCAAGGCCAGCCTGGTCTAAAGAGCAAGTTCCAGGATAGGCTCCAATGCTACACAGAAAAACCCTGTCTTGAAAAAACAAACAAACAAACAAAAATAACAAAAAAAAAACCTCTGATAATTGTCTTGACTCTTACGTCACAAAGTACTTGTGTGTCTTACATTAGCATCTGTAAGATGCTTACAGCAAAGCAGGGCACATCATGCATCATTCTTTAGGCTTACTTCAGAATGAGGAATGTTCTTCAAAGGTTCGTCATTTTATTGATGAAGTTAAATGAATGCTGTATAGCAAGTGAAAATATATCTGATTTTATCCATCTTTCACTGAACAACCGTGTCTCTGATTAGGAAAAGGAATGGTTATTTGCTGACTAATCAGAACTTGCTTGGCACTTTTTTTTTTTTAAAATGCCACCAACTATGCCACAAAAATTCTGCACAGCAGGTGTGGTTAGGCCTACTGCACTGAGAAAAACAAGGGGAAAAAAACCCCAACTTTTCCTTTTTGTTTTTCTCTTATTAAGAAAGTCTGTAAAACACAATGATATTTCCCCCATCTGAACAACCAGTTAAGAAAGAGAAGCTATAAAATCATATTTTACAACTCTGATAGAGAAACATCACTGCTTTATAGGACAAGTCACTCTGGCTTCCCAGTGTCTCTGATTCAAATAATCCACCCTAAAGTCCTACATACCAAAGGTGCAGATAATATATGTGCATGCTTCTGAGCTCTAGTTGGTCAGAATGCATCAAGGTTCAGTTACAATATCTGCCATGATGCTCCTGCTAGTCATCTTCCCCATAGAGACTTCTCTGAAGAGATCATCAGAGCATCACATGGGATTTCTGGGGTGTAGTGGTGTGGAAAGTAGGAATTCTGTATACCAACTATTTCTATTTCTCTCTGGTGTATGGTAGAATGGGTATCTGTATCCTTGAGGTTAAGGGTAGTCAAAGATGGGATTTTGATTCTTGGAAGTTGATACCTGTATGGAGGTTGTACAGAAGTGCAAGAAAAGACCTTGATGTTTTAGGACACTGACTTGGCAAAGAAACAAATGGATAGTGCTTCTTAGGGATATGTCTTTGGAAGTTGTAAGATTTTCAGAGAAAAATCCTGGCTTGAATTTGCCAGTTTATGCTGGCAAAGATGTTGGTATCAGGTGAAAAGATGAGATATGAGCTACAGGAAATGAGAAGATCTATGGCACTCAAAATTTTAGTGGCCGCTGTATCTTGAGATGACGGTCCTGATTCTTTGACTAGCATCTGTCTTTGAGACACAATGAGGTGCCTTTCTTACAAAAGCCTCCTATTGTCTTGAATCATTTCCCCTTTGTTAATTTACAATAATTAAATGCATGTGGTGGATAATGAGGACATGACAATGAAAAGCCTGGCATCGTTCCAGTCTGGCCACACCTGAAGAGAGCTATAGGATGGAACAAGCTCAGATCATCACTGCTGGACAGCTAGCGGTCAAAGCAACTGAGGTTACCAACAAGAACACTGAGAATCTCTTACCTCCTATCTTGTACCGTATATTAGATTTTGTTAAACTCAAATATATGGCTTATTTTAGAAGGAAAGAAATACATAAAATGTAAGGAGAGATAAATACAGAGATGGGGGAGAAAGGGAGGAAGGAGGATAAGGAAAAGTGGAAATGAAGAAGGGAGGTAGAAGGAAGAGAAGGACTGTAGGAAAATGGGGGCAATGATGTAAAGAAAATCTAATGGAAAGTACAGACCTCATGAACTGAAGCAATGTATGAGTAGATGGATGGGTGTTAGCGCAAATATGGGCTGGAGGGTCTGGGGAATTGAACTTGAACTTGCAAACAAGATCAAGTGAAGTGAGGCAGAGGATCTGAATTTGCATAAAGACAAATCTGTATATGATGCACTAGAAAGATTCTTCCCACAATGCAGAGAAGGGTCCTGGATACCCTTGTTCTGCCCTGGGCTATGGGTGGAGGAAAAAAAAAACTTCCTTGAAAATTGAAAAACCAGGCAAGTGGCAAGGGGTAGAATTTAGTTTTCAATAGATGCATAAGACTAGACTTTACCCAAGGCTATGTAAAACTGATTGCAAACCAGTGAAACTCCTAGAGTATAGTAGGAAGCCAAAACAGAAGTCCTTCATGGCTTTAAACCAATAATCACCACATTTCCAAGTTTAAAAAAACCCAACCTGTTATGGTGAGCACATGATAAAGCTATAAGCCACACTGGGAAATACTGGATTAGGGCTGGAGAGAGGGATCAGTGGTTAAGAGCACTTATTGCTCTTGCAGAGGACCTGGTATGGTTCCCAGCACCCACACGGTGGCTCACAACCATTTGTAGCTCCAGTTGCCAGGAATCTGATGCCCACTTCTGGCTTCTGAGTGTACTGCACACACACACACACACACACACACACACACACACACACACACACATATACACACACACTTAAAAATAAATAAAATTAAAAAAATACTGGATCCAGAGACACAAAGATAGTGAGGAAATACAAAAGAGACTTTAAATAACTCAAAATAGCATGGAATACGCAATGGAAAGTAACCTGTTATGCATAGAACAGACATATTTGAATTAACATCCAAACAGAACCCTAAGAGTAACAACAATAGTCCTGCATGCATGTTTTGAACGACATCACTGAACCCCATCAACACTTGCTGACAGACTAAAATATAAAACGATTGAACTTTATAATATTTAACCTGATGTGCTAAGCATTTGAATTAAACTTAAGTAAAGCATTAAGGAACAGAATAAAACATCTTCGTAAACCACTCAAAATTTTAGCATGGAGGACTGGAGTGATGGCTCAGCATTTAGCACTTGCTGCTGTTGCAGAGGACCCTGATTGATACCCAGCACCCAAATGTCGACTCAAAACTTCTGTAACTCCAGTTCTAGGGTATCTGATTCCCTTTTCTGGCCTCTGTAGACACAAGGCTTGTAAATGGTTTATGGACAACCATACAAGCAAAACATCCATACATAAAACAGCAAAAACTTGTTTGTTTGTTTGTTTTTAATGCAGCATGGAGAGACTTTTTTTTTTTTTTTTTTTTTTTTTTTTTTTTTTTTTTTTTGTAGCTAGTGATGTAGAAGCTCCAGACTGAGGGACTCCCAGAAAACTCAGAAAGAGTGAGCAAAGGTCATGGTGATCAGAGGATGCTTAGTTAAGGTGGATGGCAACAGAAACTTCAGACTCAAGAGACTCAGTGATACCCACGAACAGACAACGCAGCAAGCACCACGAATCCCTTCTTGCTCTTTACTAGTCTCTGTGAGTCTTAGTTTCTGTTAACTTCTGGAATTCAGTTTCTTGGAATTTGACCTGCTTAGATTGGAGCATCTACTCACCAATACCTGGAGTCTGGAGCCTCTGTCCTCAGACTTAACTGCCCTGTGATTCCATCTCCACTTTCTATAGGCCCTTTCAATCCATGCATCTGATTTTGATCCTTTTCTATTTGCTTTTCTCTCTCTCTCTCTCTCTCTCTCCCCCCACCCTTGGGGTGTGTGTGTGTGTGTGTGTGTGTGTGTGTGTGTGTGTGTATTTATGTATGTGATGTATGCACATCCGTGAATGGGTGAGGCACCCACGGAGACACCAGTGAAGTACAGAGAAGAATGCCACGTATCTTTCTCTGTTGCTCTTCTTCCTGCTTTCAGATCAGGTCTGAACCAGAGCCTTTCAAAATATTTTGGTTGGGCTGATGGGCCAGCAAGCTCTTAAGGTCCATCTATGTTCATTCCTAATATGTTGGCTTTTTATGTGGGTGCTTGGGATTCGAACTCAGGTCTTCATGCTTTTCCATAAAGCACTTTTATGAAACTGGGCCATCTCCCCATCCCCATACCTATGGTTTTAAATGCTCACTAGCACTTTAAGATGCTCGATTTGAAATGTTACGTCTATAGCCATACATCAAGTGGTCTCCTCCTTTCTGTGGGATCAGGCTAGTATTTCTATTCAGGGTACACTAGGAGTCCATGAAATATTAAGCATACTTCCAAGCCCCCAGTACCACTAGAGCCCTCTCTGCTCTATGAGAAAAACCATGTTTTCACTCCTTTCTTCCAAATCCTCCTTATTTGAGCGACTTCGGTATTTGTTCACATCACGGTTATGATAATTTCATACTATATTATATTTTATAATAAAATCATACTATATCAAATGAGTTGTCACTGCCCTCCCATGTGTAAAGTTTCATTATTTATATATTACACATTATTTAAATAATACCCAGGTATCTCAGGAGCATGGATTCATCTCTTCTAGTTTATCTTCAGGTAATTTGTTGTTTACTATTCTGGGGAAAGAGGGGAACAACTTGTTAGCTTGGCAGCTGTAGTCTAGGTGGCTGAGTACTTGCGATGGGGATGAGAGAGCTGAGAAGTCTGCCACTGGACCTTTGACAACAGATCTCCTGCAAGGCTGTCACCCACAGGCGTGTGCTGCGTATGTAAGACAGTCCACGGAAGACGGGATCTTCTCAGTCTTAGGGAGAGGAGGTGAAAGGTTGAGATGCAAATGCACCTTGCATTGCCCAGCAGGGTGCAGCTTGTGACACAGGACATGGTTGTGCCAGTTAGAACCCCTATGGGGTACTCAGAATGCAGCAGGTCTCTGTATCATAATTTTGGTGGTTAATATATGATAGGATATTATGGTTTCTGTATTCATAATTGTTAATGCATTTTAATCAACCTGAGAAGTGTTCTTTGCTAAATGCATCATCCAGTGTGTCTGTCTGAAAGGACTGAATGTTGCTATATCTTTCTTGACCTTGTTTCATTGCTAATAATAAAGCAGTGTGATTTTACCCGCTAATGTGGACTATTTTCAAATGGTTTGTGAATACTGTTTTAAATTACATGTATTTATTTAGTATATGCATGTGCTGTGTGTGTGTGTGTGTGTGTGTGTGTGTGTGTGTGTGTACTTGCATACATTCACACACTCCTGTGGAGATCAAAAGACAACTTGCAGGAGTCAATTCTCTCCTTCCACCACGTGGTTCAAGCTCAGTTCACCAGTTTTGGAGGCAAACAACTTTTTACACACTGAGCCACCTCCATACCCCAGGATTTTTTTTTTTTCACTTTAAGTAAAATAACTTGTTTCTCTAGGAGAAAACCTGTGCTTCTCTCTCCCATTCCCTCTCTTACCCTCCTTTCTCCTTCCCTTCCTTCATCTTCTTTTTTCTCCATTGTATATGGGCTTTTACCTGCCTTTTTAATAACTGGACAGTTGTATATACACACACACACATACACACACACATACACACACACATACACACGCACATGCACACACACATACACACACACATACACACACATACACACACACACACACACACACACACACACACAGCCACAGCCACAGGGAGGGGTGAGACCTCACAGGTCCTTCCCCCACACATCATGAGGTGTCCAATCTTGTTCAGATCTTATGCAGACGGCCACAGCTACAGTGAGTTTGTGAGTGTAATGGCTTTGTCAGATCCAGAAGACATCTTTTTGCTCTTAGCTCCCCGTCCTCTGGTATGAACAGTTTTTCCCATGCCCCTGTTCAATGTTCTCTGAACCTTGAAACAGTGATGGAGCTTGCTTTAATTTTTTTTTTAATTTAACTTTTTACTTCATGTGTGTCAGTGTCTGTGTGTGTATCTGTGTGGGTGCCTGAAGAGGTCAGAAGAAGACATCAGATTCCTGGGACCTGGAGTTTCTGGTGGTTGTATACCTTCTGATTTGGATGTTGGGAACAGAATTCAGGTCCTCTGAAAGAGCAGCAAGTACTCTTAATAGCTGAGCCATCTCTCCAGTCCATAGCTAGCTTGTTTTAAACCTGAAGACCTCCCCTGTATTGTTTTTGCATTCACTCAGAACTCACTTATCTCTTGTCAAAACCAGTGCTGAGTTATCTAAAAGTGATACAAGCCATGTGTTGGTGAAGCTAAGCTCTCTCCCATTCATTAGTCAAGGCTGGTTTTCACACTATTAGTTAACTAGTGGGATAGTGGGAAGAACAGCAAGAACCTTCTTTCTGTGATTGTCAGTACTTGGTATCTATTTAGGCAATCAGTCTGAAGGTTAGTTGCTTGGTGGAGACATATGGGGAGTTTTGAAGATATCATGACCAATGCTTCCACACAGACCCAAGGATTTAAACTCAATGAGTCTGGACAGAGAACCAGAAGTAAATATTTTATGAAAGCAATTAAAAACAAAAAAGGAAAATAAAACAAATACTCCAAGGTATTGATATAGATATTCATATATAATTATAATAATATATTATACATGTAAAATAGTTCAGGTAATTGGTTCTTAATGTGTGGCCAACTGCATTAATATCTGACAGTGTATTAGAAATACAAGTTCTTATGTTTGGCCTTAGGTCTCTGGGGAATGAGGTCCAGCAATTCACAGCATGACAACTGCTTGAGGGGATTATGACATTCACTAGTGTTTGAAAAACATTGTGTTGGATTCTTTTACTCAGCATTGCTCCGATCTCGCCATTGTCAGAAGAGCTGTTAGAACAACAGAGTCAGACCCTGCCCCAGCCATCCCAGGTGAAAACCAATATTTTATCAAGAACTTGAATAATTTTTATGTTTATTAAGCTTTAAGAAGCACTGTGTTAGAGGAAGAAATAAATTATTTGGAAAATTCTCACTAACCCCTTTCAAGATATGTTAATCAAAGGCCAACAGCATGGCTCAGTGGATAAACACTTTGCCACGCAATCCTGGTGACCCATGTTCAATTCCCAGAACCCATAGTAGAAGTAAAAAACTGATTGTCCAAAGCTGCCCTTTGAGCTCCACATGCATACTGTGGTGCACATATCTGTACACGTATACACATCACACACCCTGTGATGACTGATTTTAGATATCAAGTTGCCACATCCTAGAATTCCCCACGAAGGGAAGGGTATTTTCTAGAGCAGTTTGGCTAGTGGGCATGTCTATAGGGATTGTCTTGATTCTTAATGGAGGTGGGAAGATCCTCCTTGAATGTGAGTAACACCATTTCATGGGCTATGCTCTGAACTGTATGAAAGTGAAGAAAGCTAGCTGAGCAGAAGACAATCAAGAAAGGATGCCCCTCTTGTCTTTGTTCTCTTGAAGTGTTGGGATGAGTGCTTGAAGCTTGTCTTGACATCCCTGAAATGATGAGCTATGACGTAGTATCGTTAGCCAAATAAACTCTTTCCTTCCCTGAATTGTTTTGGACAGGATACTTGTTAAAGTAATATAAATGAAACTAGAAAAACAAAATCACAACAGCACCACCAACAATAATCATGTAAAAATTAAAAAGATATATTAATCAAAGCAACTCTTGCTGTGATGATAGATAAGTACAGAAATGTGTGGTTTAACACAGGCAAATTTATTTCTTATTCAAATTAAAGTCTAATTGGTAGTAACAGTGCTGTGTTCTACAGTCATGGCTTCACAGGCTGTTACTTTCAACATGGCCCCTGAGAGTGATCCTGAATATCAGCATCCTGTTGAGAAAAGGGCTTTGAAGCGGAGAGGGAGAATCCCCTCTGACATATCCTCAGCCCTGGCCTTGCAGTGGTACATATGATTTTCTCCTATAGCTATTGACCAGACTTCATCCACGTAGTCCCTCATGGATACATTGAAGCCAAGTAGAAAATAATCCCAGGCTAGGAACGGGTCATTGTAAAACAACAATGCACCATGCAAAGAAAGATTAATGTTAGTAGCCAGTTCCTGACTTTTATGTCATTTGGGTGGGATGACCAATAAAAGATCACTCTTATTCAGGATATCCTACATTCAGGGCCCTAATTCCTTGCAATTACTTACTCACATTTTTGTAAAGATTGTATAAGCTTCCCCCAGTTTTCAGTGTGCTCAGGCATCAGTATCAGAAGCTAAACACCACAGAGCTTCAGATACAATGGCAGCAGGTGGAATGTAAAATAGACCCAAGTACAAAGGAAAGAGGTGACTAGAGAGTGAACTAATATTAATCAAAAATTTGCATTTAAAGGGCAAAGTCTGACTCATTTGTATTTTTAGATATAAAAAAATAAGAATCTTACAATCAATAATATTCATAAGGGGAAATGAATCCCCAAAAGGTTAAAAAAATTTTTTTATAGGATCACATAATTAATGGGTGGGAGGATTTAAAGAAAATATTTTATTTTGAATTTAAATTAGTGCCTTTTTATGAGTTTGACATATGCATGAATGCAGTGTTCAAGGAGGCCAGAAGAGGGCGTGAGACACTCCCCACCCCCATCCCACCACCGAGCTGGAGTTACAGGTAATGTAGGGCTACACAACTTGAGTGCTGGTAAGTGAACTCAGAGCTGTACACGCTCCTAGTGTCAGAGCCTTCAACCCTGGATCTGAAACTTTATCTACAGATATACCATCCTTAACAACATGACACAGTCGTGATGGATTGTCTCTAGGAACCTCGATTCTCATCCTCTATTCTCAATCACTTTACATCCCAGAAACGTTTCTTATAATCTTCTGACAAAATGTTATTCAATTGCTTTGAAATAATCACCCTTAAGAATTATTTCACCAAAGGTACCAAATATCTTTGGATACTTATTCCTAGTTTATTTATATATATTTTATTGTTGTATTAAAAATTGTCTTGCAAGGTAGGGCAAGCTACCCTTAAATTTTCAGTCCTTCTGCCTAAGAATCCCAAGTGCTTAGACTGTAACTGGGTGCCACCATACTCAGATCAGCTATAACTGGGTGCCACCATACTCAGTTCAGAGTATTCTCTTTATGAACTTCTAGGTCTGATGGTATAAAAGAGTCTTAGAAGTGACATGCAAATGTCAGAAGGCCATGTACTGTTGATGTAATGTCTGAACGTCACGAATCCAGCTAGATGACTCACCCTGTGAGTCTCCAGTAGAGGCTCCAGTGTCTGAAGCATGCTCAATATGAAATGTTCCACTTTGCATGTTATACAAATCTTAAAATGATGTATGCTGTGAAAGACAGTTGAGGCTGTGGGAGAGAATAGGTAGGTAGGAACCACCCTGAGTGATGAATCACTGCTTAAATGCTATTCCATTAATTCGAATGACATTTTGACAATAGCATGCTGTCAGTCCAATGGTTTGACCTGTACAACAACCTCTAATTATTACTAATTAAATAATTAATTATTCATAGAAGTGCATGCCATTAGCATAGCAGAGATGTGTTGGAATATGAGTTATATGAGGTTTATGAATCTTCAGAAAATAGATTCTTTAATAAATTAATAAAGGGGCTCTGGGGTTTCATTAAAAGGTGGCTGGAGGGTGTGCTTGCCTGTTTCCAGGGAGACCACAGGTGGTTCACTGCCTTTTTTTTTTTTTTTTTTAAGTTAAACTTGTTTGGGCTAGATGATTTTTTTCACCCTTTTCTCACTGCTCTGTCCTCAGGCAGAGAACGGAACATTTTAATGAAACCCCTGTTGTCTTCATATCACTTTGATCCCCCTGTGTTCTCTCCAGTCTACACATTGGCCAGGCGGATGAAGGGTTTCAGATTTTCCCTCCAGTATTAAAAACTGTGGCATGCCCTCCATGAATAAACAACATGGCAGTGGATACTCACTGAAAGAGAAAGGCAGAGCAAACAAAGGCATGAAGGGAAATGCATAAATTCAAATGACACTAGCCTCATTTACGCACTTAATTACCCTGACTCCTGACTCTGTTAGCCACTGCGATTATTTTTCCAGTTAAGCCTGGTTTCAAGAAATTGGAAAAAATAGGCTCATCCATTTATTCCTCCTCAACAATCTCTTTGCCACATGGAGCTCCGCGTCTTCGTTATCTCGCCCTAATAATGATCATGGCGATATTAGTATCTCCCAGCACTGCTCACTAAATAGTGATAAAAATAGTAATATTAATGTTTTCTAACATCCATTTTTGATGCTCTGAGGCGCATTATAAATTCGGTCTTTGTTTAAGCAGTGGGGAGCCCACAAAATATCATTATGGTTATCATTAGAACTCAAGGGCACTCCCCAGAAACTGAAACCTAGCCCAGGCTGTGCCAGCAAGCATTCCCGGGCCACGGGAGGAACAAAACTGAAACAAAAAAAATCGATTTTTCAAATACCATTTCAACATTTGACCTCGTCAGGCAGAGTGGCTTTTTCCTTTTCTTACTTTGCTTTCCTCCTCTTTTCCATTATGTTTCTATCCTCTCCCCTCCCCCGTTATTTCCCTTCACTTGCTAAACTTTTTCCAAAAAGATAGAGTAGTTCTGTTTCCTATTTTCTAAACCTGGTCGTCTCAATCATCCCTTTAAAGTCAGTAGGATACATCTCATTTCTTTCTTTTTTGTGTGTGATGGATAAGTCCTTTTTTTTTTTTTTCATTTTACATACAGATTCCCCTCTCTTCTCTCTTCCCACCTCCCAGCCTCCCCACCCCTGCAACCCATCCCCATTCCCTCCTCTGACAAGGTAAGGCCTCCCATGGGGAGTCAGATTAGCCTGGTACGTTCAGTTGAGGCAGGTCCAAGCCCCTTCCCCTGCCCCACCATTGGTAGTGGGCTCCAAAAAGCCAGTTCATGCACCAGGGATGGATCTTCATCCCACTGCTGTGGGGCCCTTAAGCAGATCAAGCTACACAACTGTCTCGCTTATGCAGAGAGCCTAATCCACACTTATGGAGGCTCCACAGCTGTTGGTCTAAAGTTCATGAATTCCCACTAGCCTGGTCTAGTTGTCTCTGCAGGTTTCCCCATCATGAACTTGATGCCCTTTGCTCATAGAATCCCTTTTCTCTCTTTGACTGGACTCCTGGAGCTCAGCCTGGTGCTTGGCTGTGGATCCCTGCATCTGTTTCCATCAGCTACTGGGTGAAGGCTCTATGATGACAGTTAAGGTATTCACCAATATGATTACTGGGGTAGGCCAGTTCAGGTACCCTCTCCACTATTGCTAGTAGTCTAAGCTGGGGTCATCCTTGCGGATACCTGGGAACTTCCCTAACACCCGGTTTCTCCCTGTCCCCATGATGTCTCCCTCTATCATGTATCTCTTTCATTGCTTTCCCACCCTGTCCCTGTTCCAGCTCAACCATTCTGTTTCCTTATGTTCTCATCCATTTCTAAACTCCCATTCTCTCTTCTCTTTTCTTTCAAAGAAGGGAAAAAAATTCCGAGGGAGCAACAGCGTTGTCTTTTTATAGCCCGGTGGACTAAGCCACTCTTCACCCAGTTAATGTTTCAGAGAGACTTGAATGGGAGTCCCTTCCATGCCTACACTTGGGAAGGCCAAAAAGAATTCGCTGGGCACACTTTCATTACTTATTGGGCCTGCAAAATGGAAGCAAAACTTTTTTTCTGGCAACGTGTAAAAGAAAAAGTGACAGGCTTCGGTTTCCGCCATTTCCTTTTGCCACAGGGAACCAACCAGGTGTGAATGCTTGCTTGGCCCCATGATACATCTTGTGGCTGCCAGTCTCTGGAAGACTGGAGATCTCTTTGCACACTTGGGACTTGGTGTTAGTAGACCTGGCCTTCATTCAACATGAGTGGCCTTCCCCTTCCTCAGTTTTCCTCTGACTTTGGTGTTTTGAATTTGGCTTTCTCTTTTGAATACTTCTCCCTTCTCACCC
This sequence comes from Peromyscus eremicus, assembly GCF_949786415.1. NCBI lineage: Eukaryota > Metazoa > Chordata > Mammalia > Rodentia > Cricetidae > Peromyscus > Peromyscus eremicus. Next base: position 52,533,356 of record NC_081432.1, on the reverse strand, counting down.
CAGCTCCTCCATTCTCTCTCCCTTCTCATCCCAGCTCCTCCATTCTCTGTCCTTTCTCACCCCAGCTCCTCCATTCTCTCTCCCTTCTCATCCCAGTTCCTCCAATCTCTGTTCTCTGGTCTCTTATCCCTACCACTTCTCCGCCATTCCTCAGCTCAGTCCTTTTTTAAAAGCTGTCTACTATGTGGTCAATTATGTTTTCCTTGTTCTTAAACTGACAAAATCTAGACATAGTGTCGTTGTTACTTTCTAAGTATTCAAACTGGAACATTCAAGCAAGAGGGTAAAAATAAATACGTAATGAATAAAAATAAAAATTTCAAACTAATAACATTAATTACTAACACAAATGGATGTTTACTAATTATAGTCAAGGAATAAGAAACATTTCAGGAAAATATTATTAACCTCACAGATATCCAGGGCTCCACCTTCTTTCCTTAAAAAAAATAATAAGTTCACAAAAGATTAAAGCCTTAATTGAACACATACTTTATTTCTGTATTTAGTTTTCACAAACGACATTCTTTTAATGTAAAACTGACATTTTGGCATCACTCACATGCCCATCAGGGTTGGATAATCAACAACAGTTTATAATAACATTGACCAGAATAATTAATAAAGTATGAAGCTCAAGGGAAAAAAAGTGTGTTGGTCCAAACAGAAGGAGGGGATATTCCTTTCTATATGCGATACGTGAAGGTTTAAAGTTCATTCAACTTTCTCTAGTTTTCCGTTAAAAGAAGAAACTGAGTGTTCGATTGTTTGTCATGATTTTGCCTACACTACCAGTTTCATTTTCCTACCTTTCCTTCACTCTCTTTTTCTTTTTCAATTATAGTTTCCCTAGCTGAGGTTTGCTCTGCAAGTACACTGGCTTTTAAAAGACACACATTTAATGCCAAGTTCAAGATGATGACATCAGGAGAGAAATGTGAGAGTTCTGTGTGATTCTAATAATTATTCACGTTCTTAATGAATGGTAATTGTCCGTTAGTGCTAGCTCTGTTAAAAAAAAAAAAAAAAGAAAGAAAGAAAAGAATGTGGACACAGGTAGACCCTGTGATCTCCTGGAATTCCTTCCAAAAGCCATCATTAACTTTAACTTATCTCCTTATTGGGAGACCCTGTATGCCCACCAAATATGTGTTTTCCAAAATCAAGGGAATGAGTACTAAGTGCAATTTGCTTCCACAATAGATAGACAACACAAAGTGAATTTCTGGAAGTATAGTTTTTGCTTATGTAAGCAAGCTGCTTATGTTAATCAGGTGGACTGATAATAGTCTTCCATTCATTATTTAGAATCTAGCTGGTGTTATGAAAAAATCAGTCTAGATCATACTTGCAAATTTAGAAAATCAAAACAGAAACAGAAGTGAAAGCCTACTATGAAGTTTATGATTGCCTTTTTGTCAATTTCTGGAAAGAACTGAAAAGGATTCTTATAGGGATTGCATTGAGTTTGTATATTGTTTTAGGTATTTGGCCCTTTTCACATTAATAATCCTACCAATTAGTACATATAGGAGGTCCTTCCATCTTGTGGTATCTCCTTCAATTTCCAGTGTTTTAAAGTCTTCATTGTGCAACTCTTTAAATTCCTTGGTTGAATTTACTCCAAGATTTTTTTTTGAGGCTGTTGTGAATGGTATCGTTCCTTATTTTCTTTTTTAGTATTATTGCTTATATAGAAAGACTACTGGTTTGTGTGTCCTAAGTTTATATCCTGATACTTTGCTGAATTTTTTTTATCAGTTTTCTGTTGAAGTCTTCCAGGTTTTTTACATGTAGAATTATTTCTTCTGCAAATAGGGATACATTGACTTCTTTCTTTCCTGTTTATGGTTTTATTGTTCTAGCTAAGACTTCAACTATTATATTAACAAGGGAGGAAAGGGAAAGGTACAAAGTAGAAAAGAATTAATAAAAGGAAGGAAGGAAGGAATGAAAGAGGGGAAAAAGGAAGGAAGGTTTAGAATTATCAGAAGCATATTATAAACTCATGAAAGGCCTTAAGACTCATTCACAATTTTAGTCACTAACAAACTTTTAAAGAATATTCATCTTACTATGAAACCCAAAACTCTGAAATGCTAGAAGAAAATATAGACAATATCTTACTAGATACAAGTATAGGAAAAGATTTTCTGAATATGACCCTGTTTTCCCAGGAACTTAGGCCAGCAATTGACAAGTGAGACCTCACAAAATTAAAACTTGTCTGTAAAGCTGAAGAAATAATCAATTGACTGAAGAAGAAGCTCACAGAGGAGAAGAGTTTCTTTGCCGGCTATATATCTGAAAGAGGATTTAATATCTAGAATAACAACAACCCCTGGCGGCCCCCAGCTCCCAGCTCCCATCTTGCCCCGGACTTCCCTTCTGAAGCACAGCACAGCACAGCACAGCACAGCACAGAGAGCTCCCATCTGGACAAGAGAGAGAGACTTCCTGAATCTGTCAGCGCTGTCTGAACCAAGTGTGCGGATAAGGCCAAGAACGAACCACAAGGAGATGGGCAGACGTCAAGGCAGAAACACATACAACAAAATGAATAGCAATACACCATCACCAGGCCCTAGCCCTCCTCCAACACCTAGACCTGAACATCAGAAATTGGAAGAAGCAGAAGAAAATAGCCTTATGAATGTCATCATGAAGAAGCTAGAGGCTCGTGTAGAGGAAAAGACAAAAAAATGTGAAGAACGCTGTAAACAACTAGAGGAAAGGGCAAACAAATTAGAAGAAATCAAAAAAGTCCTGGAAGAGAACAATAAAATACTGAAAGAAAATCAAGAAAAATCAAAGAAACAAATGAAGGAAACAGTCCAAGACCTGAAAAGGGAAATAGAAAAAATGAAGAAGACACAAACAGAGGGAATGCTGGAAATAGAAAATCTGAGAAAACGATTGGGAACTTCAGATGCAAGTATAATCAACAGAATGCAAGAGATGGAAGAGAGAATCTCTAGCGTTGAAGATACAATAGAAGAAATAGATTCATCAGTCAAAGAAAACACTAAAGTCAACAAAGTCATGAACCAAAATGTCCAAGAAATTTGGGACACCATGAAAAAACCAAACCTACGAATAATAGGGGTAGAAGAAGGAGAAGAATACCAACTCAAGGGCACAGAAAATATATTCAACAAGATCATAGAAGAAAACTTTCCCAACTTAAAGAAGGAAATGCCTATGAAGATACAGGAAGCCTATAGAACACCAAACAGACTAGACCCCCAAAAAAAGTCCCCTTGCCACATAATAATTAGACAATTAAACGTACAGAATAAAGAAAGAATATTAAGAGCAGCAAAGGAAAAAGGCCAAGTGACATATAAAGGCAAACCTATCAGAATAACACCCGATTTCTCAATGGAGACTTTGAAAGCCAGAAGGTCCTGGACAGATGTAATGCAGACACTAAGAGACCATGGATGTCAGCCTAGACTAATATACCCAGCAAAACTTTCAATCATCATAGATGGAGTGAACAAGACATTCCATGACAAAGACAGATTTAAACAGTATTTATCCACAAACCCAGCCCTACAGAAAGCACTAGAAGGAAAATTCCAACCTAAGGAAGTCAGATACACCCTCAAAAATGCAGGCAATAGATAAAGCCACAGCAGTAAACCCCAATGAAGAAAAGTACACACACATCACCACCAAAAAATAACAGGAATGAACAATCACTGGACATTAATATCCCTCAATATCAATGGACTTAACTCACCTATAAAAAGACATAGGCTTACAGAATGGATACGAAAGCAGGACCCATCTTTCTGCTGCATACAAGAAACACACCTCAAATTCAAAGATAGACACTACCTAAAAATAAAAGGCTGGGAAAAGACTTTCCAATCAAACGGTCTTAAGAAACAAGCGGGTGTAGCCATCCTGATATCCAGCAAAATAGACTTCAAACTAAAATCAATCAAAAGAGATCAAGAAGGGCATTACATACTCATCACAGGAAAGATCCACCAAGATGAAGTCTCAATTCTGAACATTTATGCCCCAAACACAAGGGCACCCACATATGTAAAAGAAACATTATTAAAGCTTAAATCACATATAAAACCCCACACATTAATAGTGGGAGACCTCAACACCCCACTTTCACCACTGGACAGATCCCCCAAATCGAAACTTAACAGAGAAATAAAGGACTTAATTGATGTCATGACTCAAATGGACTTAATCGACATCTACAGAACATTCCATCCTAACAAAAAAGAATATACCTTCTTCTCAGCACCCCATGGAACCTTCTCTAAAATCGACCACATACTTGGTCACAAAACAAATCTAAACAGATACAAAACAATTGGAATAACCTCCTATGTTATATCAGACCACCATGGTCTAAAGTTGGATTTCAACAACAACAAAAATTACAGAAAACCTACAATCTCATGGAAACTGAACAATACCCACCTGAATCACCAATGGGTTAAGGAAGAAATAAAGAAAGAAATTAAAGACTTCCTAGAGATCAACGAAAATGAAGACACCACATATCCAAACCTACGGGACACTATGAAAGCAGTACTAAGAGGGAAATTCATAGCACTAAACGCCCACATAAATAAGCTGGAGAAATCTCACACTAGTGACTTAACAGCACACCTGAAAGTTCTAGAACAGGAAGAAGCAAAGTCTCCCAGGAAAAATAGATGCCAGGAAATTATCAAAGTGAGAGCTGAAATCAATAAAATAGAAACAAAGAGAACAATACAAAAAATTAATGAAACAAAGAGTTGGTTCTTTGAGAAAATCAACAAGATAGACAAGCCCTTATCCAAACTAACCAAAAGACAGAGAGAGAGCATCCAAATCAACAAAATCAGAAATGAAAAGGGGGACATAACAACAGACATTGAGGAAATCCAGAGAATCATCAGGTCATACTTCAAAAACCTCTATTCCACAAAACTGGAAAACCTAAAAGAAATGGATAATTTTCTGGATAGGTACCACATACCTAAATTAAATCAAGACCAGATAAACTATTTAAATAGTCCAATAACCCCTAACGAAATAGAAACAGTCATTAAAAGTCTCCCAACCAAAAAAAGCCCAGGACCAGATGGTTTCAGTGCAGAATTCTACCAGATCTTCAAAGAAGAGTTAATACCAATACTCTCTAAATTGTTCCATACAATAGAAACAGAAGGAACATTACCAAACTCCTTCTATGAGGCTACAATTACCCTGATTCCCAAACCAAAAAAGGATACAACAAAGAAAGAGAACTACAGACCGATCTCCCTCATGAACATTGATGCAAAAATACTCAATAAAATACTGGCAAACAGACTCCAAGAACACATCAAAACAATTATCCACCATGATCAAGTAGGATTCATTCCAGGGATGCAAGGATGGTTCAACATACGAAAGTCTGTCAATGTGATACACCATATAAACAAACTCAAAGAAAAAAACCACATGATCATCTCACTAGATGCTGAAAAGGCATTTGACAAAATCCAACACCCCTTCATGATAAAGGTCTTGGAGCGATCAGGAATACAGGGAACATACCTAAACATAATAAAGGCAATTTACAGCAAGCCAACAGCCAACATCAAATTAAATGGAGAGAAACTCAAAGCAATTCCACTAAAATCAGGAATGAGGCAAGGCTGTCCACTCTCCCCATACTTATTCAATATAGTACTTGAAGTTCTAGCCAGAGCAATAAGACAACATAAGGAGATTAAGGGGATACAAATTGGAAAGGAAGAAGTCAAGCTTTCCCTATTTGCAGATGACATGATAGTATACTTGAGCAACCCCAAAGATTCCACCAAGGAACTGATACAACTTATAAACACCTTCAGCAACATAGCAGGATACAAGATCAACTCAAAAAAATCAGTAGCCCTCCTATACACAATGGACAAAAAAGCGGAGAAGGAAATCAGAGATACATCACCCTTTACTATAGCCACAAATGACATAAAATACCTTGGGGTAACACTAACCAAGCAAGTGAAGGACCTATATGACAAGAACTTTAAGTCCCTGAAAAAAGAAATTGAAGAAGATGTCAGAAAATGGAAAGATCTCCCATGCTCATGGATAGGCAGGACTAACATAGTAAAAATGGCAATCTTACCAAAAGCAATCTACAGATTCAATGCAATCCCCATCAAAATACCAACACAATTCTTCACAGACCTGGAAAGAATAATACTCAACTTCATATGGAAAAACAAAAAACCCAGGATAGCCAAAAGAATCCTGTACAATAAAACAACCTCTGGAGGCATCACGATCCCTGACTTCAAGCTGTACTATAGAGCTACAGTAATAAAAACAGCTTGGTACTGGCATAAAAACCGACATGTGGACCAATGGAATCGAATTGAAGACCCTGACATTAATCCGCACACCTATGAACAAAGAATTTTTGACAAAGAAGCCAAAAGTGCACAATGGAAAAAAGAAAGCATCTTCAACAAATGGTGCTGGCAAAACTGGATATCAACATGTAGAAGGCTACAAATAGATCCATATCTATCACCGTGCACAAAACTTAAGTCCAAGTGGATCAAGGACCTCAACATAAACCCAGCTACTCTGAACCTGCTAGAAGAGAAAGTAGGAAGTAGTCTTGAACACATTGGCATAGGAGACCACTTTCTAAATAGAACACCAGTAGCACAGACACTGAGAGAAACAATCAATCAATGGGACCTCTTGAAACTGAGAAGCTTTTGTAGGGCAAAGGATACGGTCAACAAAGCAAAGCGACAGCCTACAGAATGGGAAAAGATATTCACCAATCCCACATCTGACAGAGGACTGATATCCAGAATATATAAGGAACTCAAGAAATTAGATATCAAAATGCCCAACAGTCCAATTAAGAAATGGGCTATAGAACTAAACAGAGAATTCTCAACAGAGGAAACTCAAATGGCTGAAAGACATTTAAGGAATTGCTCAACATCCCTAATCATCAGGGAAATGCAAATCAAAACAACTCTGAGATACCACCTTACGCCTGTCAGAATGGCTAAGATCAAAAACACTGAAGACACCTTATGCTGGAGAGGATGTGGAGCTAGGGGAACTCTCCTCCACTGCTGGTGGGAATGCAAGCTTGTACAACCACTTTGGAAATCAATATGGCGCTTTCTTAGAAAATTGGGAATCCATCTCCCCCAAGATCCAGCTATACCACTCTTGGGCATATACCCAAGGAATGCTCAACCACACCACAAGAGCACTTGTTCAGCTATGTTCATATCAGCATTGTTTGTAATAGCCAGAACATGGAAACAACCTAGATGCCCTTCAATTGAAGAATGGATAAACAAAATGTGGTACATATACACAATGGAATACTACTCAGCAGAGAAAAACAATGACATCATGAGGTTTGCAGACAAATGGATGGATCTAGAAAAAATCATCCTGAGTGAGGTATCCCAGACTCAGAAAGACACACATGGTATGTACTCACTCATAACAGGATACTAGATGTAGAACAAGGATGACTGGACTGCTACTCACATCACCAGGTAGGCTACCTGGAAACCAGGACCCCAAGAAAGACACAGGGATCGCCCAATGACAGAGAAATGGAATGAGATCTACATGAACAGCCTGGACATGAGTGGGGGTAGTGAAGGGCGAGGGTGGAGGGAAAGAGAGCTTGGGTGAGTGGGAGATCCCAGCTGGATCAACAACAGAGAGGGAGAACAAGGAATAGGAGACCATGGTAAATGAAGACCACATGAGAATAGGAAGAAACAAAGTGCTAGAGAGGCCCACAGAAATCCACAAAGATACCCCCACAACAGACTGCTGGCAATGGTCGAGAGACAGTCCGAATTGACCTACTCTGGTGATGGGATGGCCAAACACCCTAATTGTCGTGCTAGAAACCTCATCCAACTACTGAGGGATCTGGATGCAGAGATCCATGACTAGGCCCCAGGTGGATCTCTGGGAGTCCAATTAGCGAGAATGAGGAGGGTTTATATGAGCGAGAATTGTTGAGACCAAGGTCGGATAAAGCACAGAGACAAATAGCCAAACAAATGGAAACACATGAAATATGAACCAATGGCTGAGGGGTCACCAACCGGATCAGGCCCTCTGAGTGGGTGAAACAGTTGATTGGCCTGATCTGTTTGGGAGGCATCCAGGCAGTGGCACTGGGTCCTGTGCTCATTGCATGAGTCGGCTGTTTGAAACCTGGGGCCTATGCAGGGTCGCTTGGCTAGGCCTGGGAGGAGGGGACTGGACCTACCTGGACTGAGTCCACCAGGTTGATCTCAGTCTGTGGGGAAGGCTTTGCCCTGGAGGAGATTGGAATGGGGGGCGGGCTGGGGGGAAGGTGAGGGGGGCGGGAGGGGGGAGAACAAGGGAATCTGTGCCTGTATGTAGAACTTAATTGTATTGCAAAATAAAAATTTAAAAAAAAAAAACAAAAAACAAAAAAAAACAACCCCTGCCTCTGCAAAAAACCAGAAAGAGTAAAAAAAAAAAAAAAAATTAAAAAAAAGAGAGAAAAGAAAAGAAAAAAGAAAGAAAGGAAATCAGATGGCCTATTTAAAAAACAAGCTACAGATCTGAACTGAAATAAGAAATAAAAATGACTAAGAAATGTTTAAAAATTGTTTACCTTTAGCACTTAGGGAAATCTGAATCTAAACACCTCGAGATTTTATCTTACCCAAGTCAGAATGGTTAAGATCGACAAAGCAGCCTGCAACAAATACTGAAGTAGACAGGAGGAAAGGGAGATCTTGGTTCACTGTGTGTCAGAACCCAAACTGAAACAGCCACTCTGACGTCAGTGTGGAGAACTCAAAAATCTAGGTAACCCTTTCCATGGCATGTGCTCCAAGGACTTGACATCTTACTCCTGAGATACTTGCTCAGCCATGTTCACTACTGCTCTATCCACAGTAGATTAGACATGGGAACAACTTAAATGTCCTTCAGCTGATGAATAGATATTGGAAATGTGGTACATATCCACAATGGAATCCTATTCAGCTTTTCAAGAAAAATCAGATTGTGACATTTGCAAGCAAATGTACAGAACTAGAAGATACTATGTTGAGTGAGGTAGTTCAGACTCAGAAAGACAAACTGTTGCGTGTTTTCTTTCATCTGTACTGAAATCTTGGTTTATTTTTTCCTTTATTTTATTTTACATACAAACCAGTTTCCCCTCCCTCCTCTGCTCCAGTTCCCTTCCACCACCTCCCTTCTACCCCCACATCTACTCCTCCTCCCTCTCCATTCTGATGGGGTAAGGTCTCCTTTGGGAATTAAGGAAATATGGCATATCAAGTTGCAGCAGGACCAAGCTCCCTTGCCCCCAGCATCAAAGCTGAACAAGGCATCCATCCCACCATAGGGAACAGGTTCCAAAGAGCCAGCTCATGCATCAGGGATATTCCCTGCCCCCACTGCTAGGAGCCCTACAAAAGACCAAGCTACATAACTGTCTCCCAAATGCAGAGGGCCTAGGCGGGTCCCATGCTGGCTCCCTAGCTCTCTATCCAGAGTCCCGTGAGCTCCCACAAGCTCAGGTCAGTTGTCTCTGTGAGTTTTCCCATCATGATCTTGATGCCCTGCTGCTCATATAATCCCTTCCACCCTCTCTTCAAATGGACCCCCAAAGCTCAACCCAGTGCTTGGCTTTGGATCTCTTCATCTGCTTCCCTCAATACCGGATGACTGCTCTATGATGAGAATTAGGGTAGTCACCAATCTGATTACAGGGGAAGGCCAGTTCAGGCTCCCTCTCACTCTTGCTAGGAGTCTTAGGTGGGGTCATCCTTGTGGATTCCTGGGAGTTTTGCTGGCATCAGGTTTCTCCCTAACCCCTTAACATCCCCCCCCCCCCCCGCTCTACCAAGATATCTCTTTCATTACTCTCCCGCTCCCAACTCAACCATCCTGATCCCTCCATGTTCCCATTCCCTCCCCTTACTCACCCCCTCCCGCCCCCAGTTTACCCAGGACATCTCATCTATTTCATCCTCCCAGGAGAGCCATGCATCCCTCTTAGGATTCTCCTTGTTAGCTAGCTTCTCTGGGGCTGAGAATTGTAGTCTGGTTATCCTCTGTTTTACATCTAGTAAATGTGAGTGAATACATATCATGTTTGTCTCTCTGAGTCTGAGTTACCTCACTTAAGATTTTTTTTCTAGTTCCATTCATTTGCCTGCAAATTTCATGATACCATTTTTTTTTCCACTGAGTAATACTCCGTTGTATAGCTATACCACATTTTCTTTATCCATTCGTGGGTTGTGGGTCATCTAGGTTCTGGCTATTATGAATAATGGTGCTATGAATATAATTGAGTAAGTGTCCTTGTGGTATGATTGAGCATTCTTTGGATATATGCTCAAGAGTGATATTGCTGGGTCTTGAGGCAGATTGATTACCAGTTTTCTGAGGAGCCCCCACACTGATTTCCAAAGTGGCTATAGAAGCTTGTGCTCCCACCAGCAGTGGAGGAGTGCCTCCAGACTATGTCCACCCCTGCCACCCATTGGATGCTGTCCCACCAAGACCCACTCTGTCACCCAACCCCCAAGCACCTGAACATCCTCTCTGTGGCCAGCCCTTGCCTGCAACCCCAGCAGCCTACACAGGAACAGGCACAAATCAGACCAGTTGGAAAAACACAAGAATGGCTGACCTCTTAGCTGGACTGCCCCAAAGTCCACGCCCTAGCTGAACCCCAGGGCTCATTCTGTGCCCCTCTCCCTCCCATCCCAGCAATATCTCACCTGCTTGCAGGCTGCTGAGGACTCCTGTGATGAAATCTTGAGCTGTGAGTATATAACCTAGAATAACCATAGAAACCAGGAAAGGAAAAAGGTACTGTGATGGCAGAGGGCAATTCTAGGGATGTGACTAGCAGGATACACATGTGATGAGAAGGAAGGGCAAATGGAAAAATGGAGGGAGTGCTTTAATTGAGCATAGGTGGGAGATGATTACAAAAGGAGGGAGGAAGGTAAATTACACTAAGAATGTTTGAAAAACCCATAAGAAATCATCTTACTTTTTATTTAGCCAAAATTACATATAAGTAAAAATACATATAGCCACAATATTAGTAGGTTAACTTAGCACAAATATATTCACACACACACACACACACACACACACACACACACACACACACACAAATGAAGTTACACTATTTGTCTGACAAATACTTCCCCTTGACCAGAGCCATTATTTATCTAACAAAAAGCCTAATACCAGACACGTGAAACCTTTCAAGTTGTTGGTTAGGGGAGTCCAAGAGATTTCCGAAAGAGTATAAGCTATTGCTATTGTCATTTGTTGCCTCCCAAAGGTTGAAGCTAAGTGCCTATTGATGAAGACACCATCATTTCAGATACAAGACTCAGAGGACCCGAGACAGATCTGAATTGAAACCCTTCTCCCTAAGACCGAGCCTTCATTGTACCAGAAGGTGCTGTGCAAGCTTCCAAGGGATGGAAGCAACCAATAATCATATCTAGTTGTGAAAGTGAACCACAACACTGACCACCATAGCAAGATAGCCTAAGAGTGCAGTAGTGGCACTCACATCTTGGTGCTAACCAACATCTATCAAATTGGATTTAAGGCTAGTTTAATAAGAAGGAAATAACCGGGTGGTGGTGGTGCATGCCTTTAATCCCAGCACTCGGGAGGCAGAGGCAGGCGGATCTCTGTGAGTTCAAGGTCAGCCTGGTCTACAGAGTGAGTCCCAGGAAAGACGCAAAGCTACACAGAGAAACCCTGTCTTGAAAAAAAAAAAAAGAAGAAGGAAATAATGTCTGGTACTGGAAACCTAGTCAACTTCCTAAGTTAATGAGGAGTGAAGAACTAGTGAGGTCATGGATCTCAGAAGAGTATCTATTACTACTACTTTAGTAAACCACCATAATTTCAACTGCTTTCTAAACACTTGTCCTTTAACCCATAGTTTAAGGTTAGCTCTTGCCCCTCATCAAACAAACTTCTTTTTGCAACAGATAAGAATGGTTACAAATACACAAAAATATATATGTACAAATAAACAAAATACAGAGAACAACTGATAGTGGGGAGCCCAGCTCCAATTGATACATCTACAATATAATTCCTAGACCTAATTCTCGGGGAACATCATAGAAGTGGAGTTCAGAAAGATTTTAAGAGTCAGAAGATCAGGAAATTTGCCGTAAGATTGTGTGTCATAGAAATGACAGGGAAGCTTCACCCATGATACCTCAACAATATGGCTGCCTGTGCCAGACTTGAACAAGCACAACACCAGCAGACATACTAACATGGGAGGGGGAAATCTCACAAGGTCCACCCCTAAACAAAGAAATATAGGCAACCAAATATGAGTCTTCTCCAAGGATGAGCCTCCTAATTGCTTACCCAATAACAATTTGTCAGCCTTGAAATTACACACATATAAGTAATACCAAGTGGCCTGACTTAGCTGACCAAGTTGTATTCATATATTTATGATCTCTCTCTCTCTCTCTCTCTCTCTCTCTCTCTCTCTCTCTCTCTCTCTCTCTCTCTCTCTCTCTCTCTCCCTCTCCCTCTCTCCCCTTTCTGTATGTAACAACAACAAGAAGCCATGGATTTGAGAGGGAGCAAAGTCAAGGTGGTAAGGTTATGAGAGGGTTTGGAGAGAAGAAAGGGAACAGAGACATAATGTAATTATATCTTAATTAAAAGTATTCATGTGACTACTCTCCAGGATGAGTATTTTGTATATATTATCTTCTGACCCTCATAGAGCTGGAAACAGAAGGCGATAGAAAGCAGAGCTCTGCTGTGCAGACTTTTCTGTCCTCATATATGAGAAGGGAGCACATTCTTCTACCTCCAATTCCTTCTACTTGAATTGCTTACTTCTGTGTTTTAACACTTTCTTGCAGGCATACATGCTGATTTCTCTGCAAAGTAAGAAAATCAAGAGGACATAAACTGCACCTTGTTTTGCTTCTATGTCCATATCCAACTACATGTTTACTGTTTGATATATGGGTCAAATCAAAATTATTCAAAAAAAATTCCTGAGTATGTACTTACCACAGATCAATTAAGAGTACAGTTCTCATCAACATCTGCCTACCTCACTCTATGGTGTTCATAACTCATAAGCAACTGTGTTTTGTTTTTAGAGGCCTTTTTTTTCTCACATTAGAAAATATTACTTTTGCATTAATTAGTGAATGGCATAGTGGTAGAGCCTCATATCATAGGGTAAACATTCATTGACAGAGACAGAGATCTTCCATCATTTCTCAAAATTCCCACTATGTATTGACCTATTCATAGTTCCTTTACTCACAGCATTCAATGATTTCCAGCTCCTTGTGTGTCATGATCATTTCCTGAGTGTTAAGAGAAATTTTTTAAACTGAATTCTAATGATTTCTTATTTATAATAATAATTACCACAATATGAGTAGGTTAATTTAGCACAAATATTGGCCTACTGTTACTTTGGTCACAAGTTTGACATAGATGCCACCATGCTAAACATTATCAATTATGTTGATAAGGATATATCCTTTCAGAAACTGTAGATAAGAAGTGATTTCCTTGAGTTCTCCAGACTTTGGTAAAAATCTAGATTCTTTGACTAACTCTCCCTTTTACAAGTCCAATTAAATATCTTACCCATGAGTCTCCTTTTGTAAGTTACATCTCCTCTAAGCCAGAAAACACTTTCTGCCCTTTACCCACTCCCATGATTATATTGGATTGATTTAGAAAAATCTCAAACTCATCTTTATTTCAAGCTTGTAATATTACATTGTCCTTCCTATTACACACATTTCTTGCTACAATGTTTCATAAAGAGAATCTTATCTAAAAGGAGAAATCAGAAGCATGAGCACTATAAAAATACAGTTTAGACAAGAATAGATAACACAGAGAGACTGGATAATAAAAGATGATTTAACAGGGCTTATTTTCAATGATAGAGGAAAACTATATGGATATTGCAGCTCCATAGAGCCAGTGAGAACAGGGAAGACATGACTGATCCTTAGCTGAATGGGCAGGGGAAGTAAGCAGTCGCTGGGATGTCCATACAGAAGTTTGCCTGCTAGACACTGTGGCCTTTTAGAACATTGAAGTAGTCCAATTGGATGACTCAACAGGGAATAGCCAGACTGTCATCTATATATCCTCTTCAGTTACTTGCCAGTAAAATTCCAATTATTTTCTCTCATCCCATTGGCTGACTCCAGCTGACAGTGGTCAGCAACAGAGCCCATTTATATCAGTATGCCTAGTGTTTGTGGAAAGGGCAGGAGGGATAGCATTGGGAAGTAGATCTGAAGTAGAAAATTGGGAAAATCTAGTATGAATAATAGCTAGGTTATTGTCTTGGATACACAATCTGAAAAATTGAAAATACCCAGTTTCAAGTAAGATTTATATATAAGTAAGCTATATAAGAATTTATTTTGGCACAAATGGCCATATTCAAATGACCAGGTTCTGGTTCTCAGGGGGATAAAGATGTACATGATCATAGTGAAGCTTCTGGTATTAAGTAGAAATAAACACAGAATTACAGTTTTCTTTGATAGCATTTTGGTGGAGGGTGTTAGGACCCATACGTGGATTTTTAAGGAACATCTGTGTTTATGTATTTATTTAGCCAACATGTTCTTATTGAGTTCCTAGAGAGTACCAGCTATATACAAATTATTTGACTTCATAATTAAATAATGGACTGCATCTGTTTCTATCCTCTCTTAATTGAAAAAAAAAACCACTCTGACATATAATTTCTATAGAACAGAGGAAATACGTTCCGTCAATTCCACCTGGACTCTTTCTTTCACCCAGGCTCATGTTCTTGCTATTTATTTTTATTAATGCATATTCAGTGTAGAGAAAAATGGGTTTCATTACCGCATTTTCATGCATGCTTATTTTGATTATATTCATTTCCCACAATTACCTTTCTTCTCTGCCCACCTTCTCTTTCCAGATGCCTTGTTTATCCTAAATACTCTTCTTCTATTTTCATGTCTTAGTTTCTTTTTATTAATGTAGATTTGACATCTGAGAGGAAGTATGCAATATCTATCTTCCCAAGTCTGGTTTGATTCGATTAACATGAAGCCTCCCTGTAACAAGAATTGTTAGAAGGTCTTATTAATAAAAACAAACCTGGAGCCAGGTATTGGGGTCAACGCTGGAAGATCAGAGAAGCAGAACAAGCCACAGCCATCTCACCTTACCAGTTCTTCAGCTGATCCTGTTTCCTCAGACTGGAAGCCTCTGTGTCCTCATCCGAATGGATCTCAGCTGAACTGATGCTCAAAAGCCTAAAAGCTTAACCAGGCTCTAGTTCCTCGCCCTCATGCCTTAAATACCTTTCTGCTTCTGCCATCACTTCCTGGGTTTAAAGGCTCTTATTACCATGCCTAGCTGTTTCCAGTGTGGCTTTGAACTCACAGAGATCCAGATGGATCTCTGCCTCTGGAATGCTAGGATTAAAGGTGTGTAATACCATTTTTCTGGCCTCTATATCTAGTGGTTGTTCTGTTCTCTGACCCCAGATAAGTTTATTAGGGTCACCTCCCATTCCATCCAGTGAGCTCCTGTTCTTACCATATTAGACATGAGCTCTGTCTTCCACACATGGCTCTCCAGGATGCATTCACACAGGCAGGGGAACCCTTTCCACAGGGACATTTTCTGTGTAAACCAGGAAGATGCTGGGCAACTGAAAATAGAATCCAGTCAGATAATGACATGTGTGTTTTCTTTTTGTTTTATTTATTCCTCTCTCTGAATGAGTATGAGAGAATGAGAAGTTCCAGATCAACGCCATCAAGTGAACTTTCCCATTAAAATCCAGTTCTAAGTAAAACTTTAAATGGAGAAACAACCTCTGTTGTTCAGTCCTTTTTTATCCCATGGATTTGCATATTTCTACTAGATCATACATGATATACCATTCCTTCATCCTGCTCTCCTTTCCTTCCTTCTTTCATCAGTCTAACTACAGGTTTACTTTTCTTCTTATCCTAGTGTATGTACCACATAAGCATTCTTAATGGGTCAAAGTCAAGCGTTTCTACCAATGCAGATGAGTGGAACAATTGGGATTGTGCAGACCCATGTTAGGACTCTAAAATGGTCATGATGTGCTAGAAGGAAGAACATGAATTTTATGATCCCAAGAAATGTAAAGAAAGTTATTTCTACATCTTGATATATTCCTCCCCAAGGGAGCCCTTGTTACTCATTAGATTGTCTTGCAGCCAAACTGGGAATGATCTTCCAGAGTTGACCTCTGCTGAAGACTTGACCATTACAGGTTAAAGATTGTTTTGGCTTCAGAAACTTACTCCTATTACATTATCCCCATGGTCCATGCTATGCTAACCTTTAGGAGGGGCTGCCCCTGAGGACATGGTAAATGGAAGGCAAAGACACACCTTGCAAGTCCTCACTATGCCTTTGGGAAGTAGAACTCTCTCAGCTCATTTAATGCTTGAAGAATAAAAAGTCTTGGTTTGACTGTAATCTTACAGAGCCTTAAATGGGTGATGTCTTCTTCAGCCTTGGTGATCTGCTAAAAAATTTCATTTCCAACTATCACCAAATGCAATCTATGAGGAAAATGTATGGCCAACCTCATTTCCAATGCTTGGATGAGAAATTTTGATTCCAAGATCGGTGACCTGAGTGGTACTTAGCACCAAGCCTTGTAAACAGGAGCTTGTTCCTTGCACATGCAGATGTAGTGACTAAAACATTACGATAAGGAAGTGGAGGATTCGCATAGTGACCATCAACTGTCAGGACTTCTGTGTGTCAGCCTCAGTATGAACCGCAGTCTCTGCTTTGATGATGCCTCCTGTGTGTTTCAAGGAATTTATACAGGTAAATTCTCTGTCTTTGGGCAGTTCTGATGCTCGCCTTACTTAGATATAGGAAAATGAATTATATGCAAATATAAAAATGCATATGAAAGTCATAGAATGTTTCTGGGCTCTTTGCCTCCATCTCAGAATTACAATCAGGAAAAGATAGGGACACAAACAAGCTGGTTAGAATGTTCCAGCTTCCGATGGAACTCCTGCCATGCAGGTACTCTGAATCCTATTTTTACCTCAGACATATACTTGCTATGCTTTCTTTTCAGGTATTTTGAGATTCATTGAATCTCATTTGAAATGGGCCATGGAAATATGAGGCTAATGCTCTAAGTTTCAAACTTATGACTTGCCACTTAAAGAGAGACTTCAAACTGAAGAACCCTAACCCTAACCCTTGTAGAACTTCAGTATTATGAGTATATAAAGATGCTGGTATCTTGCTTTCCTTTCTATAATTTTATATATAGCATATGGATACAACATATATAATTCATGTAACAGGACTGTATATATAGCCCGTATAACACATATGAGCATAAGGCACAAAAAAGTACATGTGTGCTTTAAAATGGGACATACCATATAAAAATCCATATAGCACATTTGTACATGAACATGTGTATTTTATGGAAACACATACACACATTCAAAATGTATGTGGGGCATGTAACATACAATTATGCAGTATATACATATTTCATTACTAGGCTTATGGAAATGGTATGCACGTCCCCCATACGTGTCATAGGTTTGTGGTAGTAGGTAAGCATAGGACACACATTGCATAAATAATACTTATATCACATAATACAATATATAATGCATGTACTTCTAACATATACACAAATATATAAGACATAATACATCTCACATACAGATGTAAGACTCAATTCATTAAAAGTTCATATATTCACATATATGCATATTTTATGTAGATATGCTTCTATTCTGAATCAAAATTTGTAAATGTTAAATATTATTTCATATGTAGTTTACCTAATAAAATGCCTTTTTATGAAGGACACATCGAAAGAAAGTAATGAATTATAAAATATATGTTTCAATTTGGAAAGTCTTGAGTGTGATTAATCAGATTTTCTTCTTTACCTTGACCCACTTAAAATGATCACTATTAGATTTCAAGCTGTAAAAATATCAGAAGCCATTCCAGTCAAGCCAAATGGGAACATGAGAAAACAAACACAGAAGTAAATACTGGAGTCAAAACAAGGGCTAAGCTACGCAACTGTGGACAAGATTTATTAATCTATCATAAGAGACACAGAAAACTAGCTTCAATTAAAGTCAGGATACTATGCCAGACATGGCACTAATGTTTTGTAGGTAGGACATTCAGTGGAATAAAAAGGAAAACAAACAAGCAAACGCGCAAAAACCAGGGGGCTGGAGAGATGGCTTAATGGTTAAGAGTACTGTCTGCCCATTCAAAGGACCTGGGTTCAAATTCCATCACCCACATGGCAGTTGAGAACAGTCTGTAACTCCAGTTCCAGGGGATCTGACACCCTCATACAAACACACATTCAGGAAAAATCCCAATGTACAATAAACAAATAAATAATAGTAAATAAATAAATAAATCTTTTTAAAAAAACAGTGATAGATAGAAGGCAACACTTAATTGTGTCCAAGCTGCTAACATATTGAGGGACATTAATATCCCTATATGTAACCCACTAAATTACAGTACCACACACTAACATGGTTGACAAATAACATGGTTGTTCACATAAGTTTCCAAAGACAGTCATGGGCTGGGCCTTATTAATTGCAAACTACTGAGATAAGGGGCAATGAATAATATTTTTATCCAGGTCTTCAATCTGTAATGTATGGTTATGAATTAACAATATACTTGCTTCACTGAAAATGTGTTTCTTTGAGTTTTCATAATCCTTTCTTCATCTACATTTAAAGCAGCTTTGCAGGCTTCCATATGTGAGGATTTCTTAGCTTTCATTACATATGTTTAATAACACAAATGTGCCTAGAATATTTGACACTTTTTTGTCCACTCCAGACAATGTGGAAATCTACGAATGTACAAACCTCTAGTATTGTCCTCTATGAGCAGGTTTATTCAGGGGATGCAGCCATGGCAACGTATATGTAGATCCCTCAGAGAAAGCAATCTCAATAATTTACATGCTTCTTCAACTCAATTTGTTACTCATGAGGCTTGCAGGTGGCCTAGTAAAGGTTTGTACATGGTACATGAATGGATAGTTTTCAATGGATAAAAAGTCAACAAAATCTATTTTATTATCTCACAAGTATTAAAGAGGGCACAATATTTTAGCTTTACTTGGTGATCTGGAGATAACAGAGAATAATGGCATATGTACAGTCCAGAGAATTTTTGATAAGTCTCTTTCTCTCTTGCTCACTCTCTCCCTCATTTCCCTTCCCTCTCTTTCTCCATAACTATACAAACATCATCAAATTCTCCAAACCATAGGTTAAAGATGACCGAGATTGTTCAGTGCATCTGTATAATAGCTGACTGAGTAGCTGACAGATCTCATGGCCAGAAATCCTGTATCTAAGTGGCATTCATACACCCCAGAAGACAGAGAAAATACAGGTAGCATCTTCATTGGCCTCTGAACAAAGTCTTAAACATTCATACTGGATCCATTGAAGAGAGCTGTTTCATAGTGAGAACTATTTTGCAGGTCATCTGCTCATGGATTATACTTGTGCTACACTGTGAGTGTTGATTCTATTTTCTGTTTGCCAGCAAGTCTTTGATAATAATAGCCAACACCCTTCTAAGTGCATCACCAATGCTGAATCATTTAATCCTCATGGCATCCACCTGTGAATTTTCTCCTTCTTCAAGTTACAGATAAGAAATGGGGGCATAGGCATCTCCTTGATTATATGAACCACCCATGTTTAAGAAATTGAAGAGGAAAATATTTAGTGATCGTCCAATCTGATGGTTTCTAAATAGTTAACCAAAAGATTTTTGTTAATTCATCTCTAATAGGACATTGTAGTTTTATAAAAAGACTTAAAACAGTTTTTTAATCATCTTATTGTTAATTATAGTCTAGATAACCAACTGGTGTGCTCTTCCCTGGGGAAGACCACTTCTGCTCTCAGGGATTCTTAGTTGTCCATAGTTCTTTGTGCAGCATTGGGACCTCATGGCTTTTCCCCATCCCTTTTGGCATGCTGGTTATTGCTGTTGGCTTTGTTCAGTTCATGTTCATGGAGCCATGTTGGTGAGACATTATGGGTATAGCCTCTGGCAATCCTAGGAGACACAACCTCACAGCAAAATCCTCAACCCTCTGGCTCTTTCAATCTTTCCAACCCCTCTTCTTCAATGTTCCCTGAGCCTTAAGTGTGGAAGTTCTTTTGTAGAAGAATATATATGTACATACATATATTCATGTAACACCAATTAATGAAAAAAGAAGCCATGTATTTTGAAAGAGAGAAAGGTGGGAGGGTACATAGGAGGGTTTGAAATGAGGATAGGGAAGGAGGAAATGATGTAATTATATTATAATCTCAAAAATAAAAGAAACTTAATAGTCAGCTTATCACCTATCTTATAAAATGGCACCATGAATAATAGTAGAGAAAGTCATTCTAATATTGCCCCAAAGAACTAAGGTGACAGTAATGGTTAATATTATCACCTTGATGGCATATAGAAAACTTAGGAGACAAGCCTCTGGCATATCTATTAGGGATTACATTGATTAAGTTAATTGTTACAGGAAGACCCATCCTAAAAGTTGCCTTGATGAGGCTTTTTTTTTTTAACACAGCAACAGGAAATGCAGGAATTGCAGCTATTTGGAGTAACATATTGATACTGAGGACTGCAGAAAGTATTCTCTTGGGATCACCAGCTCAACTCTTGTCTCTGTCGGTCAGCATCTGTTGTTTGAGTGTGAAGCATCCCCCAGGGGCTCCTGTGTCTGAAGACTTCTTCCCAGAGGTGTTCTGAAAGACTGGGGAACTTGAGGAGGTGAAACCTTGCTGGCTGGGATTTGAGCTTGTGTATCTCAGTCCTACTTTCTGTCTGCTCTCTACTTCTGGTTCACACTTCTGCCATCATGAAGCTGCCTGTTCCCGTGGTTTCCTCTCTATGGTAGACTTTAGGGTCAGGTTGTGAGTCAAAGTAAAACTCTTCCTTCCATAAGTTTCTTTGGTGAGGTATTTGGTCACAACAATGGGAAGTTACTAATTCAGTATCTAAGCTATTTATCTCACTCATGACTGTATCAGAAACCACAAGGGCAACTCTTTATGCATAGCTTTTAAAATGTTATTTCTTCCCTCATAACCACCATTATCTATGGAGAGATTTCACATGAAGTTTACTGCAGTGGCTGAGCAAATTTGACACACTGGACCCTTCCTTCCTCAGTTCCACTCCTCCCCTCCTCTGCTTCCCCCTTGGTGGAACACACCACACCCCTCATCCTTTGGATGTGTGTGTTTTTCCTTTTCATTACTGCTAAAGGCTGAATGGGCCTCTTGTGGGAAAGGAGAGACAATGGTCTTCATTTAATGGGATTATTTACAATAGGAAAAAATAGCTTTAAAAAGAGAAAGGAGAGACAGTTATAGCAAGAGGTCTGACTATGAAGCCTTTCTTTTATTACGAGTCTGGCACGCTCCGCACCTTTTCCTGGGCACGTGCCAGCATCTCCTCCACTTGAGAGCAGCCCTTGAGTTTTGTTGCAGTTTCCAAATGATGCCACATCAGCCAGGCTCTGTGGTGTGACTCATTTCCGCAACAAGGGTGCTCTGGTACATTAACGGCTCTGTGTTCTTTGATCAAGTGACACAGTAGCATCCATTCTCATGGCCAAGGTTCTCAGATGATTAGGCTCTTCCTGGGCACACCCGCATGGGGAACAGAACACTGGCTGCAAAAAAGAAAAAAAAAAAAAAGAAAGAAAAGAAAGCAGCCAAACCTGGCTCCATAGGCAGAAGAGTTGTTAGCCATGGGAAGAAGGGGCCGTTTAGATTCTGGAGCTTCCCCGCCTGGGGCAGTGTCCTTATGACAATGTGCAAACCAGTTTTTCTCAGCCAGTCCATCAGGGAAAGTTGCCTGCTGTCAAGAAATATGGCCCTTCAGCTCCACACCCAGGTACATAGATACCATGCACAGCGTAGACTGTATGTAGTACTGGGTCCCACATGGTTTCTCTCATAGTCATTGAACCTCATCTGACCATTGGTAGCAATACAGTGCACAGTCAAGGGTTTACATCCCGGGCTTATCGTTTGTTATCTGGATACTCTGTTTTACTTGGCTAGTTATTTAGATATCGCCAGTCTCGGTTTCTTTATCTTTGAAATGGTTGATTATGCAAGGATAACATTGAAGTCAGAGGTCACTCGGAAGACGGTGTGAGAAAATGCAAAAAGAACACACAGAACTGCACTCTCCAAAATGGAAGTTCTCTCTCTGGAAATGCTGGTGGTCACCATTTATGAGCAACAAGTGCTAAGAGACTCTAGGTCTCAATAAAAATAGTAACTAACTGTCTCCTGCGGCATTACTACAACACTCTTGCTCTTCTTAAGAATTTTTCTTTCTGGAGACAGGATTTCACTATATAGCTCCAGCTGGGCTAGTAGGCACTGTGCCAACAAAGCTGGTCTCAAATTTACCATAAACTTGATGTTTCTGCTTCCCAAGTGTCAGGATTACAGCTATGTATCACAACACCCGACTTTGTACAATATTCTTTAATATCCAAATTCCCCTTCTATTGACTTAAAATGATTATAATAGTGGCTACTTTTATGAATTTATTTTATGTCAAACATCCTGTTAATATTTTATGCATTTAATATTATTAGCCATCTTACCTTCTTTCTGAACTTGGTTCTTTTATTAATCCCATGTATTAAGCTGGGAGCTTGATGCTCAAGAAATTGAAGCAACTTCTTCAGGGTTGAAAGCTAAGACACAGTTTATGTGACATTTCCTGAAACCTCTGATGTAGCCTGACCGCTACACTTTAAAGCTGGAATTTGCATAATTTTATGACTCTGATTTCTCCCCCATATTTTATATCCTAAAATGTACATTTTAATTTTGTATTGACTCTTCCCTGGGAGCTGAGATCACATGAAATGTTATGGAACCTTGAGGTTGGGCAAATAGATTAGTACAACTGCTTCAATGGAACACAGTTGATGAACATAAAAAAAACATTTTCAGTATGATTCTCCTAATTAAAAATAAAGCACAGTGCACTGTGTTTCTAAAGGGTAGGTTAAATGAAGAATGAATAGATAAGTCACATGTAGTGATATTTTGTGTATGCTCTAACAAATAAAGCTTGCCTGAAGATCTGAGAGCAAAGCCAGCCAGTAGATAGCCGTAAAAGCCAGGCAGTGGTGGCACTCCTTTAATCCGAGCACTAGGGACCTCACACCTTTAATCCCAGCACTAGGAAGGTGGAGACAGTGACATAGCTGGATGGAGAGAAGAATATAAGGTGGGAAGAGACAGGAGCTTGGAGCTCTTTTCAGCTGAGAATTTCGTAGAGGTAGGAACTAGTGGCTGGCTGCTCTGCTTCTCTGATCTTCAGGCAAGCTTTATTTGTTAGCGCATACACAAAATATCACCACAGTCACATCCTTCGGGATGTCAGCGGAGCCAGTGAAGACACAATTGTGTTCTGAGAATTACATAGTGTCCTTAAAATGGAAGGAAGTATCTCCAGCCTCATCTGCATTGGTCTGCTTTGAAGTCTGCTTCTCAACTGGGTCCTGTCTAGTTTTTCGAAGAAGTACATATACTGTTTCTATTACTATGATGATATTAATATCTTCGATAATAGTCTAGCATTTTCTCATTCCGCTTCTGGAATATTGTTTCATTTGTCTCTTCCTTATTTTATTTATTTAATTTTCTTCAAATTGCACCATTTGCTACTTAGCCTCAAGGAGTACCAGCTAGTAAAATTACCCTAATAATGTTAATTGACTAAAATGATGTAAAGTACTCCAGCTGACAAGATGTATAGGTGCTACAGAATGAGGGGTTCTTTAAATAAAGCAAGGTGGCCTTAGGATTCTGAACACTCTAACTGAGGAGGAAGGTGCAGCTTCAGGAAGCCCACATGAGCCCCTTTGGGGTGTACCTCTGTGTCCAGTCTAGTGCATATCATAATAGAAGTTTTACGTTTCCAGGACAAATCACTAATGGAAAACATACTATATGATATAACTATCCACTGCATAAAATTTTCTCTGGTGAAGAACCTTCCAGAAGATTTAAGCTTGGATTAATGAGCTATCATATACAACTGTTCGAGATCATGTCTATCATAGATGAATGTGTATATATACTTGTCCATATCTCTTATGGACTCTGTTCTAAAATCCAGCTAAACACAGTCTGAGAAGAAAACATTTGATGGTTCCTAAGTATAACTTTCATGTTTAACAATGGAGAATGAAAAAAAAACCCAAAAGATTCAGGGAGCAATAGTTATTTGCTCAGGGTCACTACTTACTTACAGACAAAGACAATCTCCAGCCATATCTTCATGTGTTCTTCTCCTGATTGTTGTATAACCCATTTGCTGGGGCTTTTAATTGAAAGGAAATAAAGGTAGATGTGTGAATACCTAAAAGATGGCATGGGGTGTGCTACATGAAATAAAAATTCGGAAGTACAGGTGAAATGGTTTTGAAGTCAGAGGGAAAAAAATAATGTTTTACAAAATATAGGGGAAGAAACCTATTAAAAGTTCTTTTCCTCTTACTGATCTAATAATTAACCTTCATAAATGATGGCCAAGAGTCTACCATTAGCCAAGGAGAATGATTAGATAGCTTACACCAGCCTGGATATGTTTCACTGACTTTCTTGCTGTTTCCTATAAACTCAAAGGGACAGCACTGTGTGAATGACTTATTGTGAAAGGTGCTTGCTACAGCCTGAACTTTACAGGAGCTGGCATTAGATTACAGACTAAACCATAGAGCCAAAGAACATTTAAGTGTGGTACATCT
The DNA here is from genome assembly GCF_949786415.1 of Peromyscus eremicus. Lineage (NCBI taxonomy): Eukaryota > Metazoa > Chordata > Mammalia > Rodentia > Cricetidae > Peromyscus > Peromyscus eremicus. The sequence goes on along the minus strand of NC_081432.1, from coordinate 52,508,406 downwards.
GTCTTGCCCTCTAATAGAAATGCACCAACGGGAGTGGAGGGCACTTGGGATGGGGCAGAGGGGGGAACTGAATTCTTTCTGGAAGTGAAGCAATTAGTGCCACATTCAGCTTGACACTTCGGGAGTACACACCATAATGTTTATTCTTGTTGCATTTTTAGGAAAGACATTGTCATTAGTCTCATTTTTTTTCAGGGAAGTAAATATGCACTCAAACAACTGAGATATATTTCCTAAGTAGCCATTTCTGCTTTATAGAATATTTTGAACCAAGAACCACAATTCTTGATTTCCTAACCTACTACAAAATCATAAATTCCACTACTATTTCAATTTTGTCCTAGTTGTTTTCATATAAGATGCCCTGACAAAAGCAAGTTAGATCAAAAAGAGGTTTGTTTGGCTTACAGTTCTAAGGGGATTCAGTCTATCAAGGCAGGAAGGCGTGGCAGCAGGCAGGGGAGGCATGACCCCAAAGGCAGATGGTTGACTGGTCACTCTTTATTCACACTCAACAGAGAATGATGGATGCATGCTTCTACTGCCCAATCTACATGACCAAGTATAGATCATCAACTACAGGGGTATTTTAAGGAGGCATTTCACAAAATACTGAATGACTATGCCAAGTTGAAGATTATTTAAGTAAATTTTAAATTACTCTACATGTATCAAAAAAATACTATTTAACTTTTTCTGGGGGATTTTATACTCATTCTCCTACAAAGTGGGAAAATGCCACATCACTTGTGTTTTTGGAAGGGTTTTATTTGTATGCCTTTTCTTAAATGTATAAATCTGCTCCCTTTGGAGTTAAATTTAGTTGCCAATAACTTATTTTTATGTTTAGAGATGCAGTTTACATCCAGTTTCTAGGATCATTGAAAGATACTCCCAGATCACACACAAGAAAACATGCCATACACGTAGACGCAGCTGAGAGTTTACTAAAAGGACAGAAATGTGTACATTGATGGCAATTCCCACCTCTCAGGTATCAAAGAATCCTGTTACATGTGTCCAGCACCCAATTTCTACACCTGTATCTCATAGACTCTATGAATAAATCACAAATTAACAGGAGGAGGCAGGGTAAAGGGTGTAGTGAAAAAAAAGAGTATAGAAAATGTCTGATTTCGTGCTCCTCTAAACAATTCTAGCCTCAGTTACTTTTCTGAACCTAATGTATACTGAGGGCATTTCTAAAAATGTTCAAGGAATCAGGCCTGAACAAGAATTTAGAAGCCTACATAGATGACCTGTGTGCCTGGAGGATGAAGCCAGTGTCCTGTGCCTGGACAAAGACAGTGAACATCCTCCCATGATTCTCCAGATTGACTGATCCAGACCTGTGAACTCTGGCCCAGGAACAGAGAACCCTGGCCTGGCAGAGGACTTGTGCATTGCTGCTATGAACTTTGACCTGAATTGAGGGAGAGGATGGCAGAGACTTTAAAGCAAAGAGATTGTAGTTATAGCCTATCCATACTGTTGAGAAAATACACGGTTTTCACTTCAGCGACTTAAAAAAAAAGAATTTTTAAAATTAGTGTGTGTCGCATCCATTGCTGGTGGGAATGCAAACTTTTAAAGCCATTATGGAAATCAATATATATATATATATATATATATATGTGTGTGTGTGTGTGTGTGTGTGTGTGTGTGTGTGTATGTGTTGCATATATATATGCAACCTAAATGAAATAACCAAATAATGGGGAGATAGAGCCCCAACTGGACATCTCTTTACACCATAGAAGCTTCCAGTACCGGGATTGGGTTACATCTAATTGATTGTTGGTCTAAGGGGTCCCATGGGAACCCCCAAACAACCCAGTCTTTTACCAAGACTACAGAGATTACTCCCCACAAACTGACAGCCAGACCTCATTGATGGAGACAACACCTACATAACTCAATGAACATGAAGAAGTTGAACTGGTTCCCACATAGAGCCTTCATCCCTATGTGCTAGTGTCCAGGTACAGGAAGTTCCTCTGCATGCTACCAAAGGAGAAATGTAAACATTAACCCAGCCACAAATCCTGTCAACCCTGTAGCATGGAAAGGTATTGTGTATAGGGCAGGCTTTCTGAGAACTCCAGCTTAGCTTACAGTCAAATATCAACATCAGTTGCCAGGTGTGGCTGGAGTAGGGTCTATTACAGTCAAACTGTGGGATAAATATACAGTCAACCAACTTCAGAGTGCAACTTTACAAAGGTCCCCAAGGGAGAAACAGTGAAGTGAAATGCAGTACATTTCCAGAAATGTGGGAGGTATGACAGGTTAGAATGGGTTCAGGTTAGAACGGGTTGTACTACATGACTAATGGAGCAGCATGGCTTTTTTTGGACAAAGAGTTCACAGCATGTCCTAACCATCTTCATATTCCCAATTCCAGGGTAATCCCAGCATCACTGGTTGACTTTCTTGTTTTCCTCCTCTCCTCTGCTGTTCTTTCCTGTTTCTTTTCTGTGTGTCTTCCTATTTGATAATGTGTGTGTGTGTGTGTGTGTGTGTGTGTGTGTGTGTGTGTGTGTGTGTGTAATAGAAAAGGTGCAATTACTTCACACACCCTTGGCTCAAAATAAAGAAAAAGTCAGCCATACAGTTTTGGATGTCCAAAGGCAAGCTCAGCTATTTCTCTTAAGAACCATGAAGAACACCTGACAAGAATCCGTTTCTTTTTCTCACTCTGCCAATGCTTCTCTCCATCCCCTTCAGTTTTAAGCATCTTCCCTTGCATATTTTATTGTTATTGTTAATCAAGCTAATGAGATTTATCGTATCAGTTGGTGATTGATTTTAGGCTTCATAGGTCACCGTGATTCTTTAGATGTGCCTGTTACATCCTGGTTAATTGGATGTTCATGACTGCATGAAAGTTCATTGATTAATTGATCACCAGAGAGTGAGATCTCTTATAAAAAGATTATCCAAATCTGATTATATGATTTTCTACGCATTTATTAATTTGAAAATAGTATATACTTTCTATTAGCACATTTCTTACTGCTTAAGTATTTATTTGCTGTGTTTCTTTAATCTTACTCTGAATGAACCAAGCTTATAGATAAGCATGGCTATAATTGTAGCCCTTTCTACATCCCTAGACATGGATAAAGAAGGGATAATATCTCTCACATCTACACGTTAAGATCCTTTTCAAGAAAAGGGAAAATGGAGTGTATAGCCTGTAGAGCTATTCATGCTAGTAAGTTCTGAGAGGCAAAAGGTTAAAGCCAGTCTCAAACTATGGAAAACAGTTTGACTTAGAATTGCAATGACTGAGTTCAAGTCAACAAACAGCGCCAGTAGTCTCTTGGCTCGGTTACCAATATGGAAATCAGTCGTAATAAATTATTTTCTATGATGTTTCTAATCCCACATAATGTCATTCTTTATTGTCTAACTAGGTTATTTAAAGGGGGGAATTTTGATGGCTCTAAATAGCTATCAATTAACTTTCTATTTCCTGGTATAAAATATGAACATTATAATAATGTTGAGTCATTCATAAACACAAAGGAGAGAAAAAAAATCACATGTGTCATGTGACCTCTTTAATATGCTGGATAAATGTAGCCTTTATATATTTCTCACCACAAGACTCATCACACTCTGTTACCAAGTTAAACTGAAGAACTGGATGGCATCCACATGCAAGTCAGAAATTACCCAGTCTCTTTGAGGACTTTATTGGCAGAACACTCAGTCTGGGGAAGGGGCTTCCCGGGTAGATTAGCACTTGGATATTATATTTTTACCTCGCTCTTGAAAATTATTGAAGTTTCTTTTGAGTTATTTTTCACAATGATGAAAAACAGCTGAAATTAATGAATGTTTTGAATTTAAATAGCATTTCACCATTAGTCATAAGTGCTGCAATTTTTTTTTTTTAAGCACGTTACCATTAACATTTAAAATGATCAACAGAGCTGTTTGAGCTATGCTTTTTTCTTTACTCGGTGAATTTGTCAATTTGAGGTTGGCTTGTATCACTGTGCAATGCAGATCCATTTCATTTGGCTGTAAGACAAAGCAACATATTTTGTTTTGAATAACTGTTACTTTTTTTTGAAAAGTAATCTATTTGGAAAGGAGGTAGCTGGAGGGAGGAGTGAGGAAATAGAGTTAACCTAATTACCCTGTAATGCTTTCTTCTTTTTAATAATTTATATGACATGTCTGGAAATGTCCTTTTAGAAAGAATATGTGGGCTTTTGCTTTATCAGGACAAAGTAAATGAAAATGCTAATTGATTTCCAATGAAATTATTTGGGTGAATTCTTAATTTTTGATTTCGGAAGCAATGCTATTTATGCTATTCTTGCATAAATAGTCTAATATCTGTAAGGCTTTTAAGTTTTAGTCAGACCTTCCATGTTTTATAAAGCAGACTGCAGAATAGAAACCCTCTACAAAAACCCAGGAACTACTGTTTCCTGGGGCATGTGCCTTGGCTTTGACACACTGCAGTAGTACACCGTATGCAGTTCTTTTGCCCTGTTCAATGCCCTACGGAACAACATTCCACCCCCAGCACTACTGTCTGTTTCTGCTCAGGGGAGCCTTGTGAGACCTTTCCCCACCAGGGTATTTTGATTTCTACTGGTCAGCCTTGGGTTTCTTGTTGCATATTCCTAACAAGGCTCACCTGATGCCATGTTTCCTATAGAGCCACCTTCATTCTCTTCCTAAGTCTTCTGGGAAAAGTACACTATGATGTCCTTTCTCCAAGGCCAAGATCCTACATCATTCCTTTTCATTCTTGGTAATACACTGATTTCAGTCTAGTGCCCAGTGTATGTAAACACTCAGTATTATTGTCAGCTATAGAGTGAAAGGACTCTAAAGACTTTTAAAGGTAAAGGGATTGAAATTTATCCTTATCTACTATATGAATGAATATGATTTCAGAAAAAAATGGGATCCTTTTTTCAATATTATGGTTATGTTTTGAAAATATCAATCTTTCTCATTGTGGTAACCATTGTTTTGGTGTGATTCTCTTTACTTCAGTGGTTAACCTTGGCCCATGAGTTCAAGAGTTTAAAGCCCCTCCTGAAACTTAATACAGCAGAAGAGTCTCAAATATTTAAATAGCAATTCTCATTCTTTTATTACAGATTTGAGTAAACTGTGAGCAATTATTCAAACTGAAGAATGTTGTTGGTACGTTGTTATTACTTTCATTGTACAAATTTATGGGATACAGAGTAATAATTCAATACATGCATACCATGAATCTTGCTCAATTTATAGTGGGTAGACTTCTATTTCCTCCAATATAATTTTAAGATTTTCAACCACTGCATAATTATTGAATATTTTTGTAGTGTATAGTGTGAAACATCAATACGTGTATACTAATCAAATCAGATATATTATGCTATAGGCTTGCTCAAACATATTCCAAAATTACACATGTTAATTCATTTGTTCTTGGGTGGGGCTTAGGCTTCTGCAGTTTAAACAAATGTCTCAAATAAATCTGATGCTGGTGCCAGCAAACTGTAATTTTAGCAGAGAGAGTTGTAGAAGAGGCACTCAGCTGTCTAGGAGCTGTTTTAAAGATATGTTTCTGTGTGCAATGGTAGGATTTTTCTCCCTCTTCCACTTAGAATATGACACCTGTATGAGACCTGGTTGTTTGCTTATTATCTCTATTGCATTGAATTCAGTTTTCTGCCTTCATGGTGCCACTAGAGCAGGCATGGGGAAAAACTCAGAACTCATTTCTTTTCTTAGTTTATGCAAAGTTGGGAAAAAGAAAAGAATCTGAAGTAGTTAACAAAATACAGAGAAGTTTGCTTCTCTCTGTAGTCATGATTATTACTGCTTTTTATTCTTTTTGAGACGGGATTTCTCTGTGTAGTCCCAGCTGTCCTGGAATTATCTCTGTAGACTGGGCTGGGGCTGGCCTTGGACTCAGAGATCTGCCTGCCTCTGCCCTCCCTCTGCTGTGATTAAAGTCATGGGTCACCAGCACTCGGCCCTGATTTTTAGTATCTGCCAATAATGACAGGCCACAAGAAAGAACATACTCATAACTCACCATGCACTTGTTCTCATCTTCACAGGATTTCTGTGCATCATCACCACGGCTGTTGATCCAATATCAGTCCATGACTCTTCACTACCACTGTCCCAGTGAAAGTCTGTCTATAACTCTCACTCACTTTAAAACAAGTCTGGAACCTGACTAACAAGGTCTATCTGGGGACTTCCACCTTCTTTTCCAGGCCTATGTACTTCACCTGATGATTTCTTAGACTTTCCCTAATACTTAATATATATATATATATATATGTATATATATATATATATATATATATATATATATATATATATATACAACTTCTTCCCGTTCAGATGCCTACTCTGTATTTGGTGCTCATTTCACTGATGGCCTCCAACGGGATAAACTGGCTGTTCTGATGTGGTTAGCTCCTCTACTTCTACAAACCCATCAGGCTTTTAGAGAAAAGAAATCAGCAATAGCTGACCTCATTAACTTATGCCATTGTTTTGACAGCTCTAGGAGACGGTTTTCCGTTTTACAGACGATACACTGAAAGGTGAGGGGACTTAGCCAAAGCCGTTCTCTGAACCTTTGTATTATAACTAAGTGCTGCTTTACTGAGGTGCCTTCTCCACTAGGTTAGTAATTCCTTCAACACAGAAACCGTGTCTTAGGGTTCTCCATATCTCAGTTTGTAGTGAATTTGGACCACAGTAGATGTTCAGTTAATACATGATTAAATCTTGTAATGAATTCATAATACACTGACCTTGGTAAGATTAAAAGAGCAGCAGAAACCACAAAAAAGTGAGTTGGGTCATCCAACCACAGCCTATTTGATGCTCCCTTATTATATACAGCGCACAGGAACCACAGTGACTTGAAAGTTCTACATTAAGCTTGAAATCAGCGCAGTGCAATAAAAAGCAGGCATGATTTGCTTGCACTTGACCTCTAGCATCAAAGGTACAAATTAGGAATGGTTTGTACTTTCTTTGTAGCTATTTCTGGATTTCTCCGTGGCAAGAGACATTAGTTTCAGCTCATGAGATGTGTGTCAGTGATGGGCTCAATGATCAAAGCTCTCATGCTTCTTTGTGCTATGAAGCCTCTAGCTCTCGATCCTTCCTGTCCGTGTTCTTAGACGGTACAGACCAACTGCGCTTCAGAAGACTCCGCTCAGATGAGCTCTTTCCAGGTGCCTGATCTGGAAGCTGATCTGATCATTGTGCAGGTCACTTTCCGACTTCCTGGTCATTTAAGCACACACCCTATGCTTTAGAGTCAGAGAGACCTAGGCTAAAGTTGCAGCTTTAACTGTAAGTTAAAACAATATGCAGGAGCTCTCCATGTCTTAGTTTTCTTATTCTTAGGGTTAATAGGATCTTATTAATATGATTAATGAGAGTCCAAATTAAAGAGTTGTTATTAGGTTTAAAATGTCAAAATTTGTATAAGATATTCCTTGTGTTTGACATTACATCTTTCACACTTCTAATAAAGCTAGATACATAAAACAAGGTCAGTTATTTTGACCCAGAAGCCTGAATTCAGAGCCTCAGAGTAATATACTCAGCTTACGCACATATCTCATTTTCGTAACTATTTCACATCTTCTGTCTCTGGCTTTTCAATGAGAAAAATCATTCTTATTATTAAAATACATGATCCTCATTGCCTTTCTTCCCACAATCTATTGGACTATCCTCTGTCACCACTAACAGCAGCAATTACTACGCTCTCAACAATGATAATTAACTATGTTGATTGTTCATATATCAAATATAATCTTCTCTACCAGTAAGGGATGATCATGTATTGGGTTATGTCAGTGAGTGATTTGGGCCAGTAGGGTGGCTCAACTCCACACATTTATTTAGAACCCCAAACTGACTAGTATACAAGCTTATGATGAGTGGGGTATCCATGCAGGGTGATCTTCCCTTGATCAACCATAGAACAAAATGCAGGCGTGAATTTGTGGATGATTCTAAAGAACATGTAGATGAATGTTGAGGCAAGGTAGGTATCAGGGCATAGGAGTTTATTCCTGGGAGCCTCAAATTCTTTCCCACCCTACACAAATAAGTCAAATTCCCTCGTCATCAACTTGTCCAGCATCAGCCCTTCTCAAACTCCCTCTGTCCCTTCCATCGTGCTGTTTGCGTCAGACTGCTCCTTCTGCCTTAAATGATATGAAAAAAATTCTTTTATATCAAACCCTTTAAAGTAAAGAACAGTTCTACTTCCTTCAGCAGATTTTTTCCTCATGTTTCCCCTCCATAGGAAGAGGAAAAAGTAGACACCAAGCTTTTTCTACCTTAGATCGTATAAGATCAAATTATGGCAGATTAGAGTAGGAGGAGGCCCCCAAAAGATATATTTATATATATATATACATATATATATGTGTGTGTATATACATATATATGTGTGTATATATGTACACACACACACACACACACACACACACACACACACACACACACATATATATATATATATATATATATATATATATATATATATATATATATATATATAAACTTAAGCCCAGAGAGATAAAGGAGTTGCTAAAACCAAATCTGTTGGGTTCCATTCTTAGTTTCTTTCCAAACATTCATGTTGCCTTTGCTTGCTGTAGCATCAGTCCCATAGGTAGTTGTATTCATTAACTGTTTTCAGAATTTCTCTAATTAACCTACAGTGTATATTAAAAAAAGATAAAGTGTTAGGATTTGTAAAAATACTGCCAATAAAATCTTCCTTGTATAGACTGACAGATTAAAATATTTCCCTAGTTCTGCTTTATGATCCTGTAAGTTTTGAAAATTACTTAGTTTTTCTCAGTGATTGCTCAAATTTCAGTGAGAATGAATTCCTGGCGGTTGAGTCTAGTGATAATTGTTTTTGTGCATTAGTCATAATCACTTTTTAAGCAGCAAAGCCTATTACTGTTACAGAGTGAGTTTCAGATGCCCTGCAGATTTGAGTAATTTTGGGTAATGTATCTGTGTGTGGTAAAAAGATTTTACAACGCCTATAAAATGTTGCCTCATGACATGTTCAGCAGTGAATCTGTGGCACCATATAGCAATTTCAGTGCTTTTCATTAAACACCAGATACCATTTACATTGTGCAGTTTTTAAACAAGAGCCATCCTCTGAGATAAGGAGGGTCTTCAAGCTGCTAGCATTTGAGAGTCCTGAATGGGTCTTGGAGTCTTGTAAATATGTTTCTAGAAGCAAAAGAAAACAGTAACACACATGCAACTAAAAGACACACACAGGAGAGAATTCTGTTTTCTTTACATTGTTATTAGCTACATTTAAGAGTGTTTATGTTTCTTCCAGCTTTCCCCATCTAATCAGGACAGATCAGAGGTCTGATTTTCTGCAAGAGATTTGCATAATATGCAATTTTCCACATAAACATAACAAGAAGATAATGGGTAAATCACATGGAAAGCAGGTTACTGGTTTTGGTATTTAAGCTTATCTTTCTTATCTTCAAGCACCTTTAGCTCATTGCTGTTATTGTAACTAAGGTATCCAGGTGTAGTTACTTGCTCATTTGATCAATTGACACATTTGTTGTTAGCACCAATATGTGCCTTGCACGTGAACTGAAGCCCAGGGGGAGAAATGGATATGAGAAAATGGGGTACATTCAAAAAAAATTTTTTCCTCCTCAAAAAAGGTAACAGTGTTGCAACAAACCAGGAATTCCAGTTTCTCCCCTAAACACTAGAGTACTTTTGCTTGCAAATATCACTTATTCATTAAAATCATTCAAATCTAAATTCATCATCTTTGTCTAAACTAGATTTATCTGTGACTAAAGGAAATTATCGTTCTATGTAATGGCAAAAAAGCATACAAACATTACATTTCTTTTTCACTAGATTTGTTCTCTCTGAATACCATGAAGAAAGCTAAAAGTTTTCCTAGTTCTGATTCTGTCATGGGTTTTTGGAGGTAGTGGTGGGTGATAAGTGCACAAATTTATAGTGAAGCTTCATAGCACCCGTTTTGAATGCCAATTCTAACTGTAGATAAATTCATTCATTTGCATAGCCCTTGGATCTGCTTAATTTTGGTCTGTGATGCTTTTATTTCAATATGTTTTATAATAAAGTAGAAGAAAGGAAATTTCAAAGGACTCCAAAAAGCAATGATCGCAAACCTACAAAAATCTAGTATTGTATTTACAACACGACATAAGTTCTTTCAAATTGCCTCTTTCCTAATGTTTGACAGTGATTGGGTAAGGGTAGAGTTCAAATGTAAGTTCAACTCCAAACCCTGACACAACTCTATAACCCAATGGAAACTTCCAGAAACAAATGGAAGCTAATACTTCTAAATGAACCCCTTTGCTTTCGGGATAGTGCATTAATATACAATATTGAAAAATTTACACTTGTGGGTCCTAATGCAATTCTCAATATACATGCCCTATTCTTGCATTGTAGCCAATACTCACGACACAGATAATCTTGAAACTCAGGTACAGAACACACTGGAAAGAGCACTGTATTTCATTATGTTTTTTTCAATTAATTCATCCAAAACTTACTGAAGATACAGGTAGATACATGCAGAATTATGTTTGCTGTGCCATGTCCTGGAGGCTCTAGAACTGCACAGGTAATGTGAATTTACAATCTGCCATCAATGGGTATTTGTTCTGGTGAGGGAGGCATATCCAATCTACTTGGATTCCAGACACTAATTCCATCACTAGCCCCATGGCCTTATGGACATTACTTCTCCTCTAGGAACCTAAGTTTCCTTAACTACAAAACTGATTACATATGAAAGCACTTTGCAAAGAAAGTATGCCAATGTGTGTCTGCTATACACAAAAAGGCTCAGTTATTTTACTTTCTACTTGCAGCTATATGAGTTGAGCCAAAACTACAGACATGTGTGAGTATTCCTGTTTGGAGGATGAGTGTGACCAACGATTACAATCATTATCCTAATTGATAGCAAGATTTTACCTATTTTCATAAGGCCCCAGCAGATAACATTTGACTTACTAAGTAGCAAGATTCAGAAATTTTACTGGCATTCTTTTTAGTCTTTCTGGCAACCTCAACGTGCAGATCCCATCCAGATTTTCTCAGGAAACAGAATTGGATGCATAGGCACTGGTGTTAAGGTAGAGGTTTGTAGAGAAATACTTCAGGAGGAATTGTGGTGTTTACCTGATGTAAACTGACCAAGTCAAGTTTGTACTGTCCCTTCATTGACTTCTCCACTTGAAGAAGAGAACCATAACAGTTCCTTCTTCCATATAAGGATGCTGCTCCATTATTCCTTAACTGCCCTCTTCAACATACAAATGCTGTTTCCATTATTTCTTGGGTTCTTAGTGAACAATATTATGTCCTAGGAACTGCAATACAGATAAGAACTGCTCTCCTGAACTCTTTGTCTTTTGGAGAATACAGACAATACATACATAGACCGACTCTAAAACATTCAGAGAAGAAAAATTGCATGAAGAAAAAGGAGACAGAATATTACTGGGAGGAGGAAGTTCTCTATGAAATGGCAATGTTGATGTTGTGAAGAACCCAGCAGCATCTAAAGAGTATTTCTAGGAGCTAGAGAGATGGGTCAGCGGCCACGAGCACTGGCTGCTCTTCCAGAGAATCTTCATTCAATCCCTAGCACTCACATGTCAGCTTGCAACTATATATAACCTCAGTTCCAAGGGATCAGACAACTTCTGCTTTTTGTAAGCATTAGGCACCCATGTGGTGCACAGCAATATATGCATGAAAAACTCCCTTACACATAAAATAAAAATAAAAAGTAAAAAAGAAAGACCTTCCAGGACCGGTTTTTAAATTGGTAAAATAATATATGCACAAAGAAAGAGCTGGGTTTGAGACCTAAGATCCTCAAGCCACAGAAAATTTTATATATATATACACACACACACAAATATGTATGTATTCAAAGCACTTGTTATTATTACTCAAATTTGAATTAACCACAGATTGTCCTGGCTCACATAGAGAAGTTCATCATTAAATACCACCTCCCAGTCTTGTTATATATCCTACCTGTTCTTAAAGTGGAAGAGAAGACCTCTAAGAAAAGCCAGAGATAAGCGTAGAGAGGAACACAGATCCTCTATCAATTTCTGCTTCAGGCTGTTTCCACCATGTGTACCTTCTCTCTCCCAACACATCTCCTAACTGGAAGCCTTGGGCCGTGTCAGCATCATAAGCTTCCTAACGGAGAAGGGAAGGAAGAAATAGGGTCAGGGGCCAGGAGGCCAGTGACATTCTTGGAACACCAGCTCTAGTCATAGAGTATGCATTTGAGGAGATGATGGAGGTAACATTAGACGTCATAGAATCAGGCTAGAGGGATAGTTCTGTGGATAAGGGTACTTACCATGTAAGCACTAGGACCTGAGTTTAAACCCTTGAATTCAAATAAAATCTAGACACATAGTGCAAGGATTTGTAATCCTGATTTTCTTAGGAGGACATCCAAGATGGAAGCAAGAATTTCTGGAAGCTTGGAGTCTGAAATCTGGGTCTCCCTCAACCTTCACATACCTTGGCATGTATGATACTTCACACACACACACACACACACACACACACACACACACACACACACACACACACAAGATCGTAAAAGGAGAATGGCTTAAACACTTAAATAAAGGAGAAGGAAGAGGAGAAGCAGAAAGAAGAAAGAGAAGGGTGAAGAACTGAAGGAAGTGTTTGTGTGGTATCCAGATAAAAATTGTAATTTTTGGTGAGAGATTGACCTGCACATCTTATAAGATTTGGAGTTAGGCAATGCTAATGCTCAGTTTATCCACACCAATTACTTTGGTGAATAGGAGTGAAATGCCTATTTTCTTGAAGTCTAGGATCTGAAGACTGCTTTCTCTGTGAAGAGTGATCAGTGCTTGTGGTAGAGTCCTCCAGGCATGGTTAATCTGGCTCATCTTATCCCAGCCTATACATTTCTCATCATGTTCTGAAAGCAGGCAGAAAGAATTTCCCAGCCTCGGTGTTCACATTTATTGCAAGTAATTTTTATTTAATCTTTCTAAGGAGGAGGCTGGTTTGAATACAGTGATTTTGTTTTACAGACAATTAAAAGAGAAAAGCCTCCTCTGCCCAAATGATCTATGTAAACCAATAAAAGTCACTTTGAGGCCTGGGTAATTATCTGGATAATTATCTAAACTCTTAGCTCTGCTCTTCTAGGCTTCTGGTAGACACACAATGGAAACTTGGATGATTTGAACACTTGGCTAATTCTGAAGACCAAACGCCTGGAGCACTAAAGAAAAAAATATTTACCTGTTGCTATGTTAGAATCATAAACTTCAAAGAGAGTAAAAACTGCTCCTGTCAGTAAGAAATGAACTAAGGTAGTATTTTCCTTCGCGGATGACATGACATTTGCTTTGATAGCAATTTCTGCCATCCTAGAATTCAAGGGATTGACTGCCTCACAAACTGCCCTTAATATTGTTCTCTGGTTGATCCATTTCAATGTGACTGTTTTTTTCTCTTTTGAGAAAGACAGAGCACAGTGAGGTTTTAATAATTTATTTATATGTTGGAGTCAGTAACCTAAAAGTTTGTGGTTCTTTGTGTTTTCCTTTTGTAAGGGGATAAGCAAGTGATATTTGTTATAAGTCAGAGTATATGCACTATGATCTGTACCTGAGCTCTTTCTCCAGAAAACTAGCAGTGCATGGGGTAAATGGTGTGGGATTTCCACTTGGACATGCAACTCAACTCACTCCCATGATCAATCAATATGAAGAATTATAAAATTCTAATAGAAATAATTATCTTATTTTACTACACAGCTTTTAGGTGTTTACACATAATAAATGAAATATATATGTATACAAATATATATGTACTTATATAATATATATATTTATATATATTTATATACACTAAGTGCTTGATATGTTAAGTATTGACAGTTGGTATACATTTCCCTTATTCTCAGAGTCTCTGTGCTGGTTTCTAGTAAAATCTTAACCCTGCAGAAGTTATCATATTTTGATTTCTATTATATCAATAATTTTTTGCCATCCCTCAATTTTATATAAACAGAATTATGTAGTATTAATGTACCTCAGTACCTAATATTTCTAGGCACATTTACTTCCATGACATGGATACAACATTGGATTGAGATAATGGTGCCAAGATGCTAAATTGCAGATAAAGATTTGAAGCTCAGAGACTTCATAAGACTTGCTTAAGGTTCTGCAAGGGTCAAATCTTCAGAGACATAGCATTCTGTGTTCAAGGCTACTGTTGAATTCTGGTGGGTCCTCAGAAGATACCAAGTCTTGTCCTAGCACCATAGTGATATAAAAACAAGGCCATAGGCCCGAATCCCTACTTCATCATTACTTTCATGTGTATTTTCAATGCTATTTGGTTTATTTCAGACTCAGTCATTTCATCTATGAAGCAGGAATAGATCTGACATACTTCTATTTCTGCCCACATTTTATTTCTCTTTTGTTTCCATGTAGAGTCTATATAAAGATTTCAATCCCATTGGGTGAATGAGAAGCTAATGGCAAGGGCTCTGTCATAACTAATTTTCATCTTTGAAATTATTCTTGTTCTATAATTTTCTTTCTAACAAGTTCCTAATAATTTTAAAAGTAGATGCAGTGTTTGTATATAGGAAGGCTACTGATTTTTTTTTCACTTAGTCTTGTATCCAGCCATATCATTGAAGATATTTAACAGCTGTAGGAGTTCCCTGGTAGAACTTTTGGTTTTCTTATGTATAGTATTATATCATCTGCAAATAACAATACATCTTCCTTTCCAATTTATATCCCCTTGATCTTCAGTTCTCTTATTTCTCTAGCTAAAGCTTAAGTACTTTATTGAATAGGTACGGAGAGACTGAAAAACTTTGCCTGGGTCCTGATTTTAGTAGAATTGCTTTGAGTTTCTCTGCATTTAATTTGATATTGGCTATAGGCTTGCTATAAATTGCTTTTATTATGTTTAGGTGTGACAGTTTTATCCTTAATCTCTCCAAGATTTTTATCATGAAGGGCTGTTGGATTTTGTCAAAGGCTTTTTTTGGCATCTAATTAGATGATTTTTTTTTCTCAGTTTGTTTATATAATGGATTACATTGACTGCTCAACTATATTCATAGCAATTTTATTCATAATATCCAGAAATTGGAAACAACCTAGATGCCACTCAACTGAAATATGGATAAAGAAAATTTAGTATATTTACACAATGGAGTATTACTCAACTATTAAAAAAATGATATCATGAAATTTTCAGGCAACTGGATGGAACTAGAAAATACCATGCTCATTGAAGCAACCCAGACCTAAAAAGACAAACATGATACGTATTCATTTAAGTGATTAAATGTTAAGTAAAGAATAATCATGCTGTAATCCACAGACCCAGAGAAGTTAGATAAAGAGGAGAGGTCTAAGGGGATACACAGATGTCCCTGGGAAGAGGAACTAGAATAGATTTTGTGGGTGGATTACGAGTGGGTGAGTATGGAAATAGAAAGGATCAAGTAGGGGAGGGAAGGACAGAAAGAGAAAGTATAGGGAGAGACAACTGGAATTGGGGGCATTTAGGGAGCAACATGGAAACCTAGTGCAGTGGAAACTTCCTGGAACCTATGGGGATCACCCTAGTAAGGACTCCTAGTAATGGAGGATATGGAGCCTGAACTGGCCATCTTCTGTAACCAGGCTAGGCTCCTAATGGTGAGGCAGGAATACCAACCCAGCCACAAAACCTATGACCCAAACCTGTCCTGCCAGCAAGATGTGTTGGGGCAATGGTGGCTCAAAGCTTGTGGGAGTGACCAAACAATGACTGGTCTCATTTGAGGCCCCTGCCACGAGAGGTAGCCCATGCCTGACACGGCCTGGATGGCCAGGATTCAGAAGCTGAATGGCTCAGAGACCTAGGGTAGAACCAAACACGACTGACAAAAACAAAAACAAAGATAAGTCAGGGAAATGATCTCTAATGATATTCTGTTCTATTCATAGGATTGGTGCCTAGCCCCAATCATCGTCACAGAGGCTTCCTCAAGCAGCTGATGGGAGCAGGTGTAGAGACCCACAGCCAAACATTAGGCAGAGCTCAGAGAACGTGGCATGGGGTGGAGGAAGGACTGTGGGAGACAGAGCAGTTGAGGATACCAGGAGAGTGTGCCCCACAGAATCGACTAAGTAGAAATCATAGCGGATCACAGAGAATGAAACTGCTGAGGCTGCATGGGTCATCTCTGGGTCCTCTGCAGATATGCTTTGGTTGTTTACGTTGGGACTTTTGTAGGACTCCTAACAGTGGGAGTGGGGAGTGGCTGTCTCTGACTCTTTTGCCTGCTCCTGAGACCCTTTTCCTCCTACTGGGTTGCCTTGTCCAGCCTTGATATGAGGATTTATGCCTAGTCTTACTGCAGCTCGTTATGCAGTGCTCAGTTGATATCACTGGGCCACCTGCTCCTTTGTGAAGGGAAACGGAGGAACATTGGGTCTGGGGCAGAGGTTTAGTGGTAGGGTAATGGTTGGAGGGGAGGCTGTGATCAGGATGTACTGTATAAGAGAAGAATTTAAAGTAAAAAAGGTCCAGCTGTTGCTGACTGCCATTTTCCATGATCTTTTTTTTTTTTTTAATTTTTATTTTGCAATACAATTCAGTTCTACATATCAGCCACAGATTCCCTTGTTCTCCCCCCTCCCGCCCCCCTCACCTTCCCCCCAGCCCGCCCCCCATTCCAATCTCCTCCAGGGCAAAGCCTTCCCCACAGACTGAGATCAACCTGGTGGACTCAGTCCAGGTAGGTCCAGTCCCCTCCTCCCATGCCGAGCCAAGGGACCCTGCATAGGCCCCAGGTTTCAAACAGCCAATTCATGCAATGAGCACAGGACCCGGTGCCACTGCCTGGATGCCTCCCAAACAGATCAGGCCAATCAACTGTCTCACCCACTCAGAGGGCCTGATCCAGTTGGTGCCCCCTCAGCCATTGGTTCATATTTCATGTGTTTTCGTTTGTTTGGCTATTTGTCTCTGTGCTTTATCCGACCTTGGTCTCAACAATTCTCGCTCATATAAACCCTCCTCATGCCGGTGGTGGTGGCGCACGCCGGTAGGATTTGCTGAAGGAGGCGGAGGCAGGAGGATCACGAGTTCGAGGCCAGCCTGGGCTACACATTTTCCATGATCTTAGGATAAAACCAGGAACAGAGATCATGTACAATCAAAGTTCACTGACTCTAACAAATAACCAGAAATAAGGGCAGTCAAAGTGTCTTTCTTCTCTGCATAGAGCATCCTTTGTGCTCTGAGACAGATGATAGTTGTCTATCTGTGTTTCTTGTGACTATGCTCATCATGTAACATGTAAGAAAGACAATTTTCAGGGTCCTGAAGTGTCATATTATACCCTAACTCTCCAAATTTTGGGGATATAATGCCAGTCGACCTAGAAGTGGATTATCAACCTGTTGTTGGATTTAGGTGTTGATGGCGCCAGTGGAAAAAGAGTTTCTGCTTGGTGCTGCACTTGGCAGGCTGCGACCTTCTGTCTCCATAGCCCTGCCTTCTGCCTGCTACCTATTGTTAATTGCGGTACTGTGGCGGTATTAGGGAACACAATAATGTCTGCTAATGCTGCCAACACCTTGGTAATATCTGCCTCTCTTCAATTACTTTTGTTTACAAATTACTCCTAATTTTGTTCTTAAAAGCTAGTTAAGAACAAATGCTGCTAGGATTGATGGGGAGCTAACTGCATGATTAAGTAATTACGTTTTTAAAGCTTGCCTTACACTAGGACTAATGATATGTCACCCAGTAACAGAAAGCCCAGATAATGAATGAGAAATGTTTATATGTACTTAGTTGCTTTTAAATCTCCCTTCACGCTAGAGCTGGTGCTGTGCATTGGCTACTGGGATGAAGAAAGGGAATGACAGCTTGGCCTCCCCAGCCTTTGTATGGGCCGCAAACTCCCACGGAGGTTTCTTTTCTGCCCCAATCGGCTCTTTATTTTTTTTTTTTTTTGGAGTGCTGAGTTTTCAATTGGTTCACTGATGAAAATGCTGCATCATTTTGTTGACTAGAGAGTTGAATGAATTCAACTAGTAAGTGATTGTCCTTTCACTGCAGGGACCTGAATCGGCACTGACCATTTGAGGATATACAATAGAATTAGAGTTAGGTCTGAAGGGGCCCAGCCATCCTCCAAATAGTGGCTTCTACAGTGTGTGTGTAGGGGGAAGCAAGTGTTGGGATGTCAAGCAGCAAGAGAGAGGAGGGGGAAAGAAGGTTCTTCTGTAGTTACATTTGAGAATTCTTAGTGATGGATGTATGGCCGGCACACTCAAGAGAAAGGCATTGATTGTGTCAAATTTGCCCTCCTGAAGGGAATATTAGAACTTAGTTTCCATTGAGGGTAATGTCTCCTCAATCATATATTTAATAGGATCACCAACAATTTTTTTAGGTGAAGAAAGTAATAAAATAACTTTATATCTGTGTATACATATACATTTATATATGAAATTGTAAAATAACTATTTTAATACATTTCATGTAATACTGTACTGTATATGATATATGCCTATACATTTATAATTCATACTTACATGTTAATACGTATTTATGTATACTTATATACAATGGGGCATGCATATAAAACCATAGCATAATAACTTTTCAAGTGGTTGCTATGATTATATGCATACATTTGTTTTTATAACTCTTGTCTACATAAACACATGAGTAGATAATTGCTATATATATTTACTGCATCACATAAACGGAAATATATTATGTATTCATGCCCATGTTCTCAAAAAGGTATAACTTAGCAATCATTTTAGAGGATGCAAAAATTATTAGGGGTGCTGTAGTTAGATCAATACCTTTTCTATACAATGGCAGTCAATTAGCTCTTTGTTTAAGTCTAGAAATTACCAGTTGCTAGGTTTTCTTAACATTCCCCCCCAACACCCTTTTACAGGAGAATACAAATTCTACCATCAATGTGGTAGACTTCTGTGAATAGGAAATGAGACTGTGTACATGTGTATGAAGTTTATTCTACAGACCTATACGTAGTAGGTAATAATTAAATGCTAGTTTTCTGTCTTTGAAACTGTAATATAACCCTAATATTAACTAACAGTGATGCCTGAGATAAGGAATACACTGTGCAATTTTCTGTACTTGTGAAATTCAAATTATATCTCTTTCATCTTTCTGCCATGTTATAATGATGGTACAAACTGGGAAGGTCCATGTCTAAATAAGTGGATGATGTTAGCTGACTCCGATTAAGTAAATAGATCCTAATTAATGAATGCTTTAATCATTCTTCTTGCTTTTTCTTTATAGACAAGTTGTTTCCTGCCTAATGGTAAAAATACTTAGGGTATATACATTTACATATGAATACATATGTACATATATGCATATGTACAGTTTTAGTGTACCAGCTTTAATGAAGAACAAAGATGTATTAATTGGGGTTATAAAAAGAACCTCTTACAGACTTTCCTCTGTGTCTGAATAGTCTATCCTTAACAGTAAGTCTTCAAAGTTGCCAAGATTCTGGAGACATTCCATTTCCTTCGGGAGGACCTTTTTCTTTACAGAAGACTCATTTGATAAACTAGTTATTTGCTATCCATGGCTTTATTTTATTTTTAAAAATCTTATTTCCCAGAGCAATCTAATTTCACTGATAAAAATTTTATTTACATATATATAGTTATATATATAATAATATGCATAATTTTGTATATAATTTGCTAATACATGCGCTAATAAAAGTAGATATTAAAAATTAAAAAGAAAATAGTATGATTCCTATTGAAATCTTCAGGGACAGTTTTTAATATGAGTACCTGAAGAAGTTCAGTAGAAGAGAAGATCAGTTCATTCTGGTTTTCTGTTGTCGAAAGTTCTATCAATCCCTACTCATCCTCATACCTAAGTTAGAAAATGTCAATATGAAAAATGTGCCAATTGCCTCTGTCAAAGTTAAAATGTAGACATAAAAGGGACACAGGTGTGTAACTGAACCAACCTGTCTGGTGTAACTTTTCTTCTAATATATTTTATGACTCAAAGTTCATTTCATCTGGGATCCAGGCAGCAGTTGTTTGGTATTTGCAGCAAGTATTAACTCCTAGCCCCAAGAGAAGACAATGGAAAGGAAGGTGGTTCAATGTGTGTTCTCACACCCATGCGGCCTGCTGGTTAAGCCATCAGGTTCTGTAACCTTGTTTAACCTTGTTTAATGCTTTTAACCCTCTTTGACGCTGGTTCCTTAACCTTATTTACCTTCAAATACCAAAACCAACTTCAGAATACAATAATGAGACTGACAAAATGAGAGGAATGTGAGCGTGGGGTAATATAGACTGGTTATGATGCTCTGGGCAGAAAATTATGACTATTAAAATAAACAAATGTATGAGTGACATTGAACTATTATGAAAATGAAAAATGTGTGCCTATTCTTTAGGCACTGTTCAGTTAGTTCTCTAATGCAGTAGGTAACATTCACTGCTGGAAGTCAGAATCACCACAGCTTCTACGGCATACGAATACCTACATCCATGTTCAGTAAATAAATTCAGGCCAAGACATGAATGCTTAGATAACTATAATGTGACAACTAGATACCGATTTTGGTGTCACCAGATGCCAGTTGTACTGTAACGCACAGTAAACTCAGGTAGCTTATTCACTATTTTTCTTGTTACTGTGACCAAATGACTAACAGAAACAACTTAAGGGAAGATGTGCTTTGGTTCATGTTTCTGTAGATAATAGCTCATCAGGTTTGTAGCAGAGCACAGTAACTTTCAGCACAGTGCTCAGGAAGCAGAGAAAAGGGAGTACAGAAAAGGGCCAAGGCAAGATACTGCTCTCGGTGATCCATCTTTGGCAACCTAATGGTCCAACTAATGGGCCTTACCTACTGCTTTTGACCACCTTCCAATAATGCCATCCCATTAAGAGTACGTCAGGACACTGAATCATTCATTAAATCTAGGAGTACGCTTTACTTATCTCCCAGGTAGTCTCCCAGGTGAGTCTCAATCTAGCCACAGTCAAGTTCAACCATCACGAGGAGATCCGAGATGCTTCCCCCAGGACATGACCAGCTCTGCCACCTAGATTTGCCTCTGCACAAAGCTCATTTTTAAACTGACATCAGGTAAAGCTAGTGTCAGGCCCCTGTCATTTCTCTGGCTATCACAGGTGACTTAGCACTTCAGTTCCAAACATGTACTGTTTTCCTGCCATCACTCCATTCACTGTTGTAGAGATCCTGCCTGTCAGTTCCCGTTCATCTGGAAGAGTCAGCCTGTGCTAACAACCAGAGGCCCCACCTTTGCCTCTGACAGTATCTGTCAGTGACTGACACCAGACACAACACACATTAGCTCCAGTCAGCTGCCACTTCAGCACCTGGTTGGGTAACTAACGTTAAGTAGTGTTGAAATTTCTACTTAGCAGCCACACCGTCAACCACCACAACGGAAAACAATGGCAAAGGGAGTGTTGAATCCCATGGGGAAATGAGAGGCTGTTGAATTTTGAGTCAAGTGTCCCAGGTGTTATTTAAATGCCTTTCTTGAACAAGCCAAGAACCCTCCAGGCAGAACGTATACAAATACAAGGATGATAGGATGATAGGACACACTTGTGCAGTATTACTGGTGTCATAAAAACAAATCACATTACCATTTAATTTCACAGGTAGGTACCAAAACTGAAACTTGGAACCTACTCCAAAGGTTGGAAGAGAAGTCACAGCTGGCAGCATATACACTCTCCTGGTTTTCTCCATCATATTTCCCAGTGCAGGAGTTGAAAGGTATATAAAAACATAAGCACTGAGCATGTACAGTTTTTCCACTTAATAGGTAATTAATAATAGATAATATTTCTGCAATGTCTATGGGATAGGACATCAAAAGGAAACTTAGAAATACAGTGTAGTCAGAGATTACATGGATTCCACTTAATGTCTTGAGATGTTTGGAGGATGACCACACCTTGCATGAAAATATTTGAAAAAGATTGGAAAGCATAACTAGAGTTTTCTCATACACTTATCACGCCCCCCCCCCACATCATCTACCACCCTAGCTTGGGAAAACAGTATAGCAATTATTATCTCCCATTGAATTGAAGATAGCATCATCCTTTACATTGGATCCTAGAGTACAGCAATGTCCTATTTTCAAAGCAGTCACAGTTTATAGAAATCAGACACACACACACACACACACACACACACACATACACACACACATATATATATCACATATATATCAGATATATCAAGAAATAAATATTTTCTGCTGATTTTTTTTGTTCAATATTAGCTGAACTAATGATAGAACAGACAAGTTCCAGGAAGTTCACAGGATTCCGAAATAACGTAGTAATGTGTATACTCCTTAGATAATGGCTTGATTTATAAGGCTTATTCATTCATAATAGTGGGGAGAAGCCATATAGTTAATATACTAAAACAACAGTGGGATCCTAGTTATATCTCAGTGGTAGTGCACATTTTTTATATATGGAAGGTCCTATGTTTGATCCCGAACAACACAAGAAAAAATGAAGTTACAATGGAAAGATGAAATTTTACCTAAATATTTACTACTAATTTTCTCATAGGACAGAGTCTCTAAACTGACCATGAAAGACACTGCAGATATATAATATGATCTCTTTGCTCAAATATTTTATTTTTCAGGAAAAATCTCATACCTTGGGTGTCATTATACACACACACATACATACACGCACACACACACACACACACACACACACATTCTTATATATGTATGAATATAAGAACTTGTTTACTATCCCAAAGATATCAATTAGAGTAGCCTGGATTAAAAAATAGGTGTATAAAAATTGTATTATTTCCAAATAAGCACTCAGGGTTTCAAAGGATGGATCAGTGAGCTGTCGCTCAGCTTAAAATCACTTACATAAAACCCCCATTTTTCTAAAGCTCACATCTTCGTCAACCACTTGGTAGGTGAGGCATATACCAGTGTACTAAGCACACAGAAATTAATTTAGATGATGACTCTCTGAACAACAGTAAACAACTGGAAACTTACAGGCTAGTTAATTAAAATGTATAAGTGTTAATGCTCATAAGAACATGTGGTACTAGTGTGGTATACTCTCTTTAGGGTAGATATGACAAGTTCCATCAATCCTTCATGTTCCCTTAACAGATATAGTCTCCTCACCCATCCCAAAATAATCAGAGGCACTTAAACTATTTCTAACCAAGGGACAAGGAGTTCCTTTAGCATGTGCTTGAAACCTATGCATCTTTTGCTAAGATTAAATATATAGCCACGTGACCATTATAGGGCAAGAAGGAGGGCTTGACAGAATCCAACATGACAATCATTAATAATAGGTTAAGATATTCCTCAGTCTGGGTCTGATAATGTGAATTAGAATCAATAATGGAACAAGAGTGAGGAGAGAGAAAGGATATTCATGGCATACTTGGTAAGAGACTACCTTTGACTCTCTCCATACCAGCCCTCTTTCCTGGTAGTGTATCTCCTGTTAGGGGAGTGCTATGGATCCAGACATTGAAAGAACTGATTATAAGAGGTCTTGTCCTTTTAACACCCTGAAAGTGTTGAGTACCAGAAAAGGGCATTGTTTTCCCTTTTGACCAAAGAAAAGCAAGCTTTGGAGACTCGAAACACTCTGAAAGGGCCAGAGGTTCTCTACAGTGCCATCCTGCCTGTACAGACAGTAAGAGAAAGGCTCAAATAAGAGGGTAAAATTTAAGAGGCAAGCACATTGTGGACCATCAGAATCCTAGGTTGAGCCCCTCACATAGAGCATTTAAGCTTCATGGCCAAGTGGAATTACCAGGCATCTCTCATGACTTGAGTTCTATCTTTCTTCCACTCTCCACCCTTCATTTACCTGTCTATATTGAGAACAGGTAATGCAGGCAGAAGCTGCTAGAACTAGCACATGGTTGATGGAAATGTTCCTTGGTACTTTGTGCAGAAACCGTGAATGTGACCCTCTCCTGGAATTCACAGGGTGCAGGTTAGGTAATATTTGGCTTTAAACATCAGCATGGTGAACTTCCTGAGACCTGAGGAAAAACACTAGATGTTTTTATGGCTTTTTAGTGTCTCTAAAACACATTATTTTTGGTAAGCAACATGCAAGAGTATGTCCCCAGTTCAAATTCCCCAAATGGTAAATGTCTGGTAGAATGTTTTATGATCACTGTGGACATAAGTAGACATGATGAACACTGGGATGCTCACAAATATTGGTTGAAATAAAACAATGAATGAGTTAAAGAATAACTAGCCTGCTATCATGGATATCGAATTGAGCTCTTGAGAGTTACAAATGAAAGTATATGGTACTAAGAACACAGATAGCATACACTGTTATTCACTATGGGCATCAGATTATGACGTGTATATGAGCAGTTTAAAGTTGCATAGTGACTGGGAGGCTTTTTCAATAGTCAGAAAGAATTTGGTTTGGATACTTTGTTGAGAAGACTTTTCTTGCCACCAGACAATGTTAATGCATGCTAATGTATACAGGCTGATAGCACTACCTGAGGTTGTCCATGGCTCATTAGGAGTGTTATAAAAAATTGTAAAAACAGAGATCTTCTTGGGTTATATTGGTAAAATAGCTTTGGTTATTTTACTTATTTATTAGTTTTTTAAGTTAAAATACGGAAAGATGGGGTTTATTATGACATTTTAATACATGTATATGAATATATTTTGTTCTTATTAACTACTTATTTTATCAACTACTTAATCTTTCCCTATTTTATGATGCTTCTTGCTGGTCCCCATCTTCCCACCAAACTCCTGCCTTCTGCTGCCATGTCCCATGTATTCCATTGCCTTCTCCTTATCCCATCCTGCCTTTCCTGTAAGATCACTTCAGACTCTTCTAGGAGCTCAGCAAGTCAACTTCTCAAAGTTCACTAATCTGAAAAAGCAAAAAGAGAACAATGAATGTTCTACAGTGCTACAACGGGGAAAATCAATTTATATAAAACACTTTGCAAATATGATCCATATTAAGTTGTGGTGATATCACTATGCACTTTATCCAGTTACAGTAGGAGGAAGTGTAAAATCAAGTTACTTATTAGAGCATCTGTTCCTCATTTGTCGAAAGAACCAGTTAGAAGAGATTAGCTATAGCTAATCAATACAAGCTCAATATAAGCCAAAATCTGAAAAATTTTCTCAGTTCTGCAAAACCACAATCTTTCTACCGACTTTGGATCTATGGTTCAGGAATGAGGCTTTGATCTCCTTGTAAAGAGAGATTTCAGCACCTGCATTTCCCTACTCTTAGGTTGAGTACATATTGGGGAAACAGACTGGCACTACCGTCTATGCTATTTAAGAGTAAATGAGTTGCCTTTTCTCATGAGTGTGCTATGATAGAAACCATGAAAGGCAAAAAAGAAAAAGAAAAAAAGGAATGTGTGTAATGGTTTTGTGATGTAAAGCATTAGGATATATAATGATGCTGCCAAAACAAGGCAATGATAAATACAACAATACAGAGATGTCTTGAAGCAAATAGTAATTTATTACCCTGCCACTGGGAGCCACACTTTACAATAGGGTACACAGGATAACAGGATTGAGATGGAAGAGAGACGTGCCGTGGTCAGCCATGACAGTTCTCTTGATTAAGGTAAGATTTTCATATGATGAGGGAAGAGAGGGATGCGTCCCTCAGGAAAGGAATGATGTGTAAATTGGAGAAGTGGGAATGGTTGAGATGTCTTCAGAATCTTAGAACAGAAGTTTAATTAAAGAGGAAGGATCTTATAGGGAAATACTAAGGTTTGAAGGCTCAAAATGAAGGCACTGCACCATAATTAGGTAAGATGTTAGCATTTGAATAAGTGTAAGCAGCTTAAAATTATGAAGTGTATATGATCAATTTAGTATATTGGATCATTACTAACAAACGTGTAAGTTGATTCACAAAACCAACCAATAAAGCCAAGGTCTAAACTATAAAATAAAAATGTGAATATGTACACTTAAAGATGACCCTCTCTATACCTTCTATTTCCAGTATTGACTTCTCTTTTTGTAAATGCAGAACACATAGGTAATACTCTTCTGTACTAAGAATGTGACAATATTTGTATATTCAAATTTCATACACCTGCATTGAAGGACAATGTATTATTTGAATCAAGTGCTTTAGAATAATCTGGCCTCTGACAGTAACCAGAAGAAAGTGATGGATATATGTCAGATGGGAGATGGAATACTGATAAGCTCTAATGTTGTTTTGTAAGCTTGATCTTACAGAGAAAAAGGCCTACAGAGTTATAAAGGTCAGTCCTTTTAATAGAGAAATTTCTTGACTTGGAAGAATCCTCCATTTCTAACATAAATCTTACATCTGTTTGGCATTATGTACCCTCATCCTTTATCATGTGAAGAAACATAGAATAGGCTGGTTCTGTGCACATTAACACAAACTGGAAGAAATCATGGAGTCAGTATTCTTTCTCACTGTCTACTCATTACCCCCTCCCAACATGTGCCTTCATAATTACAGAAGAGGAGTGTAATGAACCCACACCAGAGGTGTCCTTTGTTTACCTTTGTCAAAGTAAACCACATGCAGGAAAGCCACTCTTCTTAAATCCTACATACTCCAAATAACACGACATCCATCCAAATCATTTTAACTTTGGCCTTCTGCCACAGTCGTTTGTCTCTTTCAACATGTGACTCAATCTTCCACTTTAGCATCTATTTAAAATTTACTTTGGTGATTATAAAAACCATTTCACCCATTCATATATATATATATATATATATATATATATATATATATATACATATATATATATATGTATATGTATATATATATGTGTGTGTGTGTGTGTGTGTGTGTGTGTGTGTGTGTGTGTGTATAAAATCAAATGGGCTTCACAGAGTGATTTTGAGATCAAGAGAAAACCCTTGACCTCCAGAGATCTGCAGTCTAGATGAAGAGTCAGGATTTTATACTCGCACTGAAAGTGATAGGTACCGAGTTTTCCACCTTGCAGACAGGAAAAGAAACCTTAAGACACATAGGCTGTAGATGATGATGAGCAGGCTGGACATGTGAGGGGAGGCTTCATAGAACAAAGGCACCTTTAAGAGTAAAATGCAAGATGTGATTAAGCCAAGAAGGCCAAAGAGAATGGTGCAGGTGAAAGGCAGGGAGAGGGACAAAGGGACTGACTGCCGGTAGTTCCTATGGCCTGATACGGAGCTGCCTTGGCCATGTCTCCACTTATCTTGAAGCCATCTTCTCTCCTGACTGAATTGTTGTTAGCCAAAGTGCACACTAAACTGTCTTTCTACCTACCTCAGTTCCACCCAGGGTGAAGAAGAGGATGCAGATTCCTCCCCTTTTAGCAGAGACAGAAACCCTGGTCAAAACAGATTCTCACCTTGACTCTCACCTGTTCTACAACCCTTAGTTCAGCATAAGTACCCCCACTGTAGGGATGTCAGAGTTTCCTGATTTTTTTTTTTTAGTCTTTACTGTTTCTGTTCATGTTTGATCTCTAATCTATGTGTGACTCCTTATCAATTTTTAAAAAAGAGAACACAAAAGTCAAAACTAAAAATATTTGTTCTTTTCAAATTCTGCTGCTTGGCTTGGTGCCAAACAAGGATGCTTTTTTTCTCCTGCTGTGTTCCTGCTTTTCATATCTTTCTTCTCCTTTACAGTAAGCACGCCTTGCTAACCTACGAAGCTCCTGCAAGCCCATACGTGCACGTGTGCAGACTTGCACATGCACCCACACAGACGCACACACTGCAATTCGGATTCTGCCCTTTCTAATTACAAATCACCACCTGTGGTAAAATTATTGAAAAACAGATGAGCTTTTCATTCCGGCAATAGCCTTAAAACAAGCAGCAGTTTCAACTGCCAGTGTGATGTATAGACACCACAGAGGGCAGATGAGGGATTAATTAGGTCTGTCCTCGCACATTGCCAGGGGAGCACTTCTGTAGAGGTGATTGAAAACTAGAAAGAGTGGCATTCGTCTTCATTGTTGGTTAAAGGCAACAAAAATAGAGACGCAATTGAGTTGACAAAGCTTCAAGGTATGTGGCTGAATCATTGGGAGGTGTCAAAACGATCAAACTATAATTAATTAGCTAAAGTGTTATATTTAATCCCTCAACTTTAATGAAGAATTCACATCCATGAACAAATAACAGAAGAGGCGCCCTGGGTTTCTGGTATTTGTTAGGTCTGGGTGGGGGAGGGGCGGTTGTTAGGAGAAACTCGAGTTTTTCTCGGGCTGTAATGATCCACACCCTCTGCTTTTAATCTTGTTGTCGTTTCCCCTTTTCCTCTGGAGCTGTGGTGCCATTCTCTGCATTTCTATGAGGATTCAGTTGCAGGCACGCAGCTCTCCCTGCCAGCATGTGAGGTCTTCTTGAGGGGCGTGGAAACGAGTGGCTGGGATGCTAGGCTTTGAGCACTTGGAGATTCTTTGTCAGGTTCTGTTTTTGTCACGTTTTACCAAGTGTTGGCTCTATTTTTAGACCAGAATTGTAGATTTTGATCATGTAGTAATAAAAGAAATAATGAATGAATGTTAATTATGGTCAGGAGATATTATTGAATGTCTGCTACACGTATGGTACTTTTTGCTTATCTTTACAAATGTTTACAGACAGGCAAACATATACGATTGTATATATTTTTCTGTTGTCTGTAAAGTTTTTACTCACCTTTTTTTTTTTTTTTTTTTTTTATAATATAATCTAGTTCTCAGTCTCTGGGAAACAGAGGATAAATCTGTGTTGTTCTCTTCCTATGGGGCCTTACCTAGGTCCTTACAGTGCCTGATTTCATAGGATGTGTGATTCAACTGGTTCAAAAAAAAAAAAAAAAAAGCGGGACTGAAATCTATTAATATTTCCCATTTCCAGATTTCAGCTATAATTTAGAAGATTTTTCTTCCCACTATTATGTACAGTGTGTTTATTATTTCATATCAGTATTGTTTTCTTAAACTTGTAAAGCTTTTTGTTTTCTTTACTATAAATTTGTTTTCACAGAGACCTGGGATGGGGGTGGGGATACTAAACACACTTCGTTATAAAACAAAAGAAACAAGGTGATCAGTATTCTAAAAACCCATTCTTTGTAACTTTTCAGTCTGCTAATTTATTAACATATTCAAAAGAAATCTCCTTTTATGAAGAGTCTTTCGAGTGTCAGCTGATAAAGATTTAATGTCAAAAGTAGTATATGTTATGTATTAAGGATTTATTTTAGAATTTTTATCTTAGTAGCTTTTTATATGCAAACAACTATTCAAAAATGAATTAGGGGTTGAGGGGATGACTGAGCAGGTTCAGGGAAGGACCAGAGTTCAGATCAGTAGCACCAGCGGAAATGCTGGGTGAGCATTGGGGCCACCTGTAATCCTAGATCTCCAAAGGCAGAAAGACAAGGGATCCCCACAGTAATCTGGATAGCTATATATGCCAAGTGCACGAGATCTGGATTCAAGTGAGAAATCTTGCCTCGATATAAAGTGGAGATTGATTCAAGAAAATACCCAGTGTCGACTTCACAATCTTGCATGAATATCCACTCAAACATGTGCATTCCACACACACACACATTTACATACACACGCACACAAGAAGGAAGGAATTAAAATGTATCCATATGTTGCCCATATATATTATATTATATTATATTATATTATATTATATTATATTATATTATATTATATTATATTATATTATAGGTAGCTTATTAATCCCCAGTATTCATTATCAAATGGGAAACAACTCAAAAGTACTCAATATATTAATGACTTCCATTGTATTGGTATACGATGCAATGGGACTCAGCATTGACTGAAGGAGAAATAAAAATATAAAATAAAATAAGCATGAGACACATCCAAGAAAACATTGTGCCAAACTAATGAAGCCAGGCATCAAATATACATAAAAATTAATTTTTATCTTCACTAGTAACAAACCAACACATGGTGATAGAAATCTGTGAATGTCAAAGGATGCTATAGAGAGAAGATAGGATTAAGGACAAATATTTCAGTGGTCTTCAAATAAGGTTTGTTTATTGATTCTCCTAGCATCCTTTTCTTCCCCAACCCTGGATCCCTCTCAAATCTTTGTAGTCCTAGCAATCTTTCTTCTGCTTTTAACATGGGTCTTATTTTCCTCACCTCTTTCCTCAACACTTCTTTTTCTCTTCATGTGGTCTCCTTCTAGTTTCATAGATAGACACTCACTCATGCCCACTTAGATAGATGATAGATAGGTATATCATATATATACATATATGATAGATAGATAGATGATAGATAGATAGATAGATAGATAGATAGATAGATAGATAGATAGATAGATAGACACAGATAAGCAGATAGAGATTAAAAGCAGGAATCTTCATATAAGAGAGAATATTTGATACCGTCATTCTCTGAGTTATCTCACTTGTAATACTTTCAAGATGTATTTAGTTTCGTATAAATTCTATAAGTTCATGTTGTGAGTATATACAGCACATTTCCATTACCTGTTCAGCTGTTGTTGGTCATTTAAGCCAGTTCTCCTTCCTTGCTGTTGTGAATAATAGACAGAGGTTGTACAACTATCTCTGTGGTAAAACTTCAGGTGTATAGCCCAGGATCACATAGAAGTAATGTTTTTCATTTTTGGAGAGATCTCCACACTAATTTCCATAATGTATGTACTGGTTTACACTCCCACCAGGAATGATTATGGTTTCTTGCTTCCCTACATCCTGGCTGGCACAAGACCAAAATAAAACAACACAGCTGTCAACCTGACAACTAGTAAGTATGCCAATGGGATGAATAGACAGTTCTCAAAAAAGAAGCATAAATGGCTACTAAGTGTTTTTTAAAAATTTTTCAGGGAAATGTAAATTGAAGCTAATTGAAGATTCCAACTCATCACAATCACAATAGCTATATACTATTTTTTCTCTACTTAGAATAATAAAAGAGTAATGTAATCACAAAGCATTAACTTCCCTCCCTGTCTTAGTAAGTTGAATACAGGAATTATGTTCTTTGGATCTGAAGGTTGGAAACATTTTTTAGACAACAGATTACCAGAGAATTGTCCTCACTGCTGAAAAAAAGAGTTGAAAGTATTTACAAAGAGAAACCAGAGAGCAACTTTCTCATTTCTCTGCTTTATTTCTCCATTTTACCCATACTCCTTGTTCTAGTTCCCAAGAGATTTAAAGTATGTGCCTTGTCATAAAATCAACTTTCCTCAATATGCACATTAAACTGCTCTTGTCTACACAAATAATCTATAATCTATAATCAAGTCTCTTGAACTGAGATGATCATTCCAAAAATTGTCAGCTGGAAATATCTCCAAGCAATCTAAAGTTATAATGAAGCTATAAATACAGGTGATACTTTGTTATCATTTTATGCACTATGAGATCTCTTCACTGGTTTTCTTTGCTCATAGGACAAAACAAAGTTAGGGTTATGGGTAACCTTGAGCATTTAACACTGAGAATAGTGATAAAGACTTCTTAAACACAGAGTGCTATTAATATATCCCCCCTGCCAATTTAGTTTCTTCTCCTAGTTGCTGTGATTAAAAACCCTGATAAAAGGAACTTAAGAAAATGGAGTTTGTTTTGGCTCACAGTTGAAGGACTAGTCCAACATGGTAGGGAAGTCAAGGCAGTGGGAGCTTGAAGCAGCTGGTCACATTGCCGCTGAAATCAGAACAACTACAAGGAAAGAATGCAGGCTGTTCCTAAGTCCTCTTGCTCCAGTTGTCCTGTTGTAGGTAGAGAATGGTGCCACCCAGAGTGGGTATGTCTTTCTGCCCCAATGAACCTATGTCATCCCCCACAGCGATACTCAGAGGCCCATCTTCCTGTGGAATCTAGATTCTTTCAAGCTCTCCATCTTACAAATCATCCAGAAACAGCTTACAATCTCCCAGGATGCAACAGGAACAGAGGACATTGCTTAGGGTTGTATATTAATATCCATTGGAAGAAAGTATGAGACTAAACATCATGCCTCGTTTAAATACAAACAGAATTTCCTTTTACAATTCGTGTTAAAACTACTGGAAAAGGTGAACAGCATGTTGTGATTCTTTGTAATGTTTGCAATGTATCTTCTATTTCCTTTATTTTCAAAGGAGATGAATCTGTCTGCAACTTGTTTGTGCCTGAAAATACAAGTATAGAATATCTTTGTGCAGAGATTCTCCATTGTCTTGTGGGAACCTGTATGCCTAATCTGGATGACAATCTTTACTTTGAGAAGGATCTTGTGCTACTTTTAACTCTCAAATATCTAAAGGTACATACACTACTGCTTGTGTTTAGAAAGGGAATCAGGTAGGGAAAGTGAACATTACTAGATTCCTTATACAGATCAGGGAGAGGGTACCTTTGAGGAGCAACTCATCAAACAGGTCAAAATCTGAGCTTTTACTCAGAGAGCATCTCATGAAACTGGTGAGTTGCTTTTTCATTACAATGTTGGTTCAGTGAACACATCTCACAGTCTTGCAGGAAATTAGTGACTGGCAAGTGAGGAGGGAAGAAAATTTGAAATGCTTTTTCAGCAAAGGGGTAGCACATATCTGATTCCAGTCATCTTTCCTTTCCATCATAGTTTCCCCCCAAATCACAAGGACATGCAGAATAGGGTCATCTAAAGTCATCCATTTCCAAATATCTCACTCCTCAATATCTTCAAAGTTTGATTCATAAGAAAAAAAAAAAAACTAAGCCAGTATTGACAACTGCAAGGGCATTATTTCAGACCACAGAACATAAGCAAAATGAGAACTGTCCCTCGTATATTTCTTCAGTGGACATGTAGCAATACACTGAGAAGGCATGGCCAAACTGTCACAGTGTTCTCCAAAGTCAAGGGCCTTTGAAGACACCAGTTATGTTTATGTTATAAATGGTTGCTGTCAGTGACCCCAGTTGGAAACTACTGAGTGCCAGGTCCTGTGTAATCAGTTCCATACTCATGCACATCACATGGGGCCGAGTCACTTGTCATTTTTTTTTCTGTCCCCAAGAGGGTGTTTGTTGTGGTACAATAGTTTACTTTGCATATTTGCTTAACTTCTCTGTTATTTTGACACATTCATAATGATGTCTAAGTGCCAAAAAAAAAGATCTCTGGAGAAAATTGCATTTACTATCATAGCTTTCTGAAAGCAGAGGGACCATGGGTTGTTACACAGACAAGCTTCATTGTTCTAACTTTTTAAACCTCAAAGGCCCCAACTCTGTTTCTCTGCCCTACTGAGTCCCCAGTTCCTACTGCGGTCATGTCCTTTGTAGATGCATTTCTGCTACAACTATTTTTTTTTTCAGAGTTTTCCTGGCAATTGTAGTGTGGTACTTTTCTTTTTAATCAACAACTGGGCTGTATGTTATTGCATGTTCCATCTGGAAGACATCAAAGATCAATAGCCACAGAATTTCAAAACTGTCAAATAAAAACTAACTTCAATTCTCTAGTTCCTGTTTCCAAATCCCAAGGCACTGCTAAAGCCAAACACATCTGTCTGCAGCCTAACCTGGGCATCTTGGACCCGAGAGGCTGCAGGTAACTTGGAAGTTGGGTAAACAACACACACTGAAGGTGCTTTGTTCTCTGGCAAAATGCTAGCTATTTATTTACATTTCCTTGGTGTCAATATCCCAGATGGTTTGGAGAAGCCAGTGAAGCCGCTAGATCTGTACTTCTCAATTGGCAGACTTTGCCACCCTAGGGGACATATGACAATAACCAGACACATTTTGAGTGTCACAACTGGAGATGTGTTATTGGCATCTATTGTGTAAAGATTAGAAGCAATCACAAACATCCTAGGTTGCATGAAACAGCCCTTACAACCAAGAATGAGCCACACCACACTTGAGAAACCTCCTCTGGATCGGTAAGTGTGAACACAAGAATTTCAGTAACAAAGAGGGAAATCGTAGACAGTTTTATTTATGAAATGCCGATTAAGGAGTCCTAATTAATATTTAGATAGAGGAAAGTATCTGGGTATAGGAGCATATAGAGCTGTACGTACAACCGGAGTCCAGAAATAAACTGTATGTGAATGCTGAAGTTCAAAGTTCACCCTCCCTTCACCCTCCAGTAGTCTTATGTACGGAAACTGAATATGGCTGTGTTAATTTCTTTCTTTGTCCTAACTGAAGGTTTTCCCAAGCAGACTATTTCATTTTTTTTTTCAGACTTTATAGTTGCTCCACTAAAGTAGGATGCACACCCCCACTTCACTGAAAAAGTTAAGACTGTGATAATTAGAGTTCACATCAGGTAGTTCACATTTACTGATTGGATAATGCACACCAGATAAAAAGACAAGTGCAAATTTCAGAAATATTTGAGTGAGGAAATCAGCAATAATCAGTCCTTTGAGAGATGGAGGTAAGAGAGATCATTACTAATAAAGACTCCACTACTTGCTGTATGTGTACTGTGTCCAAGGCTCTTACTCACCATGTCTTTTCTGATCTGTTTTCTCTGATACTACACACTGAGATATAGGCATATTTCCCTTGTTATGTTCAAGTTTCTGAGGCTCAGGAAATATTAGTCTTCTGTCTGAGCACACAGACCTGGGAAAAGGAGTCAAGATTTCAGATATGTTTTGCTGATATAGGGGATTCATACAGGGGAAATCACACACACACACACACACACACACACACACACACACACACACAAGATGCCTATCAATTAGGGAAATAAAAGCTGTTTGAATGCTATTATTGCTTGGTACAAGAATCCCAGACTCACAGAGTTAGTAGAGGCCTTGAAGATGTTTTATTAAGCCCCTCATCTGACACATGAGCAAACAAAATTCAGATAGTAGGTGTGGTATGTGTCATGCCCCAGCCCATATCCTTTTCCTAAAGGTTTGTGCTCCTGATTTTACCTGGAAAGATGATAGAGTTCCTCCACGTCTATTATTGGAAAAGGAAAACACAGCCAGTTCCTACTGGCCTCCCTGGTTCACAACGCAGGGAAGTAGAGATTTTGCTCCAGAATTCCCTTGCTCCCTGCTTAGACAAAGTCTTAGTGTGTTTATTTTTAGGTCACAGCACAGAGAGGCAATTTAGTATGAAAATATATCCTTTATAAACTTTCTATCTTTTCTTCCTTCCTTTTCTTAGCTTGTTGAGTTAAAACTCACTAAATGTTAAAGCCTAGTGCCAATGGGCAGGGATTAATGGTGATGTTCATTTTGGTACATTTACTTTAGGATCCATTTCGTGTTTTCACCAACTTAACAAATAATTTTACCTAGAATAACCAGACACTTGACAGCCCCCATTAGCCACAGTTGGATTTGAACTGGTGACCTTGAGGGGCAAGACTGCACATCACATTATGGTTGCCCTAGGCCACAAAGTTCACTAGCTGGCTGTTGCTTTAATGTAACTGCCGACAGCAAGATCAGCAGTGGGAATTCTCCCCAGTATGTGAATCCTGAGGTCTTAGAAATTCTGCCGTTGAGGGTTTTTTCTTTTGCGTGGAGTTTGGATCTATTAACTAGCAACATTGTTAGAGAAACTGCAGAGGAATAAAGAATGGTATGTAATCAGACGGTTCTGCTGGAGAAAAATAGAGTATCCGGTTATAGCTGTCTGATTTCCTGTCAGCCTAGTTGATAGCTCAAGTCACCAGTGCCCATGTTAGAGGAAATATTCGAGAGCATTAATGATTTGCTGGTACCAAGGGATGCGATGAATGGTTTAAAAATACTGCCCCTCAATGGGAGAGAATGTATTTCTATTAAGGGACCAGAATTGTGCTACGCTTGTTGGAATTTTTGCTTGTGCACAGGAATTTAGCTCGAGGTCTATGTCTGTCACTAAAATTGACAACTGCCTATGGCTCTGCACAATTGAAACGTAGATCTTAAATTTCACATCATTATCCAAATAAAATATATCTGCCAAGGGGGACTGGTATTACACAGTTAGAGGACCATGATACCAGTCGTCTGATTAACATATTGAGAGGAATATAAGAATTTCTCACCTATTTTCCAGAGAGAGGCTGGCTGGGGAGCTCTTGCTAAATGGACTAATTGATCAGCCTCCCTGTGCTAGGCAAAAAGATACCCAGCAACTGTCTGGCCTGTGGGGGCAGGGCTTTCCTGTAATATATGTCAGTGCAAGAAGGGACAGGGTCCAAAGAAGAGGTTTCCCTCATCCAATCTTCCGCAAGGAACCAGTTGCCCCTGATTATCTAATCCAGAGCAATCACTCTTGGGCTTCCCACTGACTCATCACAATGAAGGATGGCTCCCACTGAATTTCTCTCCTCAAAGTCTTGACAACATGAAGCCCTCTCTTCGGATTTTCAATAAAATTGCCAAAGCCATAGATGACGGAAAACACAATAAAACAACAAAGAATAGTAATAAGAGAATGGGAGTTTACTCTATAAGATACACTGGCAGATTTTTAACACATGTTGTGTGTTTTCTATTCTGTGTTAGTCACTTGTTTTATGGTGCAGGGAACAATTCTACACGGTGATAGACAGGTTGGGACACAGCAATCATCGAATGTAACTCCCAGGTTTAGATCACAGTAATTTAAGTAATCATAAAAACATACGTCTACGCAAGTTGCAAGTAAATTCAGCCACAAACGCCATTGCAAATTTTATTTTCCTAAATGGCAGTAGGGATGAATTATCACCTAATATACCAATGGCATTTAGAGTGGCTTTGAGAACTGACAACTAGCAAATAATTGTCACCAATCTGTGGCATCATGGGGATTCAATTAGCCTTAATTTCCAGAAGTGTCTTTCCATAATAATTTTCATCAGCCATTGTCACATCTTGTAATGATAGGTATATTGATAGCATTTTATTCCAAACAGACCAATGGTTTCTCATATTGTTGGTTAACTCATTTCTAAACTTTATACTTTCCTTGATAACTCTGAAATGTGGTTCAGACTTAAAATTCTGCATGGAGTCATTTTCAGACATGGCTTAAAATGCAAATTACTGCGGATTTTACTCAAACATTTCTGAAATTTGGATTTTTCTCTTTTTCCCAGACACATACTATAAATTCAGTAAAAGTGAACTATCTGATGTGAGCTGTTATTTACCACAACCTGATCTTTTTCATAAAGTGGGGGTGCTCTTCTTACCTGAATGGAGAAACTGCTGGGGTCTCGTAAAAACAACTCTAGGGATGCTGTGAAGTGACCCTGAGAACAAGGTCAAAGCATTGCTGTTTCCTCACCTTCTGCCTCCCAAGGAAGAGATGGGAAGGGCAAATTTTCACTTCTCTGACTTGTACTGAGCGAAACTGCACACACACTCTTTCTATGGTAAGATTAAGATCTTAAGGAAAAGGGCAAAGAGAAGCAAAGAATATGTGAAACATAGTTCCTCATTCTGTATCTCAGTTCACTACCACAGAACCAGAGCACCAACAACGCTGTGGCAAATTAATTTAGAGGATTCATGATTAATACATAAAACAAATGCAGTTGCCCTTGACTGGGCCTAAAATTATTGTTCAGGTGCCTAATTTTCACTGGGACAAAATGCCATGCTCTTTTAGACTGTACTGGATTTCTTTACTACTATGCAGGAAAATAATATAAAAAGTGAAAAAGTCATTCGTTTTTACTCTCTAGTGTCCCATACATGTGAGCTAAAATTCTGTTCATCACTATGTTCTTTGAAG
Organism: Peromyscus eremicus; assembly: GCF_949786415.1. NCBI lineage: Eukaryota > Metazoa > Chordata > Mammalia > Rodentia > Cricetidae > Peromyscus > Peromyscus eremicus. The sequence continues at coordinate 52,470,462 of NC_081432.1, read as the reverse complement.
GTGATGACAAAATACACTCTACACATCCCAGCATGTATTGAAATTTCTTGCAAGAAGACATTTTTTTTTTTTTAATAACAGACAGACCTACAAGTTATAACAAAACTAGTGTGGGTTGGGAGAAATCCACTTCAATCATATGTTTACATCTATATTCTTTTCTATCAACTATCTTAAAATTACATGGTTCTGTCATGTCTGTGCAATGGACAAGCTTAGGTAGAAAGGGAAAAGGTCTGATGGTGTTCACTCCCAGGATTCTGTAAGTCTTACAATCCAGGAGCTGCCTGTGCTGTTCACAAGGCTATATGAAGAGAGTGGTTTAAACTGGGAGAATAAAACAGATTCTGTACACAAGTACAGCCTTTGTTTACTCTCAATGTTCATGGAGTGTCATTCTTGCTTTTTCTATAACCTTGGGGACTGTGAGTCTCCCTAGAGAAATGTTGGAAGGGTAGGTGCTGTAAAGAGTTAAGAGAAAACATGGAAATGGAGAAATGAGAGAGAAATACAGTCCCTGGGGCTCTCTGTTTACTTTGCTTTAATTTTTTTTTTTACCTGGTCTTTACTGAGATTTATCAGTCCTTTTTGAAATCATAAAGTGTGTTACCCTGTTCAGGACCCAGAGTATTTTATAGTACACACGACTGGCTTCCCTGTGGGTCTAGCATTTAGTCTGATCAGTATTCATCACTCCTGTGAAGAGCAAACAAACGTCTATTCCCACTGGGAAGGTAGAGACTCTCCAGCATGGATGGGTCTCTTTCTGTTCTTTTACTCTTCTTCCCTTGAATCCATAACCCAGTTTTGTCAAAGTGAAATAACTAGAGAGTGACAGGAGACAGAAAAGCAAGAGCCATATGAACTTCCCCAGGAAAAGGAAAGTTGTGAGGTTGGGGACAACATCAAATTACTTTCCAGAAACCTTAGAAAAGGGATTTCTAGATTATGTACTTTATTTTTTAATTAATGCATATTCACTATGCAAAGGAGTTTCATTATGACACTTCCACAGGTACTTTGAACACACTCAGTCCCCCCATCACTTTTTCTCACAAGGGCTTCCTCCTTTGTTCTTTCCACATCCCAAATAATCCTCTGTTTACTTTTAAGTCATGCCTAACCCAGATGGCACCCATAGCAGTAACCATGGGATGCTGCTTTGTGAGCCTGGCTTATCTCACTTAGCACGGTGATCTCCAGGCTCATCCATTTCCCTGCTGGGGAATAAGTCCCCCACTGTGTACAGAACCACATGTTCTTTACCAATTTATTGTTTGCTGGATACCTACAGAGATTCCCCAACTTGGCTATTGAGAATCATGCAGCGATAAAGAGGGGTATTCAGTTAGCTACAGTAAGGGATTTGATATACCAGCTATATACCTAGAGTGCTGTAGCTGGATCATAGGAAGTTCTACTGTTAAGTTTTTGTAGAATATTCATAGTAATGTAAAGAGGTCAGAATACATTTTTTCAAGCCATGCCATTAGGAGAGATCAAAGCAAAAGGACATAAAAGAATATGAACAATAATCAAGTAGGCCAACGATTTGAAATATGTATAGGTTTTCCACTTAATTGTTAATATAGATAATGATCTACTATCTTGTAGTTTTTCCTTGATGATCAATAAAAGATGAGAGAGAGAGAGAGAGAGAGAGAGAGAGAGAGAGAGAGAGAGAGAGTAATGATTGACCAAAATGGAACATAGCAACATGGTAGTTGCCTTGCCATGAAATCCAATTCTCTTCCTCTGTGCTTTAATAACAACTCTAATCCTTCACCCAGATTTCCAGATGGTAAAACATCTAAAACATGTTCTATGTGCCTTGCCCTCACTGTCTGTCAGTAGGTGGGTGACAGACTGAATTTAGGAAATTTGTGTTCAAGGATGTTAGAGAATACAGCCATTCTACAACCATACCAAAACCAAGTCAATCTACCATCTTTATTTCAGAATCATTTTCACTCCTCTTCCTCCTCCACCTCCTCCTTCTTGACAGGATTTCACTCACTCTATAGTCCCAGCTGACCTATAACTCTCTATATACATTGAGTTGGACTGGAACTCACAGAGATCCATACATCTCTGTCTCCCTGTTAAGACCACCATACTGTCTTCTTCAAAATATACTGGGAATTGTTTTTCATTCCTAAGATATCTTGGGCGGAATTCCCTAGATTTACTAATTTAAATAATTCATTATTTTAGTAAGCTGTTTGTTCACAGATTTAATTTTGTCTTGGTGTATTTTTAGTATTCCATTGCCAATGTTTTGTGTCTTTTTCTCTTCTTAGAAAATATGAAACCTAAAGGTCTGTAAGAAAAACTCTCTTTAGTCTGGTGTGAAGTGGGGGTTGTTTTGGATGAATCTTTGTATTTCGAAGAGTACAGAATAAATATTCCAAAGTACACTAGAAACATATAATTTTTGTGTGGAAAGCAGACCTCTACATTATATGATACAACTTGTTAATGGGATTTCTATCCTTACTTTGTTGCTACTATGGAGTAGTAACATAATGTATGTACTGTGATGCGGTGCAGAGTGATGAAAGGTAAGATCAGATGGTGACCTGGGAACTGAATCCTGTGATTTGGGTGTGACAGGGTGTTGGATCTCACTTGAATGTTCTAAGCCTCAATTTTCTATTCTAAAATGAGGAGAGGGGTCACTTTTGTCATCGTAAAGTACTGCATAAAATGAGAGCATGCATAGCATGAGGTAATGAAAATAAAGGCCCTTTGTAAAGTGGAGGTGAGACAGCATATGAAAACAAGGGTGAGTTCATTCCATCATATAAAGCACCACGCAAGCTGAACGAGGAAATGGGGAGAGTGAGTCATGGCTGTGAAGTGGAGTCATTACTTTCACACCGGGATCCATAGGCACTGATTCCTTTTCATTTAGACACTGAATTTGTTGTTCCCTTTATTTGGGGACCTATGTGGAAGGGAGAGGGGATTTGAAAAGTTAGAAGTTACGCATCTTAAGACCTCTTCTGATATTACCTATTGTCACATATCTAGAAGACATGTGATTTTTACCCATTAGGAAAAACAAAACATTGATGTCAGTTTTGTCTCAGAAGACCATACCTTAGCCCTTGTCATGCATGTTTCAAATGTAGTCACAGGGACTGTACATATTACTCTATTGTGTCCTCAGTGTGTGTAAGTGCAATATTTTCCACACAGCAGAAGGACTGTGAGTCTTGTCAATGAGACAATCAGATAGAGTGAAGCAGAATTATAGGGTCTGCGTCACTTTCTTTCCAAAATGTTCTTCTGAAAGATAGATAAAATTAAAAAGAACTTTGAAGACCTAGGATGAGCTGAGACACAAAATACTCACAGAGACATGTTGCCCAGTGAACTAAATATAGTGTCTGTGTTCAGAAAGCCTGGCTCCAGCGTCTCCTATTTATCCCAAAATAAATACTATAGAAGAGAATTGTTCCCTCTGTGTTTCCTAGTCTTGCTCTTCACTAAAAATCTTCAAATGAACCACTAAGCTTCTGAGCTATGAATGGGCCTGTCTTGATAGCAAAGCTGTATTAAATGTTGAAGTTTGAGACAACTCTGAGGTGGCCTGTAGGAGAGCAACAAAAAGCGCCACTTCCTAAGGAAAGTCTGGATGAAAAAGAGAGAGAATCTTTGAATATGTAATAAAAACCATCAGAGCATTTGAAGGAAGCAAGGAAAATTGTGCCACATAGTTCTTGGTCTCATTTGTTCTAGAAAATGTTGAGGTTTTTTTTGTTGTTGTTTTTTGAGACAGGGTTTCTCTCTGGCCTCGAACTCACGGAGATCTGCCTGCCTCTGCCTCCCAAGTGCTGGGATTAAAGGCGTGTGCCACCACTACCTGGCTGAGATTTTTTTAAAGTCAGTGTAGAACACAGAAACACTTTGGGACAACTAAGCTGACAGAGAAGGTTGAACTGCCATGTTTTCTGAAGAGAGACTCCTGCAACCACATCCATGTAAGCTAAATTTCTCTTGCATCTTGAGTCATGGCACCAGTCTGATCCCACTCTACCCAACCACTGATTTAAGACATAATTTACAAAAGCGTGAATCTCGTGGAAAGACTGTCTAGTACCTGAATGAAAGCACAGAACCTTTTATTGAGTTTCAGGTCAGGTGCTCAAAAAATTAAAAGTATGTGGGCTCCTCCTGCAACTACCATGTAAGTAACAGAATGTCTGAAACCCAATTAGAACAGTGTGTCCTAACTGGGTTTCATTTTTAATCTGAATCCAGATAAGCAATAAGCAACATTAAGTCTAATGCTTTGAAGCATGAGGGAGCTTGCCGAAGAACTCAGCAGGCTGTCCAGCATATTGGGGGGAGAATGCATCTTAGATTTGCATCACTTGACTGAGAGAATTGGAGTTCAAGTTTTATAATTAATCTCACAAATAAAATGGCCAATAAATAAATTATGATCTCAGCAAAACAAAACAATTGCAGCCACAGGAGGGAACCCAAAGGAATCAGCACAACTATTTTCTTTGGGTGAACATCTCAAGAAATGAGTACTACTATGGTATGTTTTTAATTCCTGCAGTGTCAGGAAGCAGGAAGCACAGTATATGCTTATGGTCATAAGCTGAATCCATACTCCTGATCCTGGAAGGAATACCTTGCATTCATCAGATTGCATCACTCTGAGAAGTGGAACTCTTACTCATACCTTAAACGATGAAGAAAACATCAGTGAGCTCAAGCAACATGGTGAAGCTGTCTAGGCTTATTTTCTTAAGGTCAAACTAAGGAACAAAAAATAAAATGAACAGTGACAGCTGAATGCAAACCAACTTTTAAAAAGTTAATTTAAAATCATGGCACCACTCGCTTCATATTGTCACCTTTCTGTGCCTTTTTCTCTCAGTAGAAGGCCTAAGTTCCAACTTCATCTTGTATTGCATGAGAATTTCTTGGCATTAGTTACCAAGAAATTAAGAGCATACTGGGCAAACACATAGCCTAGTGGTAAGAACCAGAACTGCTTACCCTCTTAAATCATAGGCCGTATTCTCCCATCTAACAGGAAAATAGGGAGCCTTTGAAGGGCATCTCTTCTATTCTGTGCAGGTAATAGCTTTACTACAAGGAGCTTAAAGGGACACAGATGAAAAAAAAAATAATGGTGAAACAATGAAGGAATTTCTTTGTATTTCCTAGCAAGGAAGACCTCGGAAACAGGTACAACAGATAGAACATAAAGCATTGCTCTAAGTGGTAGTAAAGTGATTTATCATAAAATACTTCCATATGACACCATATAGATATGATCAGAGAGATGCTAAGATTTATGAAGTCACATCCCTATAACCCTAGCAGAAATATTCAAGATTCATAACAGGTCATAGTAACAGAAAAAGAAAGCTGTTTTTATTGTCTTTGATACCAGACTCCATATGCTTTTCTGATGACCCTTGCCATGCACAGGGGCCATCCTTTGAATAATTGTCACTATCTATCTATATGACTAGACAAAGAGAAAAACTATTTAGAGCAGTGGATCTCAACCTTTGGGTCACAACCCACTTGGAGATCTAATGACCTTTTCACAAGGGTCACCCAAGACCATCTGCATATGAGATGTTTGCATTATGATTCATAACAGTAGTAAAATTACAACTATGAATTAGAAACGATAATAATTTTATAGTTCCGGGCCACCTGAACTATAAATACATGAAGAACATGTATTAAAAGGCGGCAGCATCAGGAAGGTTGAAAACCACTGATTTAGAGAATGTGACTAGACATCAGCACCACCGTGGCACCTTGATGAAACATCAGGGCTTTGTAAAGAAGCATCCGCATTGCTTTTGTTCCTCACTGTATCTGTAAAATTGGACACAACCTCAGACCCATGCCAGACACACAATATACATCAGATAGATAAAAAGTAATTTAATGAAATACAATGTTCCTTCCCAGTTTGTCCTAGTAAACACAGCTCATGACTATTGTGTTCTGTCTTGAATGCAGAAATCCTTTTAGGGAGGCAAGAAAATGATGTGACTAACTGGGGGTGGATGGGAAATGCATTATTAACAAATTAATTGGTTCTAAAACAAATGCCCCTGAAAACCTTCCAATTCTACCATATATTGCAAATATTGTCACAATCCAACATGAAATACAACTTGAAAATTTCATCGTTTTTCTAAGAACTTAAATTCAGATTTATTTCGAGTGTAAATACAAGTGAGGTTTCACCTTGGTTTATGCTAAAATCATTACACTGGATAATAGCTACAACATTGCCTTTCACAGACTAGTGATGTGAGGGTTATTATTTATTTTGATTAGACTGGCCTTGTTATTAGAGAAATTTTTCTCTCCAATCCCATGTAACAACTCCCTTTCAGAAGGCAGGAGGACCCAGGAATTCTAATTTCCCTCTCCTCCTTCAACTTCAGATGGAGCTAGCATCCTTCATTCTCCTGAACCTTATCTTGTCAACCACAACAATCGAAAAAAAAAAAAAAAATACCCCAACACCCATCACCTTGCTCGTTACCAACGGAAACAGGATAGTTTTACTTTCACTACCTGCCAGTTTAAAAACATACATTACACTCGTCCCCGCAAACCCACAGCAACATTTTCACCACAGGGTGAAATCCTGGAACATTTAGCTATCTTGAAGCAAATGGTAATTAAACACTTTTCCTAACACTGGGAATCTGGAGTGGTGACGGGGAGAAAGCCAGGGATTGGAATCTATTATGTGGTGGAGGCTTCTGTCTGGTCGATTTAAGCAGATTGAAGCGGAGGCAGTCGCACATAACCGCCTCAGGTAAAGGAGCGCAGTGTTCCTGTGGGGTTATCAAACCGGCCAGGCCTTGAAGGCAGAGCAAAACCCTTCCAGTGGGAAGTTCTTCCTAAGTGCTTGCATGGCATCGGCGGGATTATCCCACCCCACTCACACACATCATCTGGCTTTAAACTTCAGGCCCTCTGGCAAAGAAGAGACGAACATTCTATTCGTTCCCTCCTCCCTCTTATCCCTTGGTTCTGCCTTTCCTATCCTGTTTCCTAGCAGCCGCTGGCTGAGGCCTGCCCTTCTCTGCCAAGCACCAGGCTGGATTAGCTGCAAGCCAATAGCTGGGGGTCAGGATTAAGAGGCCAGCGTGCACTTTAATACAAGCTGCCTATAATTAATGGCATTATTAATAGCTTGACTGAAAAATTCATTAAAAAATCCATTAAAAATAAATACCCTTTTACAAAAGGCATCGCCTTGGGTGAGAACAACAGAAAAAAAGATAAAGGAAAATTGATTGGTGGCTTTCAGTTCACAGAAAGACAGACCATAGTTCAAACTGATTAAAATTGAACATTTTAGATTAAGCACTCTTGCCAAAATATTCTCTGTAGTTACCCAACATGAAAATATTATGATATGTCACTTATTTATGTTTTCATGTATCAAGAGCTAGGATAGGACACAGGCAAGAATTGCTTCATATAACTTTCTCTGAGTGAATACTCTCCACTTTCTACAACAGCAGACTGCCCTACAAAATGCTGGTTAACTGGATCTGTTCAACTTACAGCCTGGACTGCAAAAGACCTTTTAGAAGGCAGATCATCACCTTACAAACCCCCAACTTTTCCGAGCTCTCCAGCAACTTGAATATTATTTGTGCCTCTTTGAAACTAGCCCCCACTCCCTTCTCTTTCTTCGTGCCTTCTCTCCCATTCCTATCACGGTTCTGGTCTGTCTAACTGGCTCTGTGACTTGGAATCGATCCTATTGAGTTTTGCCTCAGCCCAAGTAAACAGTGTTGATGGTGATTGGAATGTCTGCTTTAAATGTTTGCTCAGAGAGAAAAGTGGCGATATCTATAGGCTGGATGTGCAGCCTCCTTGGATTTCTATAAGGGTTTGTTTGTGTTGATACTAAGTCTGATCTTTTGGGTCAACTTTGCCCTGGGTTTAATCTGCTCACTGGTGTGAGATGAACATTGTCTTCCTGAGGTACAGCCGATCACATTCTCGCTCACTCCAAAGAGCCTATTCATGAGAGCGTTTGCTGGGAAAGCGCTTTTATTCACTTCACCTGTTAGGTTGTGTCTATAGAGCACAAAGCCAAGTGGAGATTAGGCAATTATCTGGTTAATAGGATCAACATAGACAAGAAGTTCATTCAATAGGCATGTTTGACTGCACACTATGCACAGCCCAGCCTTTCGTGGATGAGAGGCACAGGGCAAGGAAAGACTGCAGTGCTGCTGGGTTCGTGATGGAATAGAGGAAATGAGACAATCCCACACAGCCAACAACTGACAGGCAATTTACAAGTGAGGGCAGAATCATACGGGAACCTATGCATTACAGTGTACACAGTAACCCGGTAATTGTTACAGGACCTGGTTACATCCGCCTAAAGTTCTTGGAAAGGCAGATCATTTGTTCCTAGACATTCAGATATCTCAAATTCACCTAATAACTTTGAAGAGGGCATGCTTTTCTTACCTTTGAAAACACACTCATTCTCCTTTGTTGCTGTTACCCTAAGTTCCCAGAATTTATACTGATGATAGTGTTAGGTTCCTGGAAATATTGAGAAACATGTCTTTATCTGCAGTTCACAAAGGCGCCCACAGACACTGTACGAAAGCCCTGGCACTGTTTCAGCTCTCTCTTTCCCACCCTTAATTACCCTTCGGTACAGAGGTCTTCAAAGTTATCAGCACGCCGTGATGGATACTGAGAAGTGAGCTTTGCAGTCAAAAGCTCATGACAAAAATACCCTTGCCCTGCTGCTTTTCCCTTTTGTTGCAAAGAAAACATGGCCATAATCAGCAACACGCCGGGTGACTTCTCAAACAAGAAGAGGCAATCTATCTAGAGCTCTCATTCCCTCCGTTTCTTCATGGTAAATTTTCCCCAAAGTGAAACACTTTGCGGTTTTGTAAGATTAGGAAACTTAAAAATAGATAGCTGGGGATAAGACACTCCCCCCTACTCCTTCTGAGCACACTATCCCTCGAGTTTTTGCTTCTATGCTGGTGTGAAAGCCAATGGCACTGTTTAAAATTAAAAAGAAAAATATTTCAGTTTTGTCAGTGTGGATCGAAACATTTAATTGGTGTGTTTCTGAAATGTTTATCGATGAAACCGGCAGCTATCCAGGCCTGCGCTGGAGACAGGGAGACAGGAGCCAGCAAGGCAGGTCCCCAAAATGAGGAAGAATGAGAATGAGGAGATGACATCACTCTGTATCAATCACAAAGTGCTTGGTGTGTCCACCATTAGGTGAATCAATCGATATGGGCTTTGGAAAGAAGGACCTTGGCCATTAGAAAAATGGCATCCTGTGCAGGCCCCGAAGATCCTTCGTTCTATTTTTGCTTTTCAAATCCTGTTATTCAAGATGTCTGAGTCTGCTTGGAAATTTACCACATTTCAAGCACTAAGGGATCTACTTCCTTAGAAGGTGAATTGAATGGTTACCACTCGACTTAGGAGGAATACGTGCAGAATGTGGAGGAAAAGTGACAAGGATTAGGAAGTGAAAGAGAAATTTCAAGAATACAGTCTCCACTGCTTCCCATCACCACACATTGATCCAGAGAGATGTCAGTGCAGATTCGGGATTGTTCACTCCCTCATTTAGGAAGTAATATTTGAACACTTACTGAATGCTGGACACATAACCCAAATGGGGAAATACAGTACATGCCAGACAAAATCCCTGTGTCCTCCTGAAAGCTATATTCCAATAAAGAGGTGAAGGATAAAAGATGAATACATACATATATATATATATATATAGATAGATAGATAGATAGATAACATGTAATATATATTACATACTATACATTATAACTTATAAATGTAAATATACGGAACAATTTAGATATAATTATGAGTAAGAATTAGTAAGTTAGTGGAGTACATGAAGAAATGTCAGAAAAAACCTTCTGGCCTTCTAACAGGTTGATATTTCCACAAAGATTTGAAGGAGAAGAAGAGTGAGGACATATACAGGAAGAATACTTTAAGAAAAGAGGGTGGTAGGGGAGGTGGGTCAATTTTTTGAGGATGTAATATAAGAATGAAGGAAATTATTTTCATAATGTAAAATATATTTATAGTAACAGGATGCTGATAGATAAAATGAGAGCTTTATGATGTTTCTGGCAGTCAAATGGTTGGTAATAATAAATGTACGTATTAAAGGCCATACATTTGATTTTGGTGTTGTTGGGGTTTTCAATCATTCTAAAGAACTCTTTTGGGTTTATTGTGATAAATTAAATAGGTTTTGAGAATGCTTAGTTAGCCCAAACCTAGTTAATTTCATTTAAATTATTGACAAATAATGTATGGAAAAATATACATTAAAAATCAGATTATCTTTCTCAACATACTTTGGGTCATATTTACTGTTATGCCTTTCTGCCTCCAAGAAGAATCTCCTCTTCCTGAATATAATGCTAAGCAGTAACTATTATATTCTGTGTCAGCAATTTATTCTTTACAACCCTGAGTATACACAGATGAAAGCTACCCTCAGAGGATCATTACACTATAATTAGGACATGGAACACTTAGTTGGTCATGAAGGATGCAGTACAGTAAAATTTGCAACCCACATGATCTTAGAGTATTGTAGAAACAGGTAACTGGAATTTTTGCCCAGCATGTAGAGAGATAAGTTTATCCAGGAAAAATTTATAAATGGGGTCTTAAAGAAGGGAGAGAATCTAGTTAGTGACAGAAGGAGAAAGGGGCATTTAATTTTGATGAGGGGGAAGGGAGAAACAAAGATTTAGACCCAGCAATAAACTATGATTTATGACAAAATTATGAAAGATGAGATGAGATTGGTAGAAAGAGTCCAGGGTAGAATGACTCTGGCTAATACTACCTTGAAGAGAAAATACTAATAAATTCATCATGCAGTGATCTGATTTACTCTCCTTTCCAGAATGATAACTGTAGCAGCAGTGTCCAGAGTGTGAATAGCATTATGGAGCCAGGGGGGCCGGCCAGTGGCTCATTGAACTACTTCAAGCAAGACATTATAAATGAGTTTGAAGTACGGGGTTATAAATGGCACTATTAATAAAAGCAATTATTGAAATAATAGGGAGATGGCGTAATTGTAAGCAACATTTAACAACTAGAAGATGGGGGAGGAGTCAAGGATGACCCAGATACTTGGCTCAGCCAAACTAAAGATTCAACAAAGTAAGAAATGATCAGATTCAGGATGAACGGTAATAATTGACTTTGAATAGCTTGTTCCTGACATATCTATGTGACTGTCCTCATGGGAATGATCATTGCACAGCATGTGCATGTATGGATCTGAATAGGCAAAATGTAGATAAAGAGGCTACTAAGACTGTATAATATTTCTATTGGTAGATGACATATTATACTTAATGTTTCCAGTTGTATGCATGTACCATCAAACAGGGAGATACTTGAAGGTAGCAAGCATATCTTTTACATTTGGTGTTTGTTTTGAAAGATTCTCAAATCGTTTTCTGCTATACCTGGTGACAGCTCATAAGTCTTCCATGTGACATACGTGCATGGAAGAAGATATGAAATTAACAAAACTTTTCTCCTCAAAAAAGTATAGAGTATACTGGAATACTTATCTGTTAAGGTATTTTCTCATTGTCACATTTTTTTAAACTTGTGGTAAAAAAAAAAAAAATTTAGAAATTCTTTTTAGTTTATTTTCTTTCATAGGACAAGTTCTCACTATAAAGCTGGGATGACACTGAGCACTAGCTCTTCTGTCTCAATCTCTCACAAGCTGTAGGGCCACTGTGTTTAATCAGGAATTCTTCTCAATTTTTTAAAATTTATATTTAATTTTATTTTATGTGTCTGGGTATTTGGGCCGAATTTATGTCTCTGTACCATGTGTGTGCCTGGTGCCCAGGGAAGCCAGAAGAGGGTATCAGATCTGCAGGAATGGGAGTCACTGATGGTTGCAATATGCCATGTGGATGTTAGAAATTGAACCTAGACTCTCTGGAAGAGCAATCAGTGCTCTTAACCACTGAGCTACATCTCCAGATCATCTTTATTAGGAAAACAAATCTCTGGGACTTGGGGTATGACTCAGTAGTAAGAACTTGTTTATCATTTCTCTCTCTCTCTCTTCTCTCTCTCTCTCTCTCTCTCTCTCTCTCTCTCTCTCTCTCTCTCTCTCTCACACACACACACACACACACACACACACACACACACACACGCACACACACAAGCACAAATCTTAGTCTATGAAGGCCCAAACTTTTTGTCACTGTGACCACTATATGTATGTTGTTTGGAACAGTGACTTGCATAAAGTGATTGTGAACAGATATTTATTAAGTATATGAACTAATACTGTCATGTGGAAGAAAATCTTCACCTTAAAGTCAGATGCCTGAGAAATGAAAAGCTTTAAGTTTCCTTATCAAATGAGTGAGGGATTAGTGAAGGAAAGATGTGTGCTCTTATGTGGTTAGTCTGAGTTCTGTTTTAAAGTCAGGCAGTTTATAGGAAGATGTCGCCAGTGTGATGTCAAACTATGAGAATATACAATGACTTTTTGGATTGTACCATTCTATTAGGATGCTTTGAGTTCCATTGGTGTCAAATGTAGGGCTGCAAGGCATCTTCATGAAGAAGCAGCACATAGTTGCATCATCTTCACTGAGAGGTTGTAGGCACTATGTACTACCTCGCACAGGTTAGTGGTTTTACTAAATTCTCTGTGTCCCTAACTTGACTCTCCTATATTAATTCTTGCAGTTTCAATTTGCTTCATATTTTAAAATACATATACAATAGACAATATACATGTATAGTTGCCAGTCATGTATTTCTTATTAGTAGTAATAATGAACAATTAAATAAAAAGTTTATTTTATATGAATAGAGAAAAATAAAACAATGATATATAGAGAGGAAGCATGGAGGCACGTACAACCTGAGAGTACACCACAGAAATGAAGGAGGGAGAGCAGAAAAGACAGAACTCTGAAACTTTAACTTTTTCCTCTAGCATAGTAGAAGCAAGAAACCGTTGGGTACACTAAGAAATAAAATCAAAGTCTTCCAGAACCATCTATCACTCAACTCTTGACTTTGGGTTTTTCATTTTACCACTTAAAAATACTCCAAACAAGTGTCACACCACATCACTTTTTGTTATTCTTAGAAATTCCTTTTTATTTACTAAGTCAGCTCTTTGACAATTTTATACATGTATAATATATATATATATATATATATATATATATATATATATATATATGTTCTGATGACTGTCTTCCTACTCTCAGCCCTATCAATTGACCGCTTCTTTACCGGTTCCTTCCCTAAGCTCATAACTTTGGGTTTTGTTTTGTGACCCATTTAGTTTAACCAAGACGACTTGTGTGAGCACTGGATTGGACCTATACAAGCCTGGTGGGGTCACCAGTGAGTACCCAACTGAAGGCAATCACTCTTTCTCTCTGAATCTATCAGTAGCAAATAGCTCACCAGTGAGGAGCAGTCCCTTGAGCCGCTCCTCCACTCGTGCCTGACTATCTATCTACAGACCATTCTTGTGCAGACTTAATGGAGGCGTCCATGACTGCTGTGTGTTCTTAATTCCAATGGCCATGTCTGGCCCAGAAGATGGCATTTCATGGTCCTTGTTCTGATATGCCAGCTTTTACATTCTTTCTGTTGCTTGAGCCTTGGAGGGGGTGATGTTTTAGGAGCCTCTGGTGAAAGTTTTAGAGATCCTTTGTAGAATGCTCGGTGTGGGCCCTTCAATATATTTGATCTCATGTAGCCAAGGAATCAGGTTGACAAGAGCAGATGTGTTTAGTGTGGTATGGCCATAGAGAATAGACATATACAAAGAGAAAGGGAAAAAACACCAAGGAGGTGGCAGCATGCATTGGTTCCCCAAGGAACAAAACAAAATATATTGAGAAATGGCATGTGGGAGTGATGGGCAGCTGTTTGAATCACAGAACTGTTATCTTCAAGTTTCACTATAATAGACAAAAATAAAACCTGTGTAAGAATCAGAATAATATGACCTGAGTCACAATTTTTTTTCAAGAAAGTCTTAGGAGCTCTTCATATCCCTCCATTAGTTGATAATTCAGCTGTAAAACAATTTGCTTGAAATCAGTAGATCAGAAGTGTGTGTGTGTGTGTGTGTGTGTGTGTGTGTGTGTGTGTGTGTGTGTGTAGTTTGTTGCAGCATGCAATGATGTAGAGGTGAAAAAAATCTGGCCATGTCAATATACAGAGCTGGGAATAAAGAAGGAACAAACCATTTTTATTTTGTCCATTGCTTGAGATCAAACCTAGTGCCTCACATATGCTAAAAATGTCTGGACCTTTCTTAACTCTCAAGGATATCTTTTAACTAGGGGGTTCAGGTTGTGTATTCTGAGAGATGCTTCCAGAACATGAAGAAACAAAGCATGCCCAGTAGCTTGGCTAGGGCTTTAAAGAAAGCAAGGCAGAGTGAGATCATCAACCCAAACATGCTGAGACAGGAGCAGGAGACCAAGAATGTTGACTTTCAAGTGAAAACACGAAGAAAGCTTCAGAAATATGAATTAAATAAACACTGACTTGAAAGAACCTGAGATGAAGAAATAAAACGTTTCCTAACTATTTCCAAACTGGAGTAGTGCATAGAGGAGAAACTCTTCCAATGCATTAACTATCCAACTGGGGATATGAAGGAGATGGCCTGAGATACAGAGTACTCAGGGAGGCTCAAATGACGGGCATTGTAGCTCAATCTTGCATAGACAGGCACGTTGCTCAGCTGTCTATCTTATTCATAATAGATGCCACTCACTCTGTGCTTGCTGGACAGACACATCAATTTCAGCAGCATGTGTCCTGCTCTGTATGCAAAAGATATCCAGGAGTATTAACTAAGTTTGCAGGAGGAATCAGGTTCTATAATGAATGTTTGGCAAAGAGGCTTTGGGGAATGAAAATATGTCTTCAGGCAAAATTCTCATAAACTAGACATCATCTTAGATTTACAATTTATAGTATTTTCCTCACCATATTCAATCCCCACAGCTTGATGTGGTATGATTGACTGTCATGGGTGGGAGAATCATCCTATGCACTGAAGCTAAGTCAATGGAATTAGAAATTGAGGAAAACGCTTAACAAGCTGAAATTTCCCACTTTGTTTCTTCTTCTTGTTGTTGTTGTTTGTTTGTTACAATACTCAATTTACCAAAAGAGAAACCACTCAAAAGACTCATTTAACCTTTTAGGTATATGGTGCTCCACTCTACTTTAACAGTATTCACAAGATAAAGTCACAGCTGGAAAGGTGTGCTATCCTACTTTGTACTATGGGTATCAAAAAACCACCAGGGGATTTTAAATATAGGGAAATATTTGGAATGGAGAGATGATTCAGTGCTGAAGAATAGTGGCCACTCTTACAGGGAACATGGGTTCAATTCCTAGCACCCACATGGTGGCTCACAACCATCCTTAACTGCAGTTCTAGTGGATTCTTCACCATATTAACTTTAGAGGTCTGAGGCATGAAAATGGTGCATGTACAGACATGCAGGCGAAGCACTCATACACAGAAAATAAAAGAAATAAGTCTTTCAAAAACATTGAAAGCTACAGAAGCTACACAAGTTCCCCATCAGAGCTGAAGAGTAAACAAAGAAGAGGAGAAAATGAGGCAATATTAACCAAATTTGATTTTGTCAAGATATTCTTCAGAGCACGTTGATGTATTATATAAACTATAGTATGTAAAGGAAACTGATGTCATAAACCATAAATAATAAAGACTACCTTAGTTAATTCACACTTGAAAATAAGTGATAAACACTTTCTAGAAAATTCTGTCTCATTTTTTGAAACATATTGATATTCAACGTATTATCAGAATGGCTACTTAAAAGAAACATGTATTAATGTATACGTAAGTAGCTGGAATATGTGTTTAGAGTTATTGGTAAATGGATGCACAGATATGCTTAATTCCTTATTGATCATTTATTTTGCAAAACCGAGATGATGAAAAAATAACCCTGAGCATGCTTTGTATTAACTAAAAAAATTTTAATTTTTAATGTTTTTGCCATGAAGCAATTGAAGCCAAATATGCAGATATGAATGCATTTTAAAATAATGACTTTTCTTGACTTTTCTCTATCTCAAAGGCTATTTATAATTGGTTATAAAGCCATGAGAAACCTCATAATTATTTCTACTAAGATATTTTTTACGTGTATGTGCAAGTGAGAAAAAGAAAAGTTCTAGTGTGTTTTAAAAAATAGTATCTTGGTAAAGTAAAGGTTCTTCTAAGATGCTAATGAATGGTAGGAGGAGATATCACAGGGCTTGGGAACGTTGAGATGTATGCTCCAATAGTATGAGTGAATGCAGATGGGCAGAACAAAATAGTTCCATAAGCAGATGCATTAAGCCACTCCCCACAAACACACACCAAAGGCTGAGAAAATTTTTATGGTCGCTTTGCATGATGTTTGGAAAAGACTTATGTGACTTTACTATGTGTATTGGTTCCAGATTATCAGCTGTGTCTCTGGATTTGAATTTTGTCATGTGTGAAAAATTGATCCTGAATTCCTGGGGAAATCCCTGCCTTCGTGAAATCTGGGTTTTAAAAACAACAAACACATCAATACCCTGACCAGAACCTAACCTTTGCTTCTTCCAAAGATAATTCCTGGATATAAGCTATTTTTAATATTTTCCCCCTAACAATACTTAAATAAAATAAGTATGAGATGTTTTCACAACTTACAGTACTGGCAACTTCATATGCTTTTATTGATGCTCAGCTATATTATGTCATTTGTCTCAAAGGGTCACATACATTCTCTGTTTTTACAGAAAAGCTGAATAGTAACATAGAAACCTTTTAGTGAGAAATGTGAGCAAATTAACTGCCATTCAGCACAAAACTGAACAACATCAGTTCAAAACACTTTGCTTAATCAACCAAAGTAGGAAAAAATATGTGTTATATAAGAAGTAAGACAGAATATCTTGACTTTTTGGGTTTTTTCCCCCCACATCCTTCAATACCAACCCCAATATGTACTCTTTTGGTCCTGATTCATTTTGACATGGAACTAGAAATGGAATGTGCTGGAAATAAAGGTTGCAGCCTGGGGACTGAGTCTGTCTCACAATGCTGTGTGTTAGAGTACAGGAGACCTTAGGAAAAAACCGACCCATGGGATGAGTCCATAAGTTGAGCTCTAAGTAACCATTTTCTTCTTCTGGTGGTGGGGATGGAAGCCAGGGCTGTGCGTCTTGGCAAGTGCAACAAAGCAAAGCTAGATCGCTAGCCTTCTAATTGTTTCCTAGCCCCATTGTTTTTATGAAAGGTTAGAAAAATGGACAAGAAAACGTCGCTAGATCATGTGTATGCTTCAGCCATCCATGTTTTCCATACACCAGAAATACAGAGACTCCTCCCTTCCTACAGCAAACACGTGGTTCGAAAAGAAAATGACTGCTGAGGTCAGTGTCTGTCTCCTTCCTCCCGCACAATTCTTCACAGATTTGGAAGAAAGAAGACACACGGGTGGCAAAG
Organism: Peromyscus eremicus; assembly: GCF_949786415.1. Classification (NCBI taxonomy): domain Eukaryota; kingdom Metazoa; phylum Chordata; class Mammalia; order Rodentia; family Cricetidae; genus Peromyscus; species Peromyscus eremicus. The sequence continues at coordinate 52,452,845 of NC_081432.1, read as the reverse complement.
ATTAGAAATAATGCAAAGAGATTACGTGGAAAATAGGAAGCCCCAAATGTCTCTGCTTTTATATTTGGGTTTGAGGGAATCGTGTTCTCTTAAAGCCTTGACATTTTCTTCGGTCCGCAAGTGACCTCTGATGAATGCCACAATTTGGAAGAAACAAACACAAAGGACGATCATACAACATACTAAGAAGATGGTTTACCAAAAAAAAAAAAAAAGCCTTTAACTAAAGCAAAGTGAAAGAAGACATTAATCAATCTCCATCTTTGGGTTCTGAGAATATTTTTAAAGCTATGAAACTTCCATCTCCCAGAGTCGCAGTTGAGCCCTTAAAATAAAGACAACGTCAAGGGGGCAGTTCGGTTCTTTCTGAGCTGGCTTTTGGCCTACTGTGCAGCAGCTGATTCTGCGAACTCGGTATCAATAAAGGGGGTGCTGTCCCTGTGTGTATTGTGTGGGTGTGTTAATCTACCACCCATGTCAAATTGCCTGGGCACTAAGGGAGGTGGATGCGGATTTGGGGGAAGGGAGGAGAGAGCTTGGCTTTTCTTATCTCATTCAAATTGGCTTGTTCATTTCAGCTCTCATGTGTCTTATAAAAATCAAGATGGGTGAGCTCCTGGGGGACTCTAGTATATTCCCCTCTGTCAGCTAAGGATTATAGCCTACGATCTGCCCCCAAGTGCTTTATACACACCCATTTAAAATAACTCCAGTAACAGGATCTTTAATTGACTCAGGGATGGTGGGGGCCTTCCCAGGATGATTGTAGTTTTGGTTCAAAGGAGAAGAATGAAGTTGATTCTCTGCCTTGTGTCTAAGTAACAATATGTGAAAAGAATCGTTTAGTTCTTAATCCTTATGGAGGATCTGAAAGGAGCTGGCCATTTAACAGCCACACAGCGTTCTTTTGAGCTGTTTTTCTTATTTGTGTCTTGGTTGTTAAAGCTCTAACTGTTCCCCTCTTTGTTCAGCAAGAAAAGAAGAAAGAGAGAAAGAAAGAAAGACAAATTGGTATTAGTAACCCAGAAAGCAATGAACTGAACTTAAAAAATGAAATCTACCCCAAGTCTCCCTGCAGGAGGTGAAACTTTGGTTTGGAATATTCTGTGATTCGTTGTGTCAGGAAGATAAAACAATAAAACTGAACAAAGGAAAACATCATTTGGAGAAAACCAATGCATATAAAGAGAATGTTTGACCTTGCCCAACTGGATCTTTCCCAGTTGTTATAAATGAGCTCAAGAGAACCTTGAAGGAGGCAAAGAGGTATATGAGTACAATGGTCTAGATATTTGTAACAATAATATTGCATAGCTTTAATTACACTCTTTTTTTAGGGCATACAGATAAATATTTCTTCTCAACTATTTTCTTCCACATTTCCAGTATATCAAATTGAGAACATTTTAATACATATTTGGGGGAATGAGACAAAAGGGTTGTGTGTTGCATACTCTAAGAAGCAAAAGTTCCATCATCTATCAATAGCTGCCTATCTGTATCTGGTTTTGGTAGCTCTTACTGTTTTGGATATTGTCAAGAAAATTGAGAGAACAGCCCAAATCAGAGCTCCTACATTGTCATTGACAGACAAAGGTAAAGGCTGAGTGAAAGTAATGAATAGATTACTTTTCAAACACCTCCTAGTTTCCTCTAGAGTCTAGAGTTGTGCATGGATTGCACACTCATATCAATGTGACCGCAAAGGTTTGTGAACAAGGAACTCAGATTGAGAAGCTGAGTTTGACTGAGATGTGAATTTGTCTTGCCACACAGGATCACGACCTCAGGTCTGTGCATAGGGTACATCTGGATGCAGATGAGGGCAGGAAGGGAAATACATGAATCAAATCACAGCAAACAGGACAGACATATGTTATTAAAGTAGCACAGGCTTCAGGGAGTCATGTCCAAGGCACACATATAAGAAAACACTTGCATTACTAAAAGAAAGAACATGTAAAGTTTCCTAATACCCAGTGAAATCCTGATTTGGAGATTAGTCTCTAGTTTTTTGCTGTCTTTAAACATTCTTGAAAAAATTAACATGCAGTTAGTATGTTATTTTATTATTATTTGTAAAAGGTTTGATTATTTTTATTTTATGTGTAATGGTTTTTTTTGTCTGCATGTATGTTTGAGCATCATGTGAGTGCAATGCTCATAGTGGCCAGAAGAGGGCGTCAGCTTTCCTAGAGTTGGAGTTACAGTGTGAGCCACCACTTAGATGCTAAGGATCAAACCTGGCTCCTCTGGAAGAGCAGCCAGTGTTGTCAATCAGAGAGTCCCCTTTCCAAACACTAATAAACAGTTTGGAAAGAAGTGGCCTGGGTTTTTGCTTGTTTGTTTTTTTTTGTTTTGTAATCTGTGGCAGAATATAATAGTTAGAGAAAAGAGCTGACGTGTATAGATGTTCTGAAGTGTATATGAACATCTAAGTTGGTATGCTGGAGTCCACAGCTAGCCAGGCAAGCATGTGGCATGTAGATGGGCTGTATGACAGTTTTTCACTGAGTCTTTTGGCAATAAGACACCTTCCCTGAGAATTTCAGGTAGCTCGTGCTGTAACACCTTTCTGAGGTGATTAGGTAAGAAGAAAACATTCTGAGAATCACTGTTCTCTTTCCATAACAGTGTATGGAATGAGTATTTGTCTCTTTTTCTTCCTTGTCTAAGAAGGGTATGACAGAATCTGGTTTTCCAGAGATCCTCTTTAAAATTGGTGGGTGTCGCTGGGCGGTGGTGGTGCACACCTTTAATCCCAGCACTCGGGAGGCAGAGGCAGGCGGATCTCTGTGAGTTTAAGGCCAGCCTGGGCTACCAAGTGAGTTCCAGGAAAGGCGCAAAGCTACACAGAGAAACCCTGTCTCAAAAAAACAAACAAACAAACAAACAAAAAAATTAGTGGGTGTCAAAAATTGAACTTTTCCAGGAAGAAGAAAGGTGAGGGAGTTCAAGCTTCCATCTCCTTCCTCATTGTTGCCTTTAATGTCCTGTTAGGTACTTTTGCTGCCCACGAGGATTTCAGTGCGGTCTCCCAAAAGGGCTAGCTGATATTTGATTTGTCTAAAACTATTTTTATATGAGTAACCTGGTATTGTTGAACGTTAAAAGTTTACTTGAGGCGGCACCTCAGGTGCGTATGTCACGTTGACAAGCACTCCCAGGTCACCCTTAGCTTTCTTTTCAGACAGAGGCATCATAAATGAACAAATGTGTTTCCAGGATTGGAGCAAGAACTAAGTAAGTACTTGCCGTGTAGCACAAGGACCTGAGTTCTATTTCTGGTTGGTGGGTTGGGGGGAAGGCAGATGGGGGGGCAGGAAGGGGGAAGACAGGGGAATTCGTGGCTGATATGTAAAATTAAATTAAATTATAAAATAAAAAAAAGAGTCACAAAAAAGAAATCCGTCTACACTCACACATATAAACACATACACACACACACAGATATATATGTGAACCCCCCCATGTGTACTCATACATATAAACACACACATATGTAAACTCCCAGATGTGCACTCACACATATGAACACACATATATCTATAAAATAAGATCTTTTAAGCAATAACCTTGAATCCAGGTTTAGATTCCTGTCTACATGTTGATAACTTTCTATCCACACGTGCTCTAGACTTGCTAAACATATCTTAAAATTTCCAGTAATCCAGAACTTCATTGACATTTAAAATTCAATTAAAAACAATCAAAATACCCCCCCAAACAGAGTAGCAGTGGCTTTAGTCCAGCTTGCTCTGACTCTCAAGGCTAAAGTCCCTCACCTCAAACCTTTGTGAATCTCACCACCATGATGGGATTCCTCAACAAGTTCTCCACATTAGCAAGGTGATTGAAGAATTTTGTGAATTCTCTAAAGGTCAAACCTTACCCTATATCTCTTTGTGACTTTCAATGTCCCCTTTGCCATTCATGACCTATGTAGGTTTGGGTATATTTCCTGATCCGTGGATTATATACAACAATGTCTCTAAAAAATGAGAATACAGCAAATGGACCTGATCTATACTATTACTTTGCTTCTCAATAAAGTTTCCTCAGCATTACACACACACACACACACACACACACACACACACACACACACACACACACACACGTGAATTGCATAAGTGAATGGCAGTTTCTTTTATTACGATTTGACTTTACACAGGATGTCTCGACAAAATGTTCTGAGTATCAGCCATCAACTGTCAAGCAGAGCCGCTCCAAAGCAGTCAGAGAAATGACTCACAGAAGACTCAAAACACCGGCAGCTACAGACAAACGGCTTCCAGAGAGGTCAGGTTGGCCTGTCTTCCCACTCAGAGAATATAATTGTTATAAGTAAAGTAAAGATTAAATAAGAAGCTTTCAAACCTTCATAGCTTTCAGGCTACCTCCTCTATCATTTTCACTTCCCTTTTTCATCATTCAGATGAGGAAACTGAGGCAGAGAGAGGCTAAACCACTTGGTGAAGTTTGCTTTCCTGCTTAAAAACCCACCAAATCACGAACAAGTTTATCGGAGTCTGAGTGCACGGGCTTTGCTCATCTGCATTCAGCCTGAATTTGATCCTGCAGACGAAGTCTCAGAAGAGTGCTGGAATAAAATGCCCATTCTTCTCAGAATTCCAAGGAAAACCTGGTCTCCTTGAGGCTGACACTTCAGTCCCAGAACTCATTCTTCTAACCTGTCACCACTGACTTGCTTAGCTTCATGCCTACTCCCTCCCTCTCCATCACACGTGAACTCTGATTTACATTTCACAAGGAAGCAGGCAGAATATATTCCTCAAGTGTTTAACACGATCGTGCTACAGGCAATATCAATAATGAAGCGCTAAACAATCATATATTATATTTATTATTGGGTATGCATATTTACTTTATGACAGAGTCCTAATCCATTCCCAAATGGTTAACAAATTCACTGGAATTCTTTGCTGGAAGGGTTTTCAATTTTCCAATAATCCCCTTTTCTCTGAGGCCCATAAAATAAAGCTGTCTCATGAACTTCAACTGTTTTCCCTGAGAGAAGCTAGATGTATGTCTATGTTTAAATAATGGAAAAAACAAAAATGTCCCTTCTTAAATGGCCATTACTTTTAACCAAGTTTATATTTCAGCAGAGTCAGGCACATGGGAAAATATTTTTCAGTGATATATTTACATGAACAAAATCCATAGTTCTTAGTCCTAGTGGGCATGTACCTTGCTTTACCTATTTTTCTCCAAGGCTCATCTCAGGCTTCATTTATTGAATTCTTGTTAGTCCAGTGAATTCACTGCAATAGGTCAGTTATTTTTATTTTCTCCTGAAATGTATCCATCTGCCTACATATTTTCTGAACCCCTGTGTGTCGGAAATGCACAACAAGGTAGTCAATCCATGATCTCAAGAGGTAGCGTCAAGGAGTGAACAAGATTGTTAAAGGTGCTTGCTACCAAGACTGACAAACTCAGTTCAATACCCAGACTGTGTTATAAGAAAAGAGAAAACTGTGGGAGCTGTTCTTTGATCTCTATATGCAGACACACTCACAAATACACATACACATACACACACACACACACACACACACACACACACACAGCACAGCACAGCTTTGGCACCACAAACTCACAAATAAATAAATCAATTAAAATAAAAAATTTAAGCATAATATTTTTCACTTGAAAGGGTCAATTTTACTACATTTTAGAATGGAAGCTCCACCCACCCCTAATGACACCTCCCCTCAAATAAACACCAACACCTATTAATCCTTCCCAAACAGTTACACCAACTGGGGACCAAGTACTCAAGCATATGAAGCAATAGGGGCCGTTTTCATCCAAATCATTAAGGGAATCTTTCTCCTTTGTGGAAGTGACCGCTGGTAGATTGATGCCATCCCAGTAGATGGCCACAGACCCATTAACATAAGGACATCCTTAAGGGTTTGACCTTCTTTAGAGTTATATTGAAGCATTAAAAGTCAAGATTTGTGATAATTATATTTAAATCCTTGATTGTTTATTTAAAAAGGGTGGAATGGGAAGCTCTAGGCAGGCAAACCACAAATCTCAGCAGCTGTCTGTCTAGAGGAGGAGGACGATAAAGAAGGGAAAGAAAAAAGTCATGTCCTTTGAGTTAAGCTATCATGAAGGTGAGCTGCAAGAAGACTGTTAGCTACATGATGGGGAGGAGAGATTGAAAGAGAAAGAAAGCCAACATATGAGAAAAAAGAAAACACAATTAGACTATTGCCAGTGCTTTAGTTAGGGCTTCTATTGCTGTGAAGAGACCCCATGACTACGGCAAATCTTATAAAGGAAAAACATTTATTTGGGATGGCTTACGTTTTCAGAGATGCAACATTATTATCATGGTGCCACATGGTGACATGCAGGCAGACATGGTGCTGGAGAAGGAACTGAGTGGTCTGTCACACTGGGAGTAGTTTGAGCATAGGAGATCTCAAAGCCCACCCCCACAGTGCCACACTTCCTCCAACAAGGCCACTCCTACTCTAACAAGGCCACACCTCTTAATTGTGCCACTTCCTTTGGGGGCCATTTTCTTTTAAACCACCACAGCCAGAATACAAAAAGAAAAGAGAAAAGAAAGAAAAATTGTAAAAACCTCATGGTGGCTCACAGGGACTGTGCTAGTGGGGTGGGATTTCTGAGAAGAAGCATACTGGTGTCTCGCCAAAGAGATAATTATTCCACCTATCTCTTTAGCATGGCTTCAGGTGAGCCTTCCTTGTTCAGGTGATTGGTGTGCCCAACTGAAATGTTAGGTCTCTAGCCAGGCCAAAAATTCTATTGTCTTGATCAGAAGAAGTTTTCCTTAATGGGTCTTTACTGGTTTGGTCATTCCCCACTCTGAAGACGGGACTGTAAAAATCATGAGGAGATGAGCTGACACTGGGGGATCAATATAAGCCATTTATATAACCATGAAAACTCAGAAAGATCCAGTTCCAAAATTGCTCACCAGGAGGGACCAGCATCTGCATAGACTTTCTTTTCCCTCCCTTGCATGTAGCTTCCAGACAGGACTGCTCCTTAAGGAGGAGATAAGAGACCAGAGCTTCCTTCTGGGACCCCTAACCTGAAAACCAAGAGTATTTCTGTAACTGTTGCTTCGTGTGCCCTTGTCCTGAGCTGCTTCTCCAGCTGCTACCTCCTGTTCTCATCATTCCCTCCTCTAAAGGTATAACCCTAACTGACACTAGGAAATTGGGCAATGTTGGATCTGGCTTCTCTGAGCTAATGGAGTTTTTGAGTGTGGCAGTAGGATACCCTTCCAGTGAGTCTATGTAAAAGGACCCCGAAGTGCATCAGTAGTTCCATTTATATAACATCCAAGGGAAGTCCGTGACTGGCACCTTGACTGGAGAGAGATGTGTGAGGGAAGTAAAGGGAAGAGTTAGTAGCTTTAAAATCCGTAGGCAGGGATCTGAAAGAGACCAGATAAGCAAGGCCTCTGACTTAGTCTCAAAAGATGGAATATCTCATAAAATGATGGATCCATTGGCTCCTCCTAATCCCTTGTAACCCCAAAGACTAGATCCTTTACTGGTCTTGACAATTTTTTAAAAAAAATTTTCCCCATACGATATATTTTGTACATATTCTTTCCTGCCCATGAAAAAAATGTCAATTTTGGTCATCTGAATGGTCTTAAACACCAAGTAGAAAAGCACCACCAAAGTTTAAAAAGTAATTATTATGTTTCTTTCTTTAATAGTACAGGGTGTTGCACTCTGCAGACACTAATATTATATATGAGATTTTATTTGGACATCTTATAGTGTGTCCCGGCTGGCCAGTGGTTGAGACAAATCTCTCCCACTCACATCCCCAAGTAAACACACAGAAGCTTATATTAATTATATCTGCTTGGTCATTAGCTCAGGCTTATTACTGACTAGCTCTTACACTTTTACTGACTAGCTCTTACACTAAAATTAATCTGTAATTCTTATCTATGTTTAGTCATATGGCTTGGTACTTTTTCTCAGTTCTGCTTTCTCATCTTGCTTCCTCTGTGTCTGGCTGGCAACTCTCACTCAGCCCTTCCTTTTCCCAGAACTCTCCTCATCTGCTCACTCCACCTATACTTCCTGCCTGGCTACTGGCTAATCAGTGTTTTATTTATCAACCAATCAGAGCAACACATATTCACAGCATACAGTACAATATCCCACAGCATCTACTTCTCACTAATAATTTTCTTATTGATAAGAAAAATGATGCTAAGACATAAGACATGATCTTGAATCAATTTCAACACCTACTTGAAACCAGGAGAGACTGTCCTAGTTGTGATTTATCTAAACATTGGGTGGTTAAATTTTTCCTATCACTCCCTCTCTAGAAATCATCTAGAAGATACCTAACAATATGATTCTAGCTACTCCAACAGTGATCAAAGTGCCTGGAAACAGATCCTGTGTTTATCACTTTCAAGTCTAGCCTCAGGGGCCCAAAGCAACATAAGGAGCCCAATGGATGGATGCTCTTAGAAGTTCATCAGGATATTTTAATTTGTTTTTTTTTTTTATGAAAATGAGGTAGGTTCAGAGTACTGAAGCAGTAATTATAATCATACATGAGGGCAAATGCTCTTCAACCTGGGTTATAAAGTTATAAATCGTAAGTCAAAAAATCCTTGACAAATGTATTGAACACACTGTAGTAATACATAACACTGAAGGGATCGATGGCTTAGATTCAGGACTTTGAATCTGGCCAGATGTGACTGGCTGCAACAAAACAGCATTGTAAAAGTATCCTACTACATCATCAAGGTCTAGTTAATAAAAAAAACAAACAAACCACAACTTAAAGTATGATTTCCACTTTTGGGGAAACATGTAAGACCACGTTTATGAAGGCAATCTGTTTGAGTAGGAAGGCATGGCTTATCCATTAACATGGAACCTGTAAGTGACGAGCATAAAATACTCAATAAACATTGGCAGAATTAATGAGCACAATCTGTGATGCAATGCCTCCTGAGAGAGTTCCTATGATTGTTTTACTTCCAGGTGAGTCTGCATCATAAACATTTATTACCTGTCTGTCTAGACAGAGGCGGCCAGAGAGTGAAAGAAATTAAATGGATGTTTCACTCTTATAAATTTAAAGCAACTGAGTTATTTTTCCCATTGATATATCTTTATTGGGTACTGTAAATTTCTCAGTAAATTGGATCCCTCGGAGGTAAATAAAATTTTGCAGGTTAAATATTCCACATTTTTTATCCTGAGTCTGTCATTGATGAGCATGTTAGGCTCATGATTTAGACTTTATAAGCGCTATGTGTTCAGTGGCTACCACGGGGACTAGAGAAAGGGCTTGATGATTAAGAATACTGGTTGCTCTTCTAGAGGACTGGGATTCAATTTTCAGGCCCCACACAGTGTCTTACAACCTTTGGTAACTCCAGTTCCAGGAGATTGAATGCTCTCTTCTGGACTCCATGTACCAGTCACACAAGTGGTACCCAGATATAGATGTAGAAAAAACACCCATATATATAAAATAAACCAACCCTTAAAAAATAATGATTCTAATATTTTAGAGAATTAAAAATACCATTTAAAGGATTCAAAACTGTGGCTGCTGTGTAACAGCAATCAGTATATGTTAATTTTCACCGTACTCTGCCTCATGCCTTTGATATTACAGGTTCAGCATAAAAATTTGAATTATCTAAAAGTAGATGGAATTATGTGCAGATAATTTGATTTGCATTCATCTTTTTCTCCCACAGTGGTCACATAGTACTACTATCTAGTCAGAAACTCTATTCAGACACCAGGTGAAAGAATCAAGAAGAGGAGGAGTAGTGAGTAAATTTGCTTCCTTTTCATTAAAACAGTCCTGGTCTCTACCGAACAACAGGAAAGAAACGGAGATAGGAACAAGAATCTTTCCCTCCCTGCCTTACCCTACCTCTGCTTATAATGGATTATTTATACAGCGCTCCTAGATTTTAACAGTTACATCTGTCCCAGAACCTACAGAGTAATATCATTTAAAATTCAATTAAAGGGGAAGCTGTTGATCTAAGTCCTAAGAATTCTCATTGTCAAACCAATCTCCCTTCTTCCTGGGCCCACAGTGAGAGCACATTTTGAGTCTCCTCTTCAATGTGAGTGCATGTGGTGTACTCTACTTCTTGAGAGGGTCGCAAACCACTCCCCCAGGCATGACTGTGCATCTCTCAGCTGTCTGGGGAGGGCGATCCCCTGTGATGAACATGGAGGGACAGTGGGGACACAGAAGACACTGAGCCTGAATCCCTGAGGCTCTCTTGGGAACTTGCCTGACAGGAATATCTCTTTGGCCTACTGAGTGGAAAAAAAATAGCTTTTAGTATGCAAAAATAATGTTACTAACATTTGAAGGAGCCACTTTTTACAGCATCTATCACTATTCCTTTGCAAAATATAACTTACAAGACAAAGGTTACAGATGTGTTCTCTTTACAAGTAGTTGGCCCCATTTTAAATAATTTCCCCTGTCAAAACTTTCCCTAGACTGTTTAAGGGAGATACCACTTAGTTTTTATTAGGTTTTCAACTCATAACATATCACCTAGAAAATGGCAGCTATGCAATAAAAAGGTGATCAATAGAATTATCCCACTCAATAAGCAATCATGGTGTGTGCACGCACACATATGGAGTCCAGAGGAGTCTTCGTTCATTGTGCCCTCCTTACGCCCTTGAGACTGAGTCATTGAATGGACGCTCACCTTTTTGGCTGTGTTGACTGACTATTGAGCTCCCAGAAGCCACCAGTTTCTGGAGTTACAGGCACCTCCAGCCATGCCTGGCCTCACATGGGCCTGGGGATTCAAACTTCGTTTCTCATTCTTGGCCAGAAAGCTCTATGACACACTGCTCCCAGCTCCAAATAATTGTTTTGAGACTGGCTAGAGCCCATATAAAACACCGTTTATATGTATTAACTTTCTATAAGTCGTCCTGTATTCAAAGACTGGCTATAACACTTATTGACTAATTTATACCAAGTAACTCAGCCTCTATTTATCTCAGCTCTTGCATATGATAACAGGGATAAAATAGGAACTTGCCTTGAAGGTGCCCCTTCTATGCTTGGGTAGGGTAAAGGAGGTAACAGATTTCAACCTCTTCATGCAGGACTTAAGATATGAGCTGTTCATGATAAACCCTGTATCATTTCCATGGTGCTCTGGGGTCATTATCTTACCAAAGATTAACAGTACATTTTTTCTCTATATCCTAAATTTTTATTTGTGAAGGTAACTTGAAATTCTATAAGTGTGTTTATTGAAAATATTTTAAACTGAATATGTGAAACCAAGCTCTTGGGGCAAGAATATTTGGTGGAAAAATCATGAAAAGATGGAGCTCAACACACCTAAAATGAATCTTATAATATGAAGGCCGGCACAAAAAACTGAAATAATGCCTTTGCCTGAACTAATTGCATTTAATGAGTGAATGCTCATATATTATTATTTCTTCAAAGCTAAGTTCAAATGTTTCCCTTTCCCCAAAGCCTTAGCTGAAGCCACATTAGAAAATTATGAATTTCTTCTATGTGATGTTTACATTGTTTATATGCTTTTATCTTGAATTGCATATTTACATATATGTGCATGTATGTATGTATACCCTTGGTGTCTTTCATGTGAAGTATGAGCTTCTTCTGAACTGATGTTATTTCACTGACTTTGGTAATGTAAGGACCTTTGCTCCACTACCAACCTTGACCTCAAAACATGAAAAACAATGGAAAATGGAGCAAGATGGGAATATTTCCTGTTCTGTAACTTTCTGTCTATTTTCAACTCCATCAGAGAAGAGTGACATCCAGCAATTATGAAAGAGACAATCATAAAGAAAAAAAAACACTACTCATATTCAGAGGTAATTTCTGAAGGTGGTTTTAGTAGTAGTAGAATGTGATGGTGTTTTCAAAACCTTCCAAAGCTTGCAACAATAAAGGGAGCCAAAAACTGCCAGAAAAAAAAAATTGAAGAGTCACAACTGTGGCACCTTTGTAAGCAGAAGTGGTTTCTGCACAGCCTTGGGAGAGAACTTCCAAGCATCACTGTCTACCTCAGAGATTGAGTAGAAATAGACGCTCTGGACTAGGCAGCCAGGGCTCTTTTCAGAAGCTTCTCATCAGCCTAGCTCAGTACCATCCTCGATATTATGTAGAAGAAAATTTCCATCTGGAAGCCATGAGCTATGCCCTGACATCCTAGAAAGCCTGATGTAGAGTGAAGGGAGGGTATGGAGGAAGAAGAGGCTTAGGTCGCTCTCCAATAGAGCCTGATGACTGCCTAGAGTGTCAGAGTGACACTAAACTGTTCATCATAGATAACCTCTGCAGTAAATGTATGTCTGTATGGGTTTGTTCATTTATATACACACCCTTGCAAAGACGCGTGTCTGTCGGTCCTGTCATTCACAACACAAGGAAACTGAAGGCTGTTTTCTGTGTCTTCCTCTAGTGACTGAACTGTATACTGCCTCTCTCTAGGTGTCCTGCTTGGTCCACAGGCAATATTTAGCTGACTTTAACTTAGTGACTCCTGAAGGCTGATATTATTATAGGTCAGGCTATCATGGCTATCAACATAACCCTGTCGAAATACTGATAATGCCCACATGTTTCTATGCCCTGTGAATGAAAGGTGGCATTTTGGAAAACAACAACAACAATAAGGAATTACGATATTCAGTCATGCTCTTGTAATTTATTGTAATGACATCTGAGCTGTTAACTTTTATGATCACTTTTTTTTCCTTTGAGTTGAGATATATCTTGGGGGTCTCCATCTAGCTCTAGAATTTAAATCCAAGCTTCCCATGCTCCCAAGCCGGCAAAGCCAATGCAGTTAAGTCTTTGGCAGCTAGGAAAGCTGGTGAGATCATCAGCTATTCTTATTGGTAATTTATCGAGTAGAGAAAGCTGATTAAAGGCAAAGAAAGAAGGCTTGATCTCACAGACACGTGCATACATAACCGCTTCTGCATCCCCGCCCCACTCAGCAGCCCCAACTGTGCAAAGCCCTGAGCACATTAGCATTGAGCAGGACAAATGGCCTATTTTCAATCAGCTGGAGTCAGCTGCTTCCCACTTGTCACAGCCTCTCTGCCTCTTCATTGTTCTTCAGGCCCCCAGCAGCAGGAGGCAAGGGACACGTGGAACCACTCTCACCCTCTGGCCCCAAATGCAGTCCTTTTCATCAAATCTTAGACAGACACTTTCCAAGACCTTGAATGGGGATCCACAGCCTCCTCAGTGACTGCTCGTTAATCTGCTTGTTCAGACATTCCTCTGCCTTTGGGCTGGCCTGACCAACCCCCAAGGACAATAGTACCCAAAGTGCAATAACTTCTTACAAGTAGTAAGTACAATTCAGGAAGGCAGGGCCATCTAATAAATTCTGAGCATCAGATAGAGCCAAGCTCCCTAAATACCAGCTTTATCTAGATCTGGAGGATGTGGATTGACATAGTGACATGAAATATTAACTTTGGGATGAGGATATATGTGTTCATTGGGAAGTCACCATGAGCAGAGCTCTGCTGTGTGCTTGGTACCAACATACAGAGGAGACAATTTAGAATTTATCATTGTCTTTTAGAAAGTGCATCCAACACATCTCAGCACTATCCTGTGCTTTTAAGATGCTGCCCTTCTGTTGGGTAGATAAAATAGGACCACATGAGCTGGAGATAAAATGAATTTCAATTGAATGGAACAGCACCTGCAAGAAGGTGGATTTCCAACTTGGAAGGCCTGTGGAAGTCTTGAATGAGGGAAGTAGACATTATTAGAACCTTAAAGGTTTGGCAATGTCTGCATAAATACATTTAAGAGAAGATGAGTGGCCTGAATAACAAGGCAAGGAAGTAAGAAAGCGTAGAAGGTGGAATACTGGAGAAGAGTACCCACATATGACTGAGGCAGAGGATTGGAACAGGAGGTGAACTAGAGACCATTCTGGGAAGCTGAGTAGAAGGGGCATTCAAGAAATACTTGCTTTCTTCTTTTACTGATGTTGGACAAAACTGTTTTCCATATTTGCTATGTCTAAGATATATCTTCACCAAACCCTTCCCCTTAGGGCTCAGGCAGCTACATGGAAGAGGATGAAGAAAGATTGTAAGAGGTGGAGGGGATGGCTGACATCAAGGAACATCCATGTACAGGGCCTGACCGGTCCAAGCAAAATGGGGTATCAGCACTGAGAGAGGGGAGTAGACACAGGCACCCACCCTAACAGAGAACCTATCTGCAATTGGTACTCATTTGCAAAAGAAAAAAAAGACAACAACACATGATTTTCTTCAATGGACTTTCACTGGAACATTAACCACAATTTAGGGTAGGCCCATGTAAAGCAGTAGATGGCCAACACAAAATAAACCCAGTGATATTTTTGTAGACTTTTTGTCTCATATTGCTTTGTTTGGGCATTTTTTTTTGTCTTACTGATCTTTTGCCTGTATATGGTTTCCAATCTTGTGAGTGCATTTGTGTGTATATGCATGTTTCTTGTATTCTTTTCTATTCTGTTATTTTGTTTGTTTGTTTGTCTGTTTGCCTGTTTGTCTTGCTTTTTAAAGAGAGAGAAAGAAAGGGCATGGAGTTGGGTGGGTAGGGATGTTGGAAGGGTTCAGGAAGAGTTGGGGAAGGGGAAACCTTGATCAGAATATATTGTATGAAACAATGTTTTTCAATAAAAAATTAAAATAAAAAGATATGCTAGGAATACACCTAGACCTTAATGGCAATGTTCTATGGGTGGAGAAGCTATTTGAAAGTCCTTAGTAACAGGTGGCCCCCATCAAAACAGGAAAGAGTGTTTTCTTATTTCAACCCTAGCCTTCTCTGCTTAATGGAGCGACTTTTTACCTTAGCAGCTCCCTGGGTCTCAACAGGCAGTTTAGGAAACAGCATGAAATCTGTGCTGGCCCCGAGGCTACCACTTAGCACGCTGAAGCAGCAACTTTTGGAACGGTCTCCCACTGTCCTGACAGGATCTCATTCTATAGTTCCTTCTAAGGTGTCCATTGAAGAGCCAGGGAAGACTGGCTTTAACAGCTACCATCAAGGATGTATATCCTGGGAGGTGCTGAACAGAGTATGAAAGTTAGCATAGCACTTGAGCATTTCATGGTAGTAAGAGTGCATAAAGACACAATTCAGGAAATCGGCGATCTCAGAACTAGTGTTCTCCATGACAGAAGGAAACTTCATGATGAGTAGACAATGTGGCACACAGTCACCATGGCAACTACCAAATGTGGACCTCAGTTTGGACTCTGGTGCTACATTGTGCTAAAGCAGCCTTGGCAGTAAGGATAAGAAGGTGAGATAACTGCATTGAGTATGTAGTTGAGTCTTACTCAAAACCTTAAAAAAAAACACATTCATTTGCCTTTATCTTTTAAAAAAGTAACACATCATAAAATGTGATTTATAAGGTCATTTCCTCAACATTACCATCTTCTCCTGTGCCAAGAACCATCAACACTTTTAATAGGCTTAATGGGAACACAAGTGGAATTTTTGTAGACCTGTATATTTTCATTTTCATTTATAGGACATATATGCACCAGTTAAACGAGTTTCCTGTGTTCTGTGGTAGTGCATGTATACAGACAAACAACTTCCCTTTTGATGATGTAGGTCTGAGAAGTACAAGCTTTAGTTCTCTAGGAGGACAATTGTAAGGATGAACGCAGTGTCTGTAGAGAACATTTCCAAGGAAGGTATTAGCAAACTACAAGATGATGATCCAGAGGCACCCCACAATGTGCACACACACACACACACACACACACACACACACACACACACACACATACACAGAGTGCTTCAGGAATGGCAGGCACATGGCCCAAAGGCTCCCAATAGAAGAACTCCTGTTCCCTGCTGTCTTGGAACCTGAAAAACAACATGGGTCATTTCCGGATCCCCATAACATTCATTAGTCTGATGACAAGCACCTGCGGCCTAAGACACTTATTTTAGTAAAACTCAGTTCAGGCTACTGGGAAGAAGAGAATTATATGATAAAAACTTCAAGATGATGAGGTCATCTTAACCGATTCTCTTCTTACATTTGAAATAATCACAAAGATGAGAAAGATCCCAGAAAGTCATGGATTGTATAGTCAGTTTTCTAGGAAATGTGTCTAACCCTCTGTCTTCTCACATTCCTTTTCCCCAATAAAACACAAGAGAGAAGAATAATAACTAACAGAAAGTGTTCTGCCACTTGGTCAGATGTAATGAAGGTCTCCTTGCCTAGGTGTGTTTGTGTGTGTGTGCACACATGTACAGAGGCAAAGGTCAATATCAGGTGTTCCTCATTGCTCTGCATCTCATTTTTTTGAGGCAGGGTGTCTCACTGAACCAGTTCAGTTAGAATTTCCAGCCAACACTCTCTGGGCATCCTCCTGTCACTGTGTCCCCAACGATAAAAGTAGAAGTGCTCATTGCCATATTCTTCTTCTTCTTTATTTTTTTAACATGGGCACTGAAGGTCAAACTTGGGTCCTCATACTTGTGCAGCAAGTAATTGACCAGCTGAGTCCTTTCCCCAGCCACTGTGAATGCTTAAAAGTGCAGAGGACCACTTTTAAATGGCTGAGCTTTGTCCTTGCTGAGATCTCAGTGTCCATTGTCTACTCCCTGTGCTCTCCTCCAATGAGGTTTTGCTAAATGTTTTCCTCCTCTAAAAATCCACTGTTCCTCCAGGCTGCAAAGTTCAAGTTTTTGAAACTGTGCCCACAGCCTTTTCCCTGGGTGATCTTATCTGCATTTTTGGAGGACACTATTAGTTTTCCAGAATTCTCTGAAAGGAGGTAATTAAAAATCTCTTGACCCCCTCCTGGGTAGTGCTACTGAATCATCAAAGGGTACTGATTAGGTATCAGTAAAAGGTGAAAGACAGAAGAAAAAGTGCAGCATAGAAAATAATCATACCATATTACTTATAGGTTATGTGGATATTGCTTTATGAAATCTGTTTTAGTTCTATATACATACAAACACACATAAATATATGTCAGGCTGTATGTCTGTGTGTAGACACAACTGGATAATTCTGTAAAAAAAATTCATCATTGGAACTCTCTAAAATCTTTAAAAAGGAATGTTCTGGAATAGATAAAATGTGCCAAAGGAAGCAGGACATTGACTTAATTCTATTAGGTTCCAGGGTATAACTTTGTCCTCCTGAGTTCATTCAACAAATGATACCCAAGTGCTGTGGAAGCTTAATGGTTGACATATTTGATTTCCTGTATTTTATTCACACTAACCAATTTCAATGTAAAATATTTCTACTCAGATTATGAAAATAGCAATAAAACAATCCACATTTGGTAATTCTACTTAAAAAGAATCTTTATATCCCTCATGTAGCATGGTGTGGAGTAACAGTTTCTTCTGAAATTAAACACTATATCTTGGAGGGAGAATACTTAAGACTCAAGGGGGTGGCACTTAATAAAGTTCAAGGCATAAACAATACACAAGTATCAAGAAGTTCCCAAAACTTACAAGATTAGGTAAGTCCCTCCCACAACTGTTATGTAAGCAGTAAGGATCAGTGGGGAGAGGAGACTCTCAGACCTGGCAAGCTCCTTTCCTGACATGCAGGGAGTCCAGCGATGAAGCTTTTGTGAGTCAGCACCCAGGTTGGAGTTGACTTTCCAACAGTGCAGCTGTCTTCACTCCTGTAAGCCCTCAGTCATGTAAGTAACCCTAATAAACTCATTGGCATTCCATATTAGACTGGTAGAATAGTTACTTTAACCTACTATTGGATCCTTGGAGGTAAGTAGATACTTGTCCATGTTTCCATAGGAAAAGTCGCATATCAAGGGGCTAGCCAACAAACATTTATTGCAGATGTGGCTGAGTGAGAATCTAGAAAAATAATAGTTGATCAAGATACCTTGACCAAGGAATGGTATTTCACCATCTGAATACAAAAGCACTGGCTTTCAACCTTGTTTTTGTTGAAAATAGCAACTAAGACACACTGAAATCTTATGAAGACAGTCCTGAGGGAGAAAACAGAAAAATAAGAACAACAAAAACTAATTTGTGTAATGAAGACCACACAAAACAACAGCAGCGTTTTAGCTCCTTGTAGCAGGGCATGCTACAGATAACACAGGCAGAGGTTCCAGTATCTTTGACAACTATGAGAAGCTCTGTGCTTCAAAGCAATACCGTGTCTGAATATATGGTGTTCTTAGAAGAAAACACTGTCATGTAGACTGAGTGGTCCCTAATAGAAGTGGCAGTCTACTTAGATTGAATATGTAAAAGTTAATGTGTACACCCTCTGAATATACCATTTTTTTATATTAAGTCTGAGAGTTTGAAGTAGGTTTTAGTTCTACCTGAAATGGTGAGAAATACCCAGAACAGTAACAGTTTGCCCTGTGTAAAAGGACTTGCATTAGCTTGGACTTTTTTTATATATATACTTCGGGGTTGGAGGTGCTGGGCAAGTTTTGAAAGTCCTGGTTCTTGGGTATACTTCCTTGCTTTGTTCTCATGGGGTAGGAAAGCTGAAAGCTTTCTTGTGCCTCTTTGATTAAAATATCAGTCGCACTTATGAAGGCTCCTTCTCCATTCTCTAGTGATCTCTGTAATTTCCCTGCTAAGTATGAATCTTAATTGTCCTCCCACAGTCATATGCTATGAAGGACTATTCCCTAGCCAGTGCCCCTATTTGAGGAAGATGTGGCACATCTTTAGGATGTGGGGCCCAAGTGGCAGAAGTACCTCACTGGGGGTGGGCCTTTGACAATAACCAATTCCTATTTCTGTCACACTTTGTGCCACCTGGTCAATCATGATGCGCATGGCTGTACTTCACTGTTCACTCTTGCTGCATAACTTTCTACTCAAGTACTTGGGGCCTAGAAGTTACGAACTTCTGAAACCAAGAGAAACATTTACCTTTCCACTTTTGTGTCTGTCAGGTATTATTATCAAAGCAACACACACACACACACACACACACACAGACACACACACACACACACACACACACACACACACACTTCTTAATACTGTCACCTTGAAGGCTAGAATTGCAGCATATGAGTTTTGAGGGCACATAAACATTTAGACCTTAGCAGTATTAAATTTAAAAAACACCATAAATCATATCTTTCCTTCAAGTGTCCTTTGGAGAATACAGCCTATCATATTTCAGCCGTGTGTGTTTTCTCAGTTGCTAATAAGAACTACACAGCATGTACAAAGAGATGCTCTACATAATTGGAAGCTGGATATAGACACTCAGATCAGAGAATCTAGGTCACAAAGGAGAAAATACTGTAGACTTTCTGGACAAGCAGGAGGGTAAATACATTGCTCCAGGCAAGCTCTGATAAGAATTTACTAAGGAAAGAAGTATAAATTGATCATTTCCAGATTCATTAGTTTGTAGCTGACTCCAAAGGTGCATAGCCGTGTCAGGGCATTTGAAATTTAAAATGATCGAATATTAGCTTTTAAAAACTGTGGCTGCGAGGAATTTCAGCAATGGAAGTTATCAAAATGTGTTATCTAGTTTGTTTGCTAGAGTATTTTCTGTCTATCTACAAATGGGATGGTGTCTTGATATGAGATAATGTCATTCTTTTTAGTCACATTTTCCCCAGTTTCACTTTTGCGCCAATTCTCAATAGTAAGTGAAAACAACTCTAGTCTCATCTTAGGAACCCAAACTGCTATCATTAAGGGTTTTCACATTTTTAAATTTTAGGTTATGACTTAGTATCCTGAAATTATGGACTATTATGGCAACAGGAAGAAGTGATATACTTCCCTAGCAAGTCTACAATCTGGAGCAGTACTGATTTTCGATACTTTCTTCACTCATAGATCATCAGCTACCAAATAGGAAAATATTTCAAAAGATGTAAGGTTCTCACATACTTTTTAAGGCTGGAGAATGAAATGAGCTAATGTCAAGAAGAGAATTACTCATTAAGTTTACATTTATAATCCATGCATTCAAATGAGCATGTAACCAAATGTCTTAAACACCAAATCTATTCCTGTCCAACATCTTTCCATGAGTGCCGAACATGAACTAGATGCCATACTGATTATAGTACAGACAAAACAGGATTGATATAGTTATGTTCCTGGTGATTTCCAGATCAGTGGAGACCAGGTAAAGCATACTAAACTGTACAGAAACTTCAAGGGGGGGGATTAATACCAACAGTGTTGATGTGCACTCTGTCCCTTCTATCAGTAAAGAAACTGAAGCTTAAATAATTTTTTAAACTTGTTTATATTTATTATACTACAAAACATTAAAAACAAGTTAAACATGATCATTTGACTATAAAGTCTGTGCCTTTAAATGACATCAATAATATTGCTGAAGTTAACTAGGAAGAAACTGCCAGGATCACCACGTTAGGGTTTCATTTTTGTTTGTGTTTATGTGTGTTTGTGTAGTAGTAGTAGTAGTAGTAGTAGTAGTAGTAGTAGTAGTATGTAGAGGTGGTAGTAGTAGCAGCAGCAGCAGCAGCAGTTGTAGTAAATGCAGACATGTACCCAGCAAAGGAAATAAATTAAGAGAATGAGAAACCCAGAAGTGGCACTGGTTTCAACAGCTGACATTTTGTTGCAAAATGGAGGAGTAAGACAGGTGAGACGACAAAATTGAATGAAGGCATCTCTTGCGGTTGGAGCTTTCCATTAAGAGTTTAGTTAGAGAGCCAGAGTTGAAGATGGAGAAAAGAGAGAAGAAGAGGGAAAGAGGAGAGAAAAAGGACAGAGGAGAGAAGAAGTCGAGGCAGAGAGTCCAGACTGCAACACCACATGCAGAACAGCTGACCATTGTTAAACATCAGACCCCCGGACATTTTGGCAGGCTGAAGAGGACTGACGAAACTGCTGAGTTTGACATCAGGACAGCACAGCTGAAGAAATGGATCCAGACAAGCCATTCAGAGATGCAGGTTAATCATTATCTTCTATGGACTGTTTTGTCAATATCCCAGTTTTGATTGAAGCAGGCATAAGAGTGGGCCTTAGAAGCACATGAGATGTATGGAATTCTCTTTCCTGCTTTTAGCCCATGTGCCTACAACAGAATTTAGAGACTGGAGAAGGACAACAGCACCTGTATTTCTACTGTTCTTCACCATTAAATTAAGAGTAACTTATTCTGTTGTAGTAGCTCCCATGATCATTTTATATTTGCATGGAACATGTGGAATAAATCAGATACAAAGAGATTGAGGAATAGAAAGTCTGCTTCCCTTTATAGCAACCTCATGACTGCTTTAAATCTGACCCCTCACGCCTCTTTTCTCATGGATCATGTACCATTACAGCAAAATTCTTTGAAATATATACTAGATTGGAGAAAAATATTGAACATTTACTCTGCACTATCTACTTTGTTATCTACTTGATATGGAGTGCTAGACAATGGCTTGCGGTGTTCTCCATCTCCTGCTACAAATGCCCATGCTTAATCCCGAAAGAGGAGGTTTGACCTAGTGACCTACTTTCAACAAATACAATATGGTAAAAAAGATGGAACTTTTTTTTTTATATGAAGTTAGGTTATAAAAGACCATGGTGTCTCTGATACATCTCTATTGCTTACTTTTTGGACACTCAGATGCTCTGACATACAATATGGTGGTGAATATAATGAAGAGGTTTGGATGGCAAAGAACTGAGGTTGGTGTTTTGACCAATAGCTATGAGGTAACTTAGGCCATCTTTCCAACAGTTGTCTAACAGTCTCATGCATAGTACAAAGTTCAAAGTACATCCTTCTCCCATTGAAGCTTCAGTTGTCCACTGTTCAACAATACCTCAGTCACAGCATCAAGGGAAGTTCTGAGTGAGAACACAGCCTAAATATTCACAGATCTCTGGCCTAAGAAAGTGATACAATAAATAATGTTGTCACTGTTTTGAGGGTTGTAATTTATTATGTAGCAAGAGATAACCAATATTCATGGAGAATTTGACTATTGTCACAGTGACAAAATGTCATTATGTCTGCCTTAGTAAGTTCTAAGCCTTCTCAGAATAAAATGATTATACACATCATATGGCAAGTGATATTGCAATATGAAACAGAAAACAGAACAAAACCAATCAACAACCTAAGAATTCGATCTGTAATTCATTATGTACAGTGCATCATCAATAAGGACTAAGTAGAATGACTGTAAAGTGTCTATGAGTAGAAGATTCTTTGCTTGCTTTTTTAATATTCTTTTTATTGTTGGCCAATCATGATACCTGTGGCTCAACAGCATGACTAAAGTAATTCATCTTAAGATAAACTTTTATGGTCCACCAAAGTTTGTGATCTCCATTAAACCTATTTTGGGGCAACTAAGCTATAATTTTTTTTCTTAAAAAGAAGTAAGGGCATGGTTAGCTTTCACTTCAATAAGTGGGGAGAAATATGTCACTTGATCATTCAATGATCTCTCATAAATGAATCTAATCGGCAGTAAATGTAGCACACTGCAAGGTGTTTCCAGTTTTGTCCTCCTTTAATCATTTAAACCTCTAAAATTCAACACAAAATACTGACTGCTTTTCTGGTGACTCTCCAGATTATTTCCTATGCTTTAGTTTTTAGCTATACCCAGAAAGAGAATAAATTTGAGTCCTCTATGTTTCACCAGGGTTCAATGCGTTGGAAGCCACATCTTTCTTCTCTAAATACAGGCATGGAAAACTGTACTGGAGATATCTCCAGAAAAGGTCTCTTAATTAATATCAGAGAAGAAAACAAATGTGGATTTAGTATGAATTAGAAGCTTTACAAAGTTTGATGATCATAACGCTACAGTTTCCACAGCTGACAATAATTGTTGATGCTAAACAAGGAATGTATTGTCAAGCCTAAGAACAATAAGCATTATTTGGAAGGGGAAGACGATTTCATTATGATAAGTATGTGTGTGTGGGTTGAAAAAAATGGTTTTCAAAGGGAGGGGCACTATTGGGAGATGTGGCTTTGTTGTAGTAGTTATGGCCCTGTCGGAGGAAGTGTGTCACTGTGGAGGCGTGCTTTGAGGTCTCATTTATGTTCCAGTGTCTCAGACCACTTCCTGTTGCTTGTAAGATGTAGGAATTTCAGCTACTTCTCCAGCACTGTGACTGTCTGCATGCCACCATGTCTCACCGTGAAGATAATGGACTGTTCCTCTGAACTGTAAGTGAGCAACCCCAATTAAATGTTTTCCTTTATAAGAGTCACTGTTTTCATGATGTGTCTTCACAGCAATAGAAACCTTAAATAAGACAGGGGGTGCTAGCACTCAGGAAACCACCCAGATGTATGCTCATATCTCTATAATATCTGGTTTTGACTAATCCACCTCCTCTATTACCTTCTACCTTTCCTCTTTTTAAAATACTTTTACCACTTCCCACACCTCCAACTGAGGAATGGGAGTAACACAAGTCAAGGCCACATGATCTAATGGGTATAGACAGTACTGAAGATGAAGGCTTGAATGCAATAATATGAATCTTACATGTGATGATTAGAATAAAAATGGCCCCCATAGGCCCACCAGGACTGGCACTATTAGGCTTTGTAGTCTTGTTGGAGTAGGTGTGGCTTTTCCGGAGGAGGTGTGTCACTTTGAGGTCTCAGATGCTCAAGCCATGTCCAGTCAGTGTCACTGTCACTTCCTTATGCCTGTGGATCTAGATGTAGAACTCACAGCCACCTCTCCAGCAGCATGTCTGACTGTATGCTGCCATGTTTTCCTTCATGTCAGTAATGGACTAACCCTTTGAATTGAAAGCCAGCTCCAGTTAAATATATTCCTTTATAAGAGTTGCCATGGTCATGGTGTCTCTTCACAGCAATAGAACGCTGACTAGGACACTATATTTAAACTGTTTCATTCATAAGCCACAGTGAATGTGTTTTCATTGTATCCATACACTTTCTGCAGATCTAGACAACACATGTTGAATGTTAGTACAAGTCTCCACCTATTCCTTGACCTATGTCTTTCTTCCATGAGTTCACAATAATGTATTATAGTTCAAGGTTTTATGAGAGCAAAGACATCAATCTTAATACTTGACTTTAATCCATGTATACAAACATGCATATCTGTTTCTACCAAAGATGAGTACATGCTTTACCTATGATACATACACCACAATTTACTGTCTAGAAAAGCAAACACAATATGTGGTTTAACTTTATTTTTGGATTTCCATGTGTTACTTTTTTTTTTTTTTTTTTGGTTTTTTTCGAGACAGGGTTTCTCTGTGTAGCTTTGCGCCTTTCCTGGAACTCGCTTTGGAGACCAGGCTGGCCTCGAACTCACAGAGATCCGCCTGGCTCTGCCTCCCGAGTGCTGGGATTAAAGGCGTGCGCCACCACCACCCGGCCCATGTGTTACTTTTAAGAAGCCTAAGAACAATAAGCATTATTTGGAGGGGGAAGACGATTTCATTATGATGACATGAACTTTCACTCTATTAACATATGGCAATTATGAAAGCTGAATTCTTTAATTTCTGTTCTCCAACCTGACCTTTATCATATCTCCCAGAATCTTCTATATCTGAGATAAGATCTCAAATACAAATATCTGTTATTCACTTTGGTAATAATTTATATAGTGGCACTGGGCAGCACAAACATCAAGTCACAGAATTAGAATTGAGGCAATTAGATTTTTCCTGTCAGCTGTCTAAAAAGAGTGAGAGAACGGGGTGTATAATCCCCAAGCAAGCTGAGAAGCATGTAATAACCCTACCATCACTTTCAGCTGAGAGTTTATGGAAGAGCTGGTACAGTGGTGTATGCCTATAATGCTTGTATTTATCCAGGCAGGAGGATCTCAAGGTCAAGGCTAGTATTGACTTTATAGTTCAATTGAGACTAGCCTGCAGTACATAATGGGATACTGTCTCAAAATAAGCAAACAAAAATAAACAAACAAAAAGGAGTCTCCATAAGGATCCTACAGGACGCTACTGCTGATCACATTGCTATCAATGTAGTTAACTTTCATTCTGTGAGTGGTGAGGTGGTGAGTGTTCAGAACTCACAATGTGTGGGTTAAAATTCATGAATGGAGAATGGAAGTCACCATCTAAGTTAGGAGTCATTTTATGTAATGAGCCAGATGATAAATGCATGCTGTAGGAACTCTGTTTCAACCATCATCCGCCACTGTAGTACAAAAACAACCAGGGAAGATGCATTAATTGCCTGGTGTGGAGGTATAAATTTAATTTACAGAAAACATATTCTAGTCCATCCTTGGCTAATTTGCTGAACTTCCTTCAGATACTTAACACTTCAGCCTACATTGTTAAGTACTCAAATTATGTAAAATATTGTGTGGCATATGAGAAAACATACTCATAACATCATCATGCTTAATAGCTATAACTGTATGCTGGTGGTGGTGGTGGTATGTGTTTGTGTGTGTGTGTGTGTGTGTGTGTGTGTGTGTGTGTGTGTGTTTAGGATGGGTTGTAATGCTGTCTGGAAGAATTAAGTAAAACAAATTATAGGGGCTGTAAAGATAGCTCAGTGGTCAAGAGCATTGAGTATTCTTCTAGAGGACCTGGGTCTGACTGCCAGCATTCCCATGGAAGTTCACAACCATTTATAGCCCTACATCCAGGGAATCTGATGCTCTCTTCTAGTCTGTGGGGGCACCAGGCATGCAAATTGTGCATAGACATGCATGCAAGCAAAACACTCACACAAACACAATTTTAAAAGAAGAAAACAAAGGAGGGGGAGGAGGAGAAGGAAGGAGAAGAGGAAGGAGGAGAGGAGGAGGAAGAAGAAGGAGGAAGAGGAGGAGAAGAGGAGGAGAAAGAGGAGGAGGAGGAGGAAGAGGAGGAGGAAACGGTTGTGAGGGCACATGCAAAACCACAGAATATAACTTATTTATATTTTGAAAACTACTTGTAACTCCAAATCCTGGGACATCCAACACCACTGGATGCATCCATGGGTACCTGTACTCACATACACAGATACATGCATCGGCATAGACATGGATAAGGACAAAGACACAGACACATAATTTAAAAAAAAATATTTAAAATAATTAAATTTTGACTGAATAGTTATATCGCCAGATGTGGAGCATTTTAGGAGTGCTTTTAAGATTGATTGATACTTTAATTTTATAATCATTGAAACTGAGAATACTGTGTACATACCACCAAATAGGAGAAGTATGTTTAGGAGAATTCAGAAACTGTTAGAAATGCTGTCCTAATTTCTTTTTTTTTCTTTCATTTTTTTTTATTAAGAAATTTTCTGCTCACTCCATATACTATCCACAGATTCCCCCTCCTCCCATCCCCCATCCCTCTTTCCCAAGCCACCCTGCATCTCCACATCCCCCAAATCGAGGTCTCCCCAGGGAAGTCAGCAGAGCCCAGCACACTGAGCCTAGGATGTCCTAATTTCAAGTCAAAATTTGTTTACTGTTTTTTATGAAATTTAAGTCAGTATTTCAAATGGCAATTTTAAATATCCAGAATTCTCATATAATACAGTTCAAACATACACTGCTTTCATACTTTGTTCCTTGGGAGGCAGGCTGACATCTCTCCTGCCTCTCCTTTCTTCTTTCCTGTCTCTCTCCTTGGATTACCCGCCTGCCTCTAAGTTGCCTTGCCATAGGCCAAAGCAGCTTATTTATTAACCAATGGGAACAACAGATATTCACAGCATACAGAAAGACATCCCCAGCATTTGAGGAGGTCATCTAAGTTGTTCACATGTAAGACAGTTTTCTTTCTTCCTTCCCACCTTCTTCAAGCGCTGATTTCCTGTTTCAGCTCTGGCCTGGTTGAATCTGAGCTGCCATTGACATCAGCAAAATGGGAGTAATTACACTAAATTATTTTTGATACTGGAAGTTTCCTGTGGTTGAACGGCTGGCACCATCATGATCCCTGCCTTCTTGCTCTGCCTTCATTTTTGTTTGTGGAATCATTTATATGTCTATGAGAACCACAGACTCTGACTGTGATACTCATGGTCACACTAAGAGCATTTGCATTACTTCTATCCCCACAGGAATACATGGATATGGAATTGCCAGCATCCACAATGCATCCTAAACACAATGATGGCTTCAGTAATGGATTTTACTTGATACATTTATTTCAATTATAATAATTGTTAAGCCTGAGATAAAGAAAAAAAACACACCTCATGTTTGTACATTTTTCATTTCAAATCCTACTGTGTGCCAAGGGTTATAGAAGGAAAAGAAATAACTTTGAATTCAGCATAAAAGATGCACCTTAAGCGGGGCTGTGGTGGCACACATCTTTAATCCCAGCACTTGGAAAGCAGAGCTAGGTGGATCTCTGTGAGTTCAAGGCCACCCTGGTCTACAGAGCAAGATCTAGGACAGGCACCAAAACTACACAGAGAAACTCTGTTTCGAAAAACCAAAACCAAAAAAAAAATGCACCTTATATGTAACAAACATCCCATTAGTTGTTTTAAAAAACCAACTACCTACTCTAATATCCTCCCCTGGAATTTGAGAAACAGACAGTGTTGTTACCCTGAGAGCTCCTATGCAAGCTTAGGGACAATCCATCTAGATTTATTTACCCAGTCAATGGGATAAGTTCAGTTTTATACTTTTTATACAGTTTTATACTGTAGAAATAGGGTTGCCCAGTAGGAAGTTTGAAGCACTTTCATTCTATAATCTGCATTGCCCTGATTAGGGAGAGAGAACAGATAGAAAAATAACAAACAAACAAACAAACACATAGCCATCAGCTTGCTATAAGGAGAAGAAGCATACACAACAGTCTATCTGTCCAGCCAGAAAAACCTCAAAAAGCTCCCAAAGCAAAATCTTACCTTTTCTGGGACTCGAGCCCAGATCAATCAATACAGCCCTAAAGAAATGCGGAGCTGGAAGACACAGTCCCTTCACTCCCCATTGGACCAAACTCTCATCCCCTCATTGGAAAGCTTTCTCAGGCCACAGCGGCAGGATGCTCTTGTGGTCTTCACTTCCTTCTAAGAGTAAATGATTGTTTCCCAGGGGAGACCTTGCCTTGGAGGAGATGGGAATGGGGGAAGGATTGGTGAGGGGGAAGGCTGACAGGGGAATCCGTGGCTGATATGTAAAATTAAATTAATTATAAAATAAAAAAAATGACAAAAAAGCGTAAATGATTATCAAGACCCATTTCAGTGGAAGTGGGAACTAGTAAAGTAATTAAAAACACAGCCCACACTATAGAAGAGTCCTCACCTGACCACATTTCCTTGCATTCTGGCACTTGTCAAAAATAAGTAAAAGTGAAAGAAATTTATAAAAAAATCCATTCTTAGATTTGTTCAAGCAAATAAGAAACTAATGCTAAGTGAGTAGGTATCAGAAGCAGGAGGGTGGTTTTCCTTGCTATTCTCAGCATATATCATTCCTTGTCATAGAGGGCAAAAGTGCATGGAATATAATGGCGATTTACTTCTAATCTTTAAGAGGGAAAAAAAAAAGACCTAGGTGGGAAGAAATCTTATTTGTTTTCTTTCTTGTTTCAGTTTCTGAAACTCCTGTAATTATGTGCAATTACCTATTATGTAGGAAATTGGTTTTTCAAAGATGCAGAACCTACTCTGTTCTTTAAAAAATTGTACCAAATATGCAATTTAAGGAAGGAACAGTTTGAGTGTGGAGAAAAAATGAGGCTACAGCTGTAGGATTTTGTTTTGCTTTTAGTACCAAATCACAAAACCCATTAAATTATTTATCCTACAGGCAGGCATTGTATTGCTAACTTTGAATACAATTGCAGATTCTAGGAAAAGAAATGTGTGCATTTTAATTGCCTCTGATTTAAGCAGCAACCTCTAATTTCATTAGGTTTTTTTTTTTTTCCTTCAAAACTTGAGAGTTCGTTTTTCATACCAGGACACAGATATGCTAACGTCTTCTCTTTCTTTAAAGGAGCAGACTGTCGAAGCTGTAGCTGCAGACAAACAAGTGTCCACACACAGATGAAAACAGGCTGCATATACACGTGCAACACATTCTCCTGGACGTACAGTTTGCAACATGCCCCTGAAGAGTTCGTGATGCACCTCTCATAGTCTTTGCTTCTACATGGATACAGATGGACTTACTGTGTTTTATTTCCATTATTTCTCAAGATGTTGCAAATGAAATGATCTTGCAGGAGTCCCTCTTTAAAATACAGACTACTATTCCCAAATGAAGAACACATACCAATTGATCAAAGGTTGCATAGCATGGGAGTGGGAGATACTCTCTGAAGTTGTGCTTTTGGGTTCATTAAAAAAAAATTCTCTTTGCCATTCGCTGTAATAAAACTCTTGTTTTCAGATTTATCAGTGCAATAGTGAATACATTTTCAATTTTTCGTTTTTCTTTTTATTCCCTTTTCCTTTTTCTTTTTTCTTTCTTTTTTGTTTCCTCCTCCTCCTCCTCCTCCTCCTCCTCCTCCTCCTCCTCCTCCTCCTCCTCCTTCTTCTTCATCTTCTTTTTCTTTTTTTCAGCAGCTACTGGAAGTTTCTAACACAGCCTTAGGCTTGTTGCTGTACTTTGTAATTTTGGGGGGGTCTATTCTCCCCATGATAAATGAGCTTAACTTCAAAGATAAGTTACAATAATACTTGAAAGGGAGCCCCCTATTCCTGCTAATATATGTTACTCCACATCACTACATTTTAAACACAGTTAAATGAAAAACAAGCCAAGAAGCCGGCTCAAATCTTGCTTTGTCAACTGAGTCAAATGTAGGCTGTACTTAAAACACTAGTAAAGTAGTATTCTGTTATCTTATTTGTGTGGATGGGATACCTAGTGTTGTCTACTGTTGTCTGGACATGCATTTAAAGAATGAGGATGTTAACAGTGTTATTCACTATTTTGTTTCATTAGCATTGTGAAATGTTACCAAACTAATAGGCTATTTAAGGGGAGATTTTTTAATTTATAATTCTTTTTTTTGTACAATACATTTTGAACATGTTTTTCACCCCCAATTTCTTCCAGACTAGATCCTCAAGATGAGATTTAAAATATTGACTTTAATGCTACATGATCTCTAAAAGGCTATGAGCATTTTTAATGGGGCATTGATATTTCATATCTAGTAGCATATTTTTCTTTCTAGAATCCCTCTTATTTATAGGGATTTCAAACTCTAGCCCCTTTAGAGTTATTTAAAAACAAGACTTTAGAAGAAGAAAATGGCCCATTAGCCCACAATGCTCCACAGTCAGAGTGTATTTGTATATTTTCCTGACCAGTGAATTTTCATTTCACATCCCAGATTGTTAGCAGAGCAGTAAATACATGGAAGAGGGTGTGCAGATTGGAGCTGGCCCTTTATCCTTTGAAAGGGTTAAAATGAAAAGGGGGCTTGTTGAAACTAGGGGTTCAATAGGGTGGGGGGATGAGGGTAGGAAAAAGGAAAAAGAAAAGGTTAGTGTTTTCTGTCCATTAAAGGGAGTATTCTGTCCTGAAACCAAATTGGTCATGCATTCCAGGATCGTTTCCTGGTAGAGCAGAGTCTGACCGGAGCACCTGCCTTGCTATTGTACTGGATCTGGGCTGCTCTCCTCCAGCCTTTTCCATTACAGGGAGCAGAATCTGTCACTTATTACAGACAGATCACCCAGAATGACTGAGCCCCACCAAGAGGAGAGAGGGACTCCCTGTACAGCTTGACTCAGTACCCAAGTCATTATGTAGATGAAGCTTTGTTTTGATTCTTTAAGCATTTTAAAATGTTAATATGAAAGCTAAATAGCATCATGTGGAAGACCACCAGACAAATGAAGCTGTCTGTTCCTTGGGTACAGATAAGAAAATACACCAAGCTGAAAAAAAAAATAAACAGTGGGTGCTGGGCATTGAGAATTTCAGGAGCAGGGAAGAAAGTGGTATGTGGTGGCTAGCACACAGCAGGTGGAATCTATTAGTTCTATATGTCGGAGGTAAATAACTAGACTTGGGCTGGAGATCTTAGAATTCCCCCAGTGCCACAGCTATGTTTTCCTATAGAACTTAGAGTACCTCCAAAGATCTGTGTCCTGGACAACCTCAGCACTGAGTAAGGACACCTTATCCAGAAATGATGTCATTACCTTACTAGTGCATGCTTCAACTGGTTATAGTTTTTAATGACATGTTGCTTAAGAGGCACACGTTGTGAACTGTTTCTTAATGCATGCTTTAAAGGATTAGCTGCTTCCCCTTTCATCTAGTCATTTTGTTTTTCTGTTAGAGAAGTGCATAATGAGCAGAAGATTTTAAGGTTTTTTTTTTCCCCCGAATTCTTCTCAATGGGTGTACATCGAAAGGACTTGCCGTGATAAAATCCAGTTGTGAACCATTCACATTGCCCTGTGGCTGTCTGTTCAGATTAATGAAAGGTGGCCTCCTTTGTAACTGAATCTTCCAACCCCAGGGTCACCCTCTCTGGCCCTCTAGAACTATCCTGCTGATCATTAGAAAGACAGCCCTTCAATATGTTGGCCTTTAGTATCATTCCTGAAGTCTCTGAACAGATGTTAATTATCAGAAAAATGATAGCAGAAAAGTAGATCATACATCTATTCAATTAAAATCTATTAAAATTCAAAGTGATTTCTTCTTTAAATCTTATTATTGTTGTTTTTATTTGTCGAGAGAGCTTTGATTAGGAAAAGCACATGGCAAAAACTTAGACAGAACATCCCTACCCCCTTGTGGCACAGTGGAACTTGTAAGTAGACAGTTCATCCTTAGAGCCCCTGAGAGTTCTGAACTCAGAAGCACCTGAATTCAACCTTGAAGCGGTCCCTGTCCTGGTGAAAACCAGAGCATCCTGAAAGAGTCAGACATTTTTCATCTCTGTAGGGAAGAAAAGTGGTATGCAGGATTTGGGTTTTGAATTTAGTATTCATTTTAGTTTTTTTAATTATACGACTGATTTAATTTTCAGGCACCACAGTTAAAGGCAAAGACCCCCATAATTTACATAGATCAAAATGAGTAAAAAACCTCAGAGTTTCCCAAGTATTGTCGAATACTGTTTGCACTGCCACTCCAGCAGATGTCTGTGAGTGGCCTTTCTCTGCAAATGAGGGCACTGCAGCTCAGAAATGTGAAGAGCCCGTCATGAGTGGACAGTGAGCTCTGGAGATCCATCACAGGGCAGCACAGCTAGTCAGAAAGGAAATCTGCCTTTGAGCCAGCATTTCAACCACTAAGTGTGTGAATATACTACTCTTTATCTCACATTTTCCAAACTTCCAGTATCTTCATAGCCTAAACCACACGATTTAGCATATTAATCATTAATCTCATCTATGCTTCTTCATGCACCTCTCAGCTCTAATATCTTTGCCTGAATTTTTTTCTTATCCCGGAAAACTCAAATGAGAGATCACTTCCTCCATGAAGTCTTCACTGACATCAGTGAGCAGTGGTGAGTTTTCCCCTTTGTGTTTTCCCTGGCCTCAGCTCACTCATCTGTGATGCCTATCACCTCATTTTATTAGTCTCATCAGTCTACTCACCTGTAGCTCCTGCTAGGCTCCAAGTTCCACAAGGGTAACGTTTTGGGTCATTTATGTTCATGTCCCAACTTTTGTTATTGGCCTAGCGATCATGCTAGCTATGGGGGGATGAATTGAAGCTTCCTGTGCGTGTTGTGGTTCCAGATGGTTAGTTAGGTCACCATCACCTGGCAACTTGCAAAGGATCTTACTGCAAGGGTGTTTCTCAGACACCTTCTGCCTCTACCGCTTCCTTAGCCTTTCTGTAGCAAGCACTCCTCACATAGTATGCCTCTGATTCTTGCCCACTCATACACTCATTAGTTCAATCAGTACTGAGTTCTTGTTCCAGGGTTAGCATAAAACTAAGCCCAGGTTGATAGAAATCATCAAGGTGAAAGAAAGAAATAGCTTTGACTTCAACAAGCTCAAAGAATGACGAGAAGGTGTGTGAATAACTATGCTGACTAAGGATGATTTTGTGGTCGTATGGCCACTCAGTGTCTTCTGTGAACAGAGAAAGGTGAACAGAGAATAAAGTTTCTCACAGAAGCTCCGATCTGAATATTTCAATTCATGCGTGGTTATCAACTAGATAGACAATGGAACAAGGGAAGATGTAGGAACAGTATATAATCAGGAGAGAATGGAGATTGTTAGAGTTCCCAACATGTTTAGGGTATTGCTGAAGTTCACTTTGGAAGTTTTGACACTAAGTAGGAAGAGGGTGAGTGAAGTGTCAAAAGCTTGTCATAAAGCAAACTGTGAGTCATTCTAGAACATTATACTATGACAGCAATGAGAATCCACTGAACAAATTTAAGGAGGTGAGTCTTGTAATTTTCTTTTTATGTTTATATTTTAGAAAGTCTTGTTTGTTTGTTTGTTTGTTTATATGTATGTTTATCATCCTGACCACAGTTTCCCTTCCCTCCTCTCTTTCCATTCCCTCTTCCCTACATCCCATGTGCCTCCCCCACATCCACTCCTGCTCCATTTCTATTCAGAAAAGGGCAGCACCTCCCCCCCAGTAGATATCGAAAAACCACAGCACATCAAGTTGTAGTAAGACAGAAGCACCTCCCCTTGTATTAAGACTGGGCAAGGCAACCCAGTATGAGGAATAGAGTCACAAAAGCTAGCAAAAGAATCAGAGACAGTCCCTGCTCCCACTGTTAGGAGTCCCACAAGACCATGCTACACAACTGTCACATATATGCAGAGAGCCTAGATCAGTCCCATGCACGCTACCTGATAGCATGTTCAGTCTCTGTGAGCTTCTAGGAGCCCAGGTGAGTTGGTTCTGTGGGTTTTCTTGTGATGTCCTTGACTCCTCTGAATGGTATGATCCTTCTTTTCTCTCGTCAGCTGGATTCCCCGAGCTCAGTCTAATGTTAGGAGAGTCTTGTTTTTAATGGATGTATGGAGAGTTTCACAAAAGATCGGACTTGAATGAGGGAATTCTGATGGGAAAGGACAATATATCAGTTAAAAATACAAGTGTGATGCCACACAACTTTGGTTATCAGCCCATGTTGTAGTTAATGAGGAAAGTAAAGAGCATGGGTAACCTGAGGCACAGTTACAAGTACTGATTTTACACAGGAAACTAAGAAGAGGAGCTGGGAAAATGGCTAGCAGAGGAAATCATTTTAAATGGCAAAGAAGAAGATAATAAATAGAAGATTCACTCAAAATAGCTTGCAAACTAAACCTCTAAAGCAAGTATTGAATGAGAAATTAGGGACTTAGTGGTTAAGAGCACTTAATGCTCTTGTAAGAGTATCTGGGTTCAGTTCCCAGTACCCACACATCAGACAGTTTAGAACAACTTGTAACTCCAGCTTCAGGAGTTCTGATACCCTCTGGCTTCTGTGGGGAATCACACACATGTGGTGTACTAAACTCAAGGAAACATGCAAACATACACACATTAAAAAAAGAGAAAATGATGATCCAAAATATGTAACTTTAGTATTTCAAAAAGATATGAAAATGCCATATTCATTTTAAAAGAATAGTAGGTAAGAAAACAAAAATATAAACTAAATGAAAATACACGAGAAATGATGAAAATTATACACATATGTGTGTATGGATGGATATATGCATGTGTGTGTATCCAATGAAATAGTATCTAATATACAAAATGAGTTCTGAAATCATTTAAGTAAGCATAAACACATCTAATTATTAACCAGAATTCAGCCAAGGAATAAAGAGATTAAAAATAACAGACTGAAACTGAGGAAAGAAAGGACTAAATGTCTCACAAGCATCCAATAAGACTTCCTCAATCTGGCCAGGTGGTGGTGTCTCATGCCTTTAATCCCAGAACTTGGTAGGCAGAGCCAGGCAGATCTCTGTGAGTTCGAGGCCAGCCTGGTCTACAGAGTGAGATCCAGGACAGGCACCAAAACTACACAGAGAAACCCTGTCTCAAAAAACCAAAAAAAAAAAAAAAAAAAAAAAAAAAGACTTCCTCAATGGAAAATTCTGTGAGTGTCAGAGAATTAATTAGTAGGATAGACTTTTCACAATTAGAGTGAAAGCAAGTGTCTTCCAAACACCAAATAAGGTAAATAATAATAAACTGAAAACTAGAAACATCATAACAAAAGTTTGGCCCATCAAATACAAGGGAAAATGCTCAAAAATTATCAGGAGAAAAAAATTACAGATTATGTTAAAAGATGTATAAATGAGATTGTAAACTTTCTACAAAGGATAACAAATTCTGAAGCCAGTGGACTAACATACCTGCTAAGTCCTCAAGGGAAATACTGACCACAGTAACACACAACCATGGGCATTATCATTTGAGCTTGAGAACAAGTTAAAACAAACAGCACACACAGCTGAGAGACTTTCCCCAAAGCTCCCTGAAGCCACCATTAGATGAAGCATAGGAAGAGGAAGAAATGTGAACTCAATTGGAAAGGATGGGTGGTATGAATAATAGCTGAGTGTTTACTCTCTACTGGGCACAGTTTTGGAGTATGGTGTTTGAGATCAATTCCTGCAGCAAACAGTATGATAGCTATGGTTGTTAATGCTTCAATTTGCAATTGGGAAAATAAATTCATAATAAAGATTCATAGCTTTCTCACAGATAGGAATTAGGGGACCTAGAGTTTAAGGCACATGCTTAACACTACACATCTCTTCTTACCAGAAGAAACAGATAATTGGGAAAAGTAATGGGATATGGCACTCAGAGTCATTATTAGATATTAACTATATCAGTTTTAGGGTTATAACTTGAAGTTGTGTTATAAGGAGTAAAGTTGGAGACTGACAACAATTCTTACACATGTGACAGTGGTTAGGAAAGACAGAGAATAGAAGAAATGATGTCAATATTCATATGCTGAGAGATGGGAGTCCCCAAAGGAAAAACAGTAGAGAGAAAGAGGATAGAGACGTGGGAGCCAGCAGGAGGAGCCAAGATCCAAGGCATGGGCAGCCTTCCTGCCTCATTCTTCCATGTCTTCATTTCTCCCCATTTGGATTCCCACAACCTTTAGAATCTTAATCACCTACATTAGCAGGTAATTATAAGCTGAAGTTCTCCCATTTGTATTTCCATACATATTATCCTCTTGCCACCATCAAGTAAACTGAGCTCCTCCAGGTGAGAAATTACATTTTATAGTTCCTCTGCCCCTTTCAAATGCCTACCACATTCAGGAAATAAAAAAAAGTAAATCACTATGACCAAATAATTTACGTCTATGACAGTCATGTGATTACAATTTGTTCAGTAAAAATTACCTGTGTATATGCACAATACCTGAAGTAGAAAAGTAATATTTAAAAAAAAAATTTGTGTTTTCCCCCATGATATACTTTGAGAAACTTAGTCTAGTTAAAATAGTATAAATGTTGCAAATACTTACATTGGGCCCATAAACCTACCATTCTTAACTCTTTGGAATTAAAGTGTTTATTTCTCCTAATAAATGTCCCTGTGAGCTATGAAAGTATACAATAGGGCTTGCTTAAGAAGTCCAACCATCTGGTTCTTGGATCTCCTCCCATCCTGAACAGCTTCGGTTAACTTGACATAAATCAGCACTTAGAGATGCCATGTCGAGCATGCAGAGGGAAAATTTCAGAGGAAGTGGGCCCACTCTCAGCTGTGTGATCTCTTGAGAGCTCTTCTGAGCTAACAGTCTCATCCCTCACTCTGCATCCCAGCAGCTAAGTAAGCTATTTTCAAACATAGAGTCAGTCCTCAAACATTACTGTTGAGATTGAAGCCCGGGAAATCCACCCAGGAAGATCTAATCCAAATGTTTTTGCTTCCTCTTGCTCTTTCGCTAACTTTAGCAAAATTGCCTCCAGTAGAGATCTGATAAAAATGCTCTCTAAGGTGTCTGGAAATGCTGGGGAAAGACATCCCAAAGGGTGAGGCGTTTCCTTTTTCCCTTCTTTCTTTGTCGTAATTTTTTTTTTTTTTTTTTTTTTTTTTACTCCCGCCAACCTCTCTCTGAAGTTTGCATGACTTGCTGAACTCTAGGGTGTTAATTGGTGCCTTGGACGCTCTCAGAGTTGTTCTGTTCACAGGACCTCCCCAGACCACAGCTGCCCCACGGCCGGAAAGCCTAAAGCACTCACTAGGAAACTGCTTTCTTAACTTTCTCCAAGCCCATCTGTGGGGTCTCCATCTGACCCAGCAGCTGAGGTCAGGTAAGGGGCAGGCACTCAAAGGAAGTACAGAAGATTTTCCTAGGAACTAACACTTTTTCATGCACAACCAGCTAGATCCTTCTAGGAAGACCCAGAAGCTTCCTGAGATGTATTTGAGGCGGGGCTGGAGATGTGCCCCAGAAGACACATTGACATTTCTGGAGACCCGTTTCTGAAGGGCCCCAAGATACCCTCAGATTCTGCAAAACAACCCAGTACACTCCTCTAAAATGTCTGAGATGTTTCTGCTCCTCCCAGGAGTGTCCTCTTAGCCCTTCAGTCTGTTGATTCTTCTAGAATGCCATTGTACTGAGGAGGACTACCCTCCTCACTCTATCAGTCTTTGGGGAGCTCAGATGGGCTGGAGATGGCTGAGCTGCCAGGTGTTAGGAGATACTGATTAAAACAGAAAGCCAAAATGAAAATAAGGGAAACCCTTTAATCACCTACTACTACCTTATAAGCTGGAGGCCAAGCCCAAGAGAAAAATGTCTTCTATTCTATTGTCCTCTGATGGGATCACCCCAGTGAAAGGTCAAGTGAATCAACACAGCCCAGGGGGGTGTAATTTCTTTGACAAGGGAGCCCCAAAAGGAAGGATCCTGCATTTGTATGAACCTGTGCCAACATGAGAATTAAAAGCAGTGGGGGATCATGAGAAGGGTCTAAGAGTGGAAGGTATTGAACATTAGGTCCAAGTGTCTTATTCATGGTTTACTCCATCCCCACGAAGAGATGTCAATAAAGATACTTGAGGTGTCATGTCAAAAATCCCCAAAAAGATTCCCTTGGGGCACCTCAGATGGGATGTAGCTATGCCTGTGAGCACAGCTGATCAGGAAGGCTTTTGTTGGACCACTGCATCCCAAAGGTGGGATGAGGAAAGTGGATGCCTCCATGGTGGCCTGACACATGAAGTCTTTATAAGACTACCCACAGTTGCACCTGAAAACTAACACATAGGCTTAAGCCAGGAGTCATAAGGCCTGTCTTGTGGACTCTCCTAACAGTGTGACTCTGGTGAATGTATCAGTCACTGTTCATTATCTCTTTTCTCTAACTTCATTGGCCAGTGCTGGACCAATTATAGAACTTCATGTTCTGTTCCTGTGCTCTCTGGTCTGAGAAGCAGACGTTAGTCTTAGCAATCGGGAGTCTTTGCCTAGATTTTTTTCTTAAGCAATCAGTGCTGATAAGAATCATTGAGCCTTTTTCATAGACCAAGAGGTTCCGCTCTGTCTTTGCT
Organism: Peromyscus eremicus; assembly: GCF_949786415.1. Lineage (NCBI taxonomy): Eukaryota > Metazoa > Chordata > Mammalia > Rodentia > Cricetidae > Peromyscus > Peromyscus eremicus. The sequence goes on along the minus strand of NC_081432.1, from coordinate 52,414,314 downwards.
GGCTTCGCAGAAAATCTGCTTGGCAACAAAGCCAACCATGAGAAGACCATTCAGCGGCTACAGCTCTGGTTAGGGCATTCACTGGACTCCCTATAAAATCCTTTTGATTGATGGTAAAGGAGAGGGGGATGAGTTGGCTAACTTCATTATTTCAGTAGTACCCCTCTGTTTCACCAGTCCCTTCACCCATTCTTTCTTCATACTCTGCTCTTCTCCAATACCACTTCACATATCACCCTCCCAATTCATTCCAAACACTGTCTCTGTTTAAAAATTTCCTGAGACCTGCTCTGAGTTTGCTGCCAACCAATGCAGGTGAAGGCATCTGCTCACTCCACACCACGTCAGTGGCAGAACGTAGAGGGATGCAGGCTCAGTTAAGTGTTTGGACTGTGGAGGTTATTTTGAATAGAGAGAGGTCTATGGAAGGTCTCCATTGTGTGCTTAAAATCACTACCGGTTATGGACTAGTTTTCTAGGTGAAGATCTGTCATGGCAGGAAACTTCCTATTGATTACTTTATTTAATTCTCATAGCAGCCTCGCAAGCTGTTTTGGAATGTGAAAAAGATATACAAAACTGTTGAGCATCATAGCTCACAAAGTCTATAGACATTGGATGATTCAGGGACAAAATAGATTTCAATTTTATTTAATTAATGTATAGGATTGCTGTGTATTTACATAACTTGAAGCATGAAGATGTGAGGATGGTAGAAACCAGGTATTTCAATCATTGGGTTCCTTTTGAATGAATGAGGATGAAGATGTGAGGATTGTAGAAATCACAATATGTCAATCATTGGGTTCCTTTTGAATGAACACTTACTTGCATCTTGTTTTCTACCTAATACATTTTTCTAGATTTTCCAAGCACAACAATTCAACAAATTGGAAAGACAAATGGAATATTCCTTGCTCACATTCCAAGCAAAGATTTAACTAACTTTTCAATCTTTCTCGAAAAAAGTCTATTTCTGTTAGAGCCACTCCATGTAACAAGCTAAAGAGAAAATAAAAAATTGAAGATGGTAATATTCATTACCTGTGAGAGAGTGGATTGTAGGTTTTTCTGATGTAAGGAACTAACGGGGAAAATTCCAGGATGTTCCCAGAAGTCAGCAATATCAAGACTCAATACAAGAGCTCACTGAGTTCACCTTTTCTAGCAACAGATGAATATTCCAAATAGCCTGATGGGCCTCCATTTTTCTGCTGTTATTTGGTCCACTGTTTTATGAAAGTAATTTCCATTTGTCACAAGGCAATTGAAGGTTCCTGTCTATGAATGGGATAGCTCCCTGGAGTTACTGCCTGGTAGAGGGCAGCTTTCTTCTGGAGCTTGTGGCTGTAAGAATGATAACTATGTGTCCTGAGCACTTGGTTGAGGATGTTCTGACAACTGTCACAATAAATCAAGGACATATAAGTTGAGGTTTCAGAAATATTAGAATTGTTGCATATATGCTTTGCTTCATTTATTTTGTAGACTCTTGTCCAATTTATTTTCAGGTCAATTTAGACTACTATTTGTGGTGATATTTTATTTGTGCTGAAATGTGATATTTTATTTGTATGTTAATAAATAAGGTTTGCCTGGAGATCAGAGGTCATAGTGAGCCATAAACAAAAGTCAGGCAGTGGTAGCCCATGCCCTTAATCTGATCACATGGCAGGCAGAGTCTCTGTGTGGTCAAGGACACAGCCAAGCGTGATGACACTCACCCTTAATCCCAATACCAACCATAGAGACCTGGAGGTCTGTATAGACAGGAAGTGATGAGGAAGTGATGTGGCTGGGCTTAGAGCCAGTGAGAAGGCAGAACAGGAAGGCAATAAAGGCGCAGGTTAGACAGGAAGAAGCTCTCTTGGGAAGCTAAGGCGAGGTGGTAAGCTAAGTTGAGTTGGTGGCTATTGCTTTGATCTCTATGGCTTATACTTCTGTATTTGGCTCTGTGTTTCTTATTTAATTAAGACTGTTAAGAAATTAATCTACAACTATTCTATAAAAACAAGCACAGAGTGGACAAGACCCTTGAGTGAATGTGGTAACAGGTGGTCTCTGAGCTTCCTACTTCAAATGCTTCATCCTGAATAATGTTCCCAGCATTCCTATGAACTTAACAGCTTTGTGACACTGGTTTTTAGGATTAAAGAAACTGAGGCAGAGGGAATACCATTGCTAAAGATCACTCATCTAGTACATACCAATGCTTTCTGAAGACTGGGAATCCAGATGCCAAGGTTGATAATTCTTCATTAATAGAACACAGAGCTTTTATATAGTATTTCTGGGTTAGTGATTATGTACTGGATATGCACTGTGACTACCTATGCATAAATGCTTGAACATGAATCACCCTACAGCCATGCAGTGGTGGCGCATGCCTTTAATCCCAGCACTTGGGAGGCAGAGGGAGGCAAAACTCTGTGAGTTCGAGGCTAGCCTGGTCTACAGAGTAAGTTCCAGCATAGCCAAGACTACACAGAGAAACCCTGTCTCGGAAAAACAAACAAACAAAAAATCACCCTACAGTCTTAGGAATTGCAGAGCAGAATCTCTGCAAAGCTCAATGGCAAGGCTGTTGATAACTTACAGTGTCATTTAAAACATCATTTGCTCTGTCAATGGCTGTAGGAAGCAACAGTCCCTTATATGGATGAGAAAGAGACAGTGATTCAGGGTGACTGGCCTTCTAAGTGTCACTCTGGGAATAAACCAGGTGCTTGTAGAAGCCAGACAATTCTATTAGTGGATTAAAACATTATTTCTCCCATGCCCCAAATGCTCAGCTAGGTGACCCGAAAGCCAACACCTGCCTATCTGTGGCAATGCTAAGATCCCTTCCCTTTTAACTCCCTGCAATTTCTGGGGTGCAAGAGCAACACCTCAGCAAGGCAGACCACTCATTTATTATAATTTGTGGTAGGGGAGGTAACTTCTTAGAGATTACTACAGTCTGATAGAACCTAACAGTTCATGTTATGTTCTAGCTTTGATCTGTCTCCACCTCACAGGGCTTAATATTGAAATACATTTTATATCCATGCCCTCATTGACAAAATATGTACTGAGAACACATCATGTCCATGAATCTATGATACATAATGTGAGAAGCTAAGAAAATCCATTTCTGGAAACTGTCAGAGAGTAATGACTAACAATCCCTTCTTTAAAAAAGTATGAGCCATCCAGTGCACATTTGAACTTACTCTTAATGTGAAATTCCATTATTAGAAAATGGCTTAGTGGGTGAGCCATTGTGAAATGCACTTCACTGATACCCGATTATCACTTCAGTATTATGTCATTGACATTATTTTTCTTTATTATTTCTTATGATTTTCACATATGGAAATGAAAAACTTGGGAAATTAATGTAACGTTAGGTTCAAGTTCACAAAGCTAGAGAAGGGTGAACAACTGGGTTCCACAAGCCCGTTTTCCTTCCACTAGCCTGGAATCTCATTAGTTTGGTGTTTCTGGGGCTAGAATGTTTGTGGTAATTGTTGGAAAGAGCTTTAGAGGAAGTAATGACTATACTCCACAACTCAAATGATTATCAGAGAACACTTAGGAAGGAATTAGATGCACATCTTTCTTCTAATCTTTTACTTTACAGGGCTGGGAATCAAACCCACAACCTAACACTCAATAGTCAAGCAGTTTTTACTAAGCTACAATGTACTACCGGAATCTAGTTCCCATAATAGTCAGAGGTAATGGTCAGGTTGAATTCACTGAATGAAATTAATTAGCTAATTAAGTTAATTCACTGAAAAAAAATGGCTTGTCACTTGAGCATGCTAGTGTATGTGTGTCATCACAGTGACGGCAAGGAAAGGAAGAGAGATCTGAAGCTCAGGATCAGCCTCTAATATGGAGCGCTTTCAGTACTATGTGAGACTCTTGTCTCAAAAAAAAATTTAAAAAAGACAGTCTCAAACTGTGTCCATTATGCATGAATTTTCTTTCTAGCCTAAATTAAAAAGATAGGATTTTCCTGAAAGATAGATGATTGATCCTGTAAGTGACTGTCATTGAGTTTAGGAAAATAATTGGCCATTAAGATTTAGGAGGAATCTGGAGATTCATCCTCTGAAACTAGCTGATTATGATGGAGAAGGTCTGGAAGATTCTGTAACAAGAATATAAATGAGTCCCTACCTTAATAGTCCATGTCCCATAATTCATTTTTTTTTTTTTTGATTTTTTGAGACAAGGTTTCTCTCTGTGTAGTTTTGGTGCCTGTCCTGGATCTCACTCTGTAGACCAGGCTGGCCTCTAACTCATAGAGATCTGCCTGGCTCTGCCTCCCGAGTGCTGGGATTAAAGGTGTGTGCCACCACCACCCAACAATGTCCTGTAATTCCTAAAAACACATTTTCCAGGAGCTGATAGGGTTTTGAGAAGAGTTTTGTTGTGCCTAAGATTGTACTATAAGCTTTTAGGGTTGTATTTGATAAACAACTACATATTTATTGAGGAAAGCTATGAACATGATAGCTGACTCCATACCTCGGAAAGGCAATGTTTGGTAACCATGCAGTATTTGCCAATTAACAGTCAGTATTAACTCTTTAAACATAGGTTCCACGGCAAATCAATTTTTGATAATTCAGGACCCAGAACCTGTTTATGACTTGCACCCAATAAATGTTACACAGAACTGAAGCATGAGAACATTCCTTACAACACTTTCTCTGAAGCTTGTATTTCTAGTTAGTCATCAATAGTACATCCCTCACCTCCAGTAATATATCTCTTGTTGGTTTTCATAGTGATGAGTGGGTAATCTTTTGATCATTTGACAAACAACTTTCCAAGATTTCTTATTAGTCTCTCGCTGTATTGCTAAGAACTCAGGTGGAATTGACATTTCCTTTGGGCTACCAACCAGCTCCCAAATAAAGACACTTATTAATAAAGTGAGTTATTATTAATTATGAATGCTCAGTGCTCAGACTTAGCTTAGGCTTGTGCCAGGCTCTATTCAACTACATTTGCCTCAGGGCTTTTTACCTTTTTTTTTCCATTCTGTGTATACTACTTTCCTGCTTCCTCTGTGTCTGTTTGGCTGCCCCTGGTGTCTCCCTGCCATCTCCTGTCTCCTCTTCTTTCTTTTCCCTGAGCCTAAATTCCTCCTCCTACTTACTCTTCCTGCCTGGAAGTTCCACCTCTACCTCCTCCTTCACTATTGGCCATTCAGCTTTTTATTAGACCAATTAGGTGCTGTAGGCAGGCAAAGTAAAACAGAAACACATCTTTACATAACTAAACAAATTCAACACATCTTTACATAGTTAAAAAAAATGAAACACACCTTTCCATAGTTAAACAAATATTCCACAATACTCAGGGTATCTTCTTGACAGATTTCATTAATACACCATTAAGAGCTAATACCAATTCAGAAAGATAAAGAGGAATCACTATATGTATACTTGTTAGTCTACAATTCCATAGATCCCATATTCCAAAAACAACCAAGTGAGGTGAGAATTAAAAAGAACAAAAAGGCAAAGTATATACAATATGATAGTAATAGCAATGTTGTGGGGAAAGACCATCTAAAGAGGAAACTGAAAGCCAGAAGCTGTGGAGATAGATTTTGACTCGTGTATATTCCTGGTTAGAATACCTTCCAGAGAGTGATATTTTATCTCTTCCTTCTTTTTAGATGATCATTGATAACAATATAAAACTTTATGTCCAGGCTTCTGAATACGGGGCTTGGATTCACATCTTTCCCATTCCATAGGTGATGCAGAGTGACTGTCATGGGCTACCAGGTGTACATAGCAAACTCTGGGGGGGGGGGGCTTGCTATTGTTTCCTGAATTCCAGGTTCTTTTCAGAACACAGCCAATTAGGAATCTTCAATATTACAGTAATTAATTTTTTGACTGAGCACTATAGTATTAAAATAGATAAGTTAATATGTGATAGATAATAGTGTGTGAACACTGCCTCTTACCAGTGGGTTTCCAAGAAGACCACAGACAGGTGTTACAGAAGTATTGATGTTCAAGTCACAGTCACTGTCTTTAAATGTAGCACAGTTTGTATCTGTATGTCTCATGAGTTCACTTGGAAGACAAGAGTAGAATATCCAGCTTGTAAGAATTCTTAAGGATTTTATATGTTCATGAAGATGAAACTAGTTAAGCCAAACTCCAAAAGAACTGCTGCTGCATTAGATACACAGTGATCTACAACCCAGTGGGTTCTGTTAACTGTTGTTAACAGACTGATAAATTCCTAATCACCACAACACTCTAGGCTTCTTCGAGGATTTATTGTCACAGTGAGTGGATGATCCAGCCCATACCATGCAGAAAGATGAAAACTAAACACAACTAAAAAGATACCACTTAATGGATCAAGATTCTCTATTGCTTGGCCTTATACCTCTTCTCGTTGCTGGGAATCCTAGGACTTGAGGCTGGAGCTCTAAGAGAATGCTCATGGACCTGGTAAGAATATGATAATAATATAAGTCCAAAGGAACCACTCTACGTGTCAAGAAAGAAAAATCCAGTTCAGAACAAGGGAGAACATTTGACTTCATAAACACTGACTGAGTGACATGTGCTAGAGTACAACTGGAAATGTGACAATAAAAACACTTTAATTTTTTTCAGAAATTCCTTGCCTGGTGCGGTAAAAGACAAATAAGTAATTGTGACTTTGTGTAGTAAACATCAGATGGAAATGCCTTGGAGCATCACCAAAGACACTGGCAGGGGTTGAGCGGATTCATGAAAGGAAATCACCGAAGCTTTCGTAAGATGAAGAATTCTTGGTGGAAATGTAAGGTAGACCCAGTAGGAATCAAAGGAGGCAGGATAAGGGGAAAGCCACATATGGACAAATGTGTGGTGTACATGGACTCATGTGTGTGGAAGCCAGAGTGAGCGTCAAGTGCCTTCCTGTATGGCTCTCCACCTTACTATTTGGACCAGTTCTCCCATTAAACTTGATTAGCTAGAGCAGCTGGCCAGCAAATTCACCCGAGTTATGTACGGGTGCTCATTTGCATTAAGCACATTCAAGAGCGCCTACTGCAGAATTTAACTTGCCTTTCTCATAAACCATTTGGAAAATGCTATTCAACACAGCATTGGGTCAACCACAGCCACTTCCCTCTTTGAGCAGAGGCAAAAACAGAGGTTTAGCTGAAAAGTTAGAGATGAATTGCTGGCTTATGGGGCTCTTGTGAGGAACGGATCTGTCCTGAGATTCTTTCCAGACTTCTATGAAGTTGGGAAAAATCAAAATGCTGGAAAGTAAAAAATACATATCTTACACTATTAACATAAAATTTGTCTTCGTTAAGGATGTGAGCGTGAAAAGGAGCCAAAAGTGAAATCTCTTCTGTTATGTTTCTGCCTCACCATCCTAATATGTCCCCCTCCTCAAATCTCCCAGATGAGCAGTGTAGAGAGAGACCTTGAATGCTGTGCGTTCGTCATTCTGCGAAGAACCAAATTAACACTAATTATATTCTAGCTTGCTGTGGCGCAGCCAGTGTGACTTCACAAGGGGAGATGGCGTCCACGGCACTGGGTGGCATCATTCTGACACATTTACAGACCATTAACCAGCACTAACATCATTTCAAAGGGTTTCTGTCAAAACATGAAGGGCACCCTGGAGCACACTGCTCAGCTCTGTGAGATCCCAGAATGAAAACCAGGCTATGGGTAGACACGATGGAGAGGAAATGCTCAGGAGGATTGGGTGTCCTCTGCTGGCTCAGCTTGCTCCCAAATGTAGGTCATGAGAGCAGGCTCTGTCCTAGCGCACCTTGAAAGTGCCTAGAAACTTTTTTATTTGGTGTGAAGGGCATGTAGCCATAAAATCTTTTTGCCTCATTAACAGATAGAAAGATAAGTTCTTCCTTGGTATCTGAAGCTAGTGGTCACATGATCCAGACCTTTCCTAGGCAAAAGTCATCATCTGTTTCTGCCACTAGATTATGAAAAGTGGGCTTCACAGATTCAGCAGGCTTTAATCAGAGAAAGGTAGGCAGGATGAACCTGTAAACTGAGTGAGATGCTTGATGTGTGGGCGGTTCAGATGTCCATGGAACTTGAAGAACAAGGCAGGAGACTCTCTTTATAAGCTATTTGGGTTTTGCCACTCGGGATTTGGATCATGGAGCACCAGCCTGGCATTCCGGAGAATGCTTTTGGAAATGCAGAATCTAAGCTCCCATCTCTGTGCTTCCAGCTCTTCTGGATCAGAACCTACATGAGATGCCAGAAGATTGCCGGGCAGATAACTGAAGGGGTGGGTCTGTTCCCCTTAACACTGAACATGTCTTGAGTGTCTCTCTTCACTTCTGCAGTTTGGTGAATATCCAATCCAGACACTGCTATAGTTATAACTCACAACTTCCCAATCTCCCTTTGGTCACGGGCCAGTTGCTAGGATTATCTTTCATATAGTGTCCTATGAAGACGTGTTCAAAGTCTACCTGAGCTGATATTGTGTGTGTGTGTGTTTCTTCTTCTTTTATATTTTGACAGTATGTGTATATTACGTTGTGATCATATTCATCCTCCGCCACCCTCTCTCATTGCCCTATCACTTCCCCAGACCCCTTCTTCACAACTTGTCACCATTCCACCTTCACATCCCACCCCCCTACTCCACCACCCCTGCTTTTGCAGGTCCCATGAAAGTACTCACAGCCTCGACGTGTTCATGATTGCATTGAATATTCCATACTCACTCCTCCCTATCTTACAAATCTTCCACCCTCTCTTCTGTGGTTTTACGCAGGCCTCAGAGTGAGTGACACAGATGTCCTGATTGGGGCAAATCACTCGCCAGTCAGTCAATTGTTCTCTCTAATACAGTATCCAAATAGAATCCCACTGCACCATAAATGCACGAAGTTTGATAGGGTAGCATTAATAGGAACTGACAATCACACTATCAAGACTAGAAAGGAGAATTTTTCAACCAAGTGTTAGTTTAACTTGGTCCCGACTCCTTCTAATACAAGCCCTTTCTCTTCACTTTCTAGCTGACTTTGCCCTTGCCTCAGTGTTCCCATTATTTACTACACTCAGCACAGCACTAGGGCATGATTCTGTACTTACCAGTCACCAGTCTTTGTGTCTGTATATTAGGCACATGCACATGCATGCCCACCTACACATACATATATATGCACACATACACACACAGAGAGACACACACATAGTACTTCTAGACCTTGTGGTTAAGGTCAAGTGCAATGGTAAAAACTCTCTCAGGAATCTTGGTAATTGTTAGGGTACATACTGGCACGGCTGTGTGAATGATGATAAATACCTTTGAAGTGTTCAAGGTTTGAATGGACAGAACAAAATACTACAGTGGTAGTCATGGGAATGAGTAAATGTCTACCTGTCACTCTCTTCTTTTTGTGCATCTTGCACTAGGTAGCTCCACCTTGCATGACTTATTCTCAGAGGTGAATTACTTTAGCAAGATCATTTCCAGCATTTCTCTAAAAGATGAATGTGCAATGATAGGAATTTGGGATTGAAGCAATTAAATCTTTCTTGAGACCTAAGGATTTCAGTAAGTTTGAGAATTCTTGCCCACTGATAGGACACTAAATCAAGTACTATTAAAAGTACCCAGAGCACATTGTTAATAAGCAGTTTGGTAATGTTTACAGACAATTGTCCTAGAAAGACTCTGGGAAGCATTTTTTTTTTTTTTTTTTGGTTTTTCGAGACAGGGTTTCTCTGTGTCGCTTTGCGCCTTTCCTGGAACTCCCTTGGTAGCTCAGGCTGGCCTTGAACTCACAGAGATCCGCCTGGCTCTGCCTCCCGAGTGCTGGGATTAAAGGCGTGCGCCACCACCGCCCGGCAAGCATTTTTAAATCTGTTGGTTCATCATGTACAGTACTTAAAGGACCTTGTCCAGAAAGAGAGTATACTTGTTAGCCAATAATAATGACTGAGGTAAATTATTAGTCTCTTCTTCTTTCCATTCATGAACATCTCTTCTCTGAGTAGGTATCATGTATTTGAGTCCAGATAAATGAGCAGGAAGAAAGAAATGGGAGATTATCTTCGATGAACTAAAAAATAATTCTTGGTTGAATATGGAATAGCTTCTCTTTCCATCCTAAAATAACCTCGCGTGTTCATTGATTACAACTACACTCGGCCAGGTTGCAAGGAATCACTTTATTTTATTTCGTTCAGATGTATGCTACCCTCTGTCTCCCTGCTACTCACCCCTCTGCCTCTGCCGCTTTTGAATTATTTAATGTTTTCCCCAGTTAATCTAAATTAGAGGGTTTTTTTGTTGTTGTTGTTTCAAAGGGGGGTGGGAAGAAACTAAAAATAGTCACCCAAGCCAAGATATATTACAGCAACTGCTTTTGCCTCTGGTGCTTACCGGCGTTTCCTTTGTTGTCTTGTTTGATTGTTTCATTTATATGGCAGGTTCGACAGCAACACACTTCTGTTATTGCCTTTTCTCAGTGGTGGATTTTTTAGGCTCGGATTCCCCCGAGGCAGCCACTCCCCATCCCCAGCTGGTGACAAGAGGTGCTGTTGCTCTCAATACTTACACCTACTGGAGAGACATCTACAGAGCTGCTATTAAGTGCCATGGAGTATCTCCATTTTGAACAGGAGGGAGGGAGGGAGACGTGACGGCTGTGAGGGAGGTCACTGAACGGGTTACACTGTGCCCTTTTGCATCCATGTGTTTGGTCCATGCTTTCCACCACCTCTAGCTACGACCCCTTCCTTTAAGAATCTCTTTGGGGTTTCTTTTTATGCTGTTCTAAATAATCACGTAATTTTTAATCAAATTGCAAAAATTGACAGGGGGGCAGGGTTTGCCTAATGACTGAAAAGAGGAAGGTTGGAAACTCAGTCCCTTGGGCTATTTTGTCAAGTTCTCCCAGGAAATGGTGGGTCATTAGTTACTCTCCAACTTTTCACTGCCCCTTTAGATGATGCAGCCGCTGAGCACAACCCTTGGCATAAAATCAGGAACAAGAAGACTTATGGGAGGAAGGAAAGTGAAACGGTGAGAAATTAAAGACATTCCATGGCTCTAGCAGTGCTTAAGGTACTGCAGATTAAGAAGAGACTCTAATGAACCCTGGACACGAGGAGAAAACCTCTGCCCTCCAGTCTTGCTTCCTGCCGACATCTCAGCTGCCCTTTTGTTTCCAGTTGGTTCCCAGAGAAGAGAGAAAGAGACACTGGATGGAAAGGGCCGCTGTGCTGCTACTGTTTCTGCTGTTTGTTCAAGGTACAAACCCCAGGGTGCGTAAAGTGAGGTTAAGGAAAGCTATCTAGTCTGCAGGGCAAAATAAGTCAAGACCACCTCCAGCACCAAAGTACCAGACCCTAACAGAAAAGGAAAGAATAAAACCAGATTTTAGCTAAGGCAGGTGGCCCAGCAGTAGGTAGGTCCTTGGCTTTAAAAGCACAGCTAAGAGACTCCCCGGAGGAGGACAGCCACAGAACTGTAGAGCAATGAGAAGCTCCAGGTGACTAAGGCACAGCAGGTCCTCCCAAGACCAAGGAGGTGGGTGTAGTCAGAGATGGCCGGGGTGTCGGGGTGTAATTGGGAAAGGGAAAATGAGCAGGATCTGAGCAAGGGCTGTAGATCAAAGAAGGTATTTAAAAACCTCTCCCTCCCTCCATAACCACAGACTTATGAGGTAAAGTGAGAGAAAATGCTCAGAGTCTAAGTCGTTTTCTTTTTCACTGGAATAAACCTGATGACCTGCAGTAAATATTCTGAACTCACCCGATGGGCAGAAACCGAAAACACGATGATGTCATGGAGTGCAATGGCAGCCGGAGAGAGGCTCTCAAGGTTCTGTTACTTCAGAATCTGGATTCTTTGTTACTATGTAATTACATTGTAGAGTATGTTAAGCCATGAAACATGTAATCAGGACAATTCTATAACTGTGACTAATTTATAACTTACCACATAGATTTCGGTTTATAGAGGATGAGACACATTTTCAAATACAATCTTGTTACAGTACAAAGTAGAAATTCTCCTGAAATACACCCTAAAAAAAATTTACTGTGGTGTGTTGCAATATATGAAACATTTACTCCATCTCACTTAACAAATATACTCAGCTTAATTTATTATTTAGAAATAATGTAATCTATGCACAATAATTTTTGAAAAATATGTTGAATTTGGGGGCACAAAGGCGGCTCAATGGTTACCATTGCTCTCACAAAGGATCCAGGTCACACTGTGTGGCCTAACCACCTGTAACTCCAGTACCAAGAAATCTGGTGCCCTCTTCTGGCCTTCATGGACACTTGCACACGTATGGTGTACACATAGACAAATAGGCATAAACACAAACAATTTAAGAAAAAAGCAAATATAAAACGATCATTAAAAATATGTTGAACTTGGATTTTGTGCATAGCAGTTATATTAAAATATAGAAAAATTAACAGTTTTCCACTATCAAAATTGCATGTGTGTGCTCACTTTTGAAAGTCGAAGGACAGCCTTAAGAGTTGTTCTTCAGGCCCAATCCTATTTCTTTTCTTCTTTCTTTCTTTCTTTCTTTCTTTCTTTCTTTCTTTCTTTCTTTCTTTCTTTCTTTCTTTAAGATATGGTTTTCCAGTGAACTTGAAACTCAGCAGGGAGGCTAGGGACTAGCTGGTAGAATTACAAGCACATGTCAGCATGCTTAGCTTTTTTCTACACGGGTTTTGGGGATCCAATTCAGGTCTTTATACACTTTGAGTGAATCATTTCACCAGACCTCAGTATTCTTTTAATATTTATTTATTCTCTCTCTCTCTCTCTCTCTCTCTCTCTCTCTCTCTCTCTCTCTCTCTCTGTACATACACATACCAAAGTGCATATTTGGAGGTCATATTTGTGGGAGTCAGTTTTCTCCTTCTACTGTGTGGGTTCTGAGGCTTGAACCTCAGGCTTGGCTCTCTTAAGCACTGATCCATCTCCTCGGTCCTCAGGATGAGCATCTGAAAGGATAATGTCTTAGTTTTAATTCTTGTACTTTACACTGAAAAAGTCATGTTAAAGGCTTTTTATCTGTTGTGTTCCTAAAGGGACAAGGCAAGAGAGGATATCTGGAGCTTTGGCCCACTCAGAATCTCTGAAGCTCCTGGATGTAGGAGTGTTTATTCCCTACAAACAAGCAGACTAACAGACATTAATATCCTTACTGCTTCCCATATCAGTTCTTGGGTGGTGGGGCTCAGAAAAGAGGACATCTAAGAACTGACTGAGGGACCTCCTCATGGAAGTCCGAGCAACCTTCTCAGACAACAAGCACTGCATGATGCAGGAGGGTTCCAGGCACACTGGACAATGATCCCTGATTTAAATCCACAATCAGTTCCACCACATTTCTCGGCATGCATCTTTCTGCCTCTATAACAGTGAGGAACGAACTTGCCCTACATTCTATGAACCTATTTCTTAACCTGTAAAGTGAGAATGCTAATACTGTCCATTACATGAGAAAATTAGAAAGATTAAATGAATTCATATTTCAAAGCAATTAAAATATTAATTTAATAATGCACATCATATTGTATAAATTACTTATATAGATTTTAAATAACATCTATATATTCTCTTCATTAACATACAAATGCCAGTGTTTTATGCTTACTGCTTATATAAATTATACCCTGCTTCCTAAGAGGAAAAATGATTTAAAAGTATGTGATAGTTAAAATTACCATAATTTTTTTTCCTTGTTGGATTGCCAAAACTCATTGTAACATCTATCAGCCAGCATGCAAACTCTACCTTATTTACAAATATTTAAGTTCTTCCTTTTCAAAGAAAATCACCTAATGATTGTTTTCAGTTGAAATTGAAAGCGACCTCATGGCTTCCTTTTACCTCATCACTTCCTAGAACACCTTTACAAAGTCATACGCAATAGCCGAGCATCAGAAGACTGCTTATAGAGTATTAGAAAAGCTTGCTTTAATTTTTGCTTAACATAGGGGAAAATTCCAACCTCTTCAGGATACAAAGTCTGTTGGAGACCAAATGATAAAAACTCATTGCACATCTTACTATGCTTCCTTTAATTAAGCTGTGAGGAAACTTTTTTTATTCATTATGGGAAATTTTGAAACCAAACTTTTATCTCCCTGAAAAGCACTTGGAAAGCTAGGTTGCTTTAGCATCTCGCAACGAAATCAAGTTGTGTTGAACTTATAAAATAATTTTACTGGTGTGTTCTTTCTTGACAGAGTTGTTTTACTTCCTTTGTGCTTAACTGCGGTGAAGCATCCAGTACCCCGAGCAGTCTTTGCTCTTTCTCCTTGGCTCATCTTTTTTCTCCTGTATCTAGATCTCATCTTTCTTTCTCTCTGGAGCAAGTGATGGATAAGAAGAAAACGGAAAGAGAAAACATCTGGTCTTGTTATTGACAAGCGTCAATCCTGACCACTTATAAACCCAAATGTTTGCTTTTAAAATAAGACTGGCATGCCCTCACACAATTTGTGAGGAAATTACCATCATCTTTGTTTTCACATTTCCATCAAGGAAGGAAGCCAGCGGGATTCAGCACATCTACACTCACACAGAATTCACATGATGAATCCAAAGTTTCAAATCTAGAGAAAGTGTGTGTGTGTGTGTGTGTGTGTGTGTGTGTGTGTGTCCCCTGATCCTGCCTGTTCACTACCACCACCCACTGCTTTGTAAGTGAGGAAATGAAATGCCATTTTGAAATACAAGACTGACCTTCCTTGTGGATTGTCTAGAAAGTGCCCCGGCACATTTATTTCTGAAAGCATCCCAAACAGCTCTGTTCTTATGCTCACTTTTATTCAAAGTTCATAATTTGAAACTGAAAAGTTTGCAAGGACAGGCTGTTCCAGCATCACCGTGGATGGCATTCTCCCTAGCATCCATCCATGGGAGACAGCATAGTCCAAGGCTTCTCAAAACTGCTGCCCAATTACGGTTTTTAAAAGATGTTTTGCTGACATCTAGAGGCATTTGGGTAATAACACTTATTAATAATGATTCTTTTCACTTATAGGGTGGCTTGCATTGCATGCTCCCTCAGCTCTTTACACACATTAATTAATTACACATCACAGCACCCCTGTGAGGTAGAATGGGTGGGCATTATTATGTGCAAAGGATTTATTGATTTTCTGAGACAATATATAGCTGAGGCACAGAGGGGAAAGTCATAGGAGCAGGAATTAAGGGAGGAAAAATAAAGACACAGTGTGAATGCAAAAGAAATAAATACAAATAAGTATAACCCCACCACGTTCCTCAGAAAGAGACGATTACTTGGAAATTTTTAAGGCATAAACATTAACATATAATTGTTAGTGACTTCTGCCAAAGTACCTAGGAAATTGAGGGGAAGGTTTCTTACATAAAATTCCAATGTTCTGATTTGAAACCCATCTACAATGCTTCCACAGATGTTCCTGAATCCCAGGCTCTTCTTGGAAGTCACTGAGGGACTGTCACAGTAGCAGGGCCTTTGGGCTTACAATGGAGGTTCTTTGTGAGTTTAAGACAAGGTTTGGGACTAGACATAGGGATATAGAGAAGGCAAGGAGAAGTTATAGGCGGGTTTCCATGCAAAAGTATGCTTGGAGGCTGTGGAATTTAAACTATGCCACAGAGTTCTATAAATCAACTCTCCTTTGGAATTCTTCTAGGCTTGTTTTATGGCAGTGGCTCAGATAACTGTTTTTCCGAAGCAGTAACTATCCTAGCTTTTCATGGCAGGCACAGTTCTTATTTATCTCCATAGAACTAAAACTTTCCGGGCTTACTATTCATTTCTCAACTGAAAGGTAATATTCTCCTTAGAAAGAAAAATGTCATAAAATCACTAGCTTGCAGTCACCAAGACATGATAAAAGACTGGCAAAAAGCGTTATACTCTTTCTATAAGTTATTGTAATGTTTTCTTTTATGACAATAACAATAAGTTGCCTTTAAAACAACTTATTTTAGTCAAGCTGATGAAAGGTAGCAAGAGAGTAAAATGAATGTAAATGATCATAAATGGGTCTTAGACTTCCGGCGTTGATTTTGAAAAACAAAACTTACATGGATACCAACTTCTCTACTATTATTATTCTCCCTCCAAATCCCCAAAACAACTGAAACCTGTCTAGTACAAAGACATTGCCATTTCTCTTCAATCTTTTTGAAAACTTAATACCCAAAATGAGCTCAAAATCAGAGAGAAATGGGCTCAATGGGTAAGGGTACCTGCTGCAGAAGCATGAAGACTGGAGCTCTGGTCCTACAACGCACATGACAACCCTGACTGGTTCCTCCTGTGACCCCAACATTGGGTGGGGTGGAGATAGAAGGATTGGTGGAGCTCACTAACTGCCAGCCTGGCTGAAAAAAAAAAAATGTGAAACTCAAGGTTGAGGGAGAGCTCATGCCTCGAAGGAATAGCAAGAGAATAATAGAGAAGAGCACTCAACACCTTCCTTTGTCTTATCACCTGCACATACACTTATGCCTATACAACACACACACACACACACACACACACACACACACACACACACATTCACAAACACATATACACACACACACACACATTCACAAACACACATACACGCACATACACATACACACACATTCACAAACACACATACACACACATACACTCAGAGACAGAGAGAGAGGCTGAGGAAGACATAGGTTTTATTAGAATTAATTTATGCGAAAACTTTCTGATGGGGTTCCTTTTCCTGTTCTCTGCTATCATTTGTATTTATTTGTTTTACTTCATGCCATCATACGGACAAAATTATAACAACTTTTTTTTTTGCATGAATGAAGCACTTTTTCTAGAGTTGATATTTTCTGTTGTTTAAGTCACTTACTTATCAGGAGGAAATAATTTGATCACTCACTTGCTTTCCCAAATTACGTCAGAACTAGATGTTCTGAAGCTGGGGGTGGGGGTTACTCAGAGTGGAAGTGAGGCGAGTCATGTCACACATGAATCATTTTACTGAGAGAGAGGCTGAAGTATCGCGTGATAGCAAGACTTAGGTCTCTGGGCACTGGGAACCAGTACTTCTGGTTAAAAGAAAAAAATATTAATAGAAGAGCTGGGGAAGGTACCAGAAGCAACCACTGATTTCAAGATGATGGTTGGGTCTCTCTCAACGATAATGAGAAGAAAGCTGCTTCCACTTCCTCAATCTCCCCTGTCTGCTCTTCTTTTGACCTACTGCCCTGAGATACCTCCCATTGGCTGTCATTCCATTGTGCTTCGGGCTGGGATTTGGGGAGTTCCCCAGGTATTCAGACTCCATCAATCACATTGTTTCTCAAGGAAAACATCTTTACAGCTCCAAGCTGTGGACTGAAAGAGGAATTTAGAAAACTAGTCATTTCCTAAGTGGGAGACCCCTTCATCTTCAAGTGAGTAGTTCTAAGAGAGCAGAGGAATCACATATTAATCATGACTCCGGCATTTGTTTTGCTTTTGAACTTGGCATAGCACACTGGGTCGGCAATCCATAGCTGTACATTCCACGATATCAGAGAAGGAGAAGAATTTACTTTCAAGTTCTCTGGGTCCTGTCTTCTGCAACTACTTGCCGGAGACAGCAACAGTTTATAGCAGGTGAATAATAATGGTTATGTATACTATTCTGTTTCATGGTCATGTGACTCCTGGGTGAAAGGCAAGCCGGAAAGTTAAAATTCTCTCATGCACAAGTAATATGCTCCTATTTGCCAAGGAGCTGGTGATAATACAGAACACATGTGGATCCAGAAACTAAAGAGATTTGCAAAAACACTTCCATGTTTAGGATGGGTTGCAGGGTAGAGAAGGGTGTGATTTTCACGTCTGTGTTCTCTTATTAAAATGTTTATTTTGATTTCAAATAGATTTAGTAGAATCTGAGTGGGGACTTAATAGTGCATCCTGTCACTTGGCTTTGTTTGCAAGTGTGGAACTATGAGGGGGGTAGTGAGAGGTGTTGTCAATGAAACATGTGTATCGGTTCAGTGTTGAAGAGAGAAAAGAGAGAATGAGAGAGAGAGAGAGAGAGAGAGAGAGAGAGAGAGAGAGAGAGAGAGAGATTTCTCCATTTTAACTGTTGCCTCTTCTCATACTCAGAACATCCAATTTGTGTATAGGCGTGGCCTCAGTGGGCACCCCCATACATGGCATATGCACAAACACATATACATGAATAAAAGCATAAATTAAAAAAATAAATAAATAGGGGCTGGGGAGACAGCTCGGTGGTTTAAACACACTTTCTGCTCTTTCAGAGGACCCAAGTTGCCAGAATCTATAATGGGCAGCTCACAATCCCTAGTAACTACAATTCTCAGATATCTGAAGCTCTTCTTTGTCCTCCTGTACACATGTGGCATACATTAACACACACACACACACACACACACACACACTAACATACACATACACACATACGTGCATACAGACACACATACACAATTAATTAATTAGTTAATGTTGCTTCTATGTATATAATTTCAAGGCTTGCCATGGGCATAGGATGAACAAGTAAAGGACCTCACTGGAAAAGACTAATTCTCCCTCCCTACCGTCATTAGTTACCTGTAATTAGTTGTCTAGGGGTGGGACCCCAGGAGATCTTCTTCCATGTTGGCCTATCTATTGGTGTTTTCATTGTTTAGGTCTTGTTTAGGTAGTCATGTTGTTGAGGTATCATAGATATGGTTTCCATGTTATTTCTAGAAGACACAGTCCCACAGCAGATTTCTTGTTCCCCTGGCTTGTACAGTCTTTCTATCCCCTCTTCTGAGATGTTACTTGAACCAATATTTATTTAATAATAATTAAAGAAAAAGAGGCAATGGATATGAGAAGGAGTGATAAAAGGGAATATAGGAGGAGCTGAAAGGAGAACAGGAAGGAAGGAAATTGTGTAGTTAGACTTTACATTTAAAAAATTTACAAAATAGTAAAATAAATTTAAATAATAACAAAATTGAATTAAAAAAAAAAAGTCCAAGCTAGCTAGTTCTTAGGCTGAACTCTAGTTCAAATGACTAAGAGACAATCTGAATGTATTTCTGTTTTATCTAAACCCTTTAACTATTTATATCTCACATAGATTAAAAGCCAAGGTTCCTACCAGGGGCTGCCATGGTCCTAGATGGTCTGTACCTCTTAGGCCTTAATCTTATTCACTCTACTCTCCTAGCCATCCCTTCCATTCAGGCTTCTTACTGCAACTGTTGGAAGACACTCCTGCCTTGGGGTCTTTGCACTTGCTATTTCCTCTCTCATCTGTCCCTTTGGATAACTGATGACTCCTTCCCTCAACTCCTTCAGGTCTTAACGTGTCACCATAGTGTGCTCTTTCTTAATTCCGACTAATTTTCCAACTTTTTCTTTTACTTGAAGCTTGCATGCTCCTATATCCAGGCCTTAATTTACTTTTCTCCTTGGCATTTTTATCATCCCAATTTTCTCTAACCTTTTTTTCTTTTGTTTTGCTTGTCATAAGTATTGATGGAGCAGAATAAAAACTTACAAACTCAAGAATCATTGCTTTATTTCCTGTTACATGCTCAGGATCTAGAATAGTACTTGGAACTTAGTAAGTGTTTCATAAATGTTTTCATGAATGTGAAGGAATGCATTGGGTATCCCAGGTAAAAAAAATGTCCATAGATATTCAGTGTGTTATTTTAAGAACACAAGACATAATTTAAACATAGAAAGACATTAGCTTCCTTTAATATGAACAGCTGAACAAATTGAAATCACAGACCAAGTTATATCATCAAGCCCTTAATGAAACAGCAACAAGTGTATTCAGGGCTGCCTTAATGGTTTCAAAAGCACAGAGTATGTCTGTTTCAGAATGATAGATACATAATCAACAAATTGTTTCACTTGGAAATTTTGTGTAGCTCCAGTGAAGCTAATTTATAAACTTTAACTCTTGTAGCTAATTTCTCTCACTCAGCTCAGATACTGTGTTGAATTAAAGTTTACATTTTATTTTATCTACTGCTAACACAAATATGTATCTGTAATGTGGAACCACCAATGTTTTAATGCTTTGTTATCCTTCCAGAATCACATGTGTTGGTTCATTGGATTTTTTTTTCTTCTATACTTTTCAGAGTCTGTCTTAGAGGCTCATACACCTACCAGGACAAGCTTCACATGCTCAAAGCCAATGTGAGGAAAGCTAGAAAGCATTTGGATTTGAAGATTGATAAGAATCCAGCAACTCCCTCCCATTTCCCTCTCCTTTCTGCAGTAGAAAAGAGTGTGGTTTAGGGAAATGTGCTGAAACTACGGCCAATGCACAATCTTGTGACCCCCAGAATCATGAGATGAGACAGTTAAAAATGCTGTAAAATAAAAATAAAAAGATCCTTGACAAATGAATTCAAGCTAGGTGGTGGCATTTTTGAGAAGCTAAATTTCTTTCTTTCTTTTTTTGGGGGGTGGTGGTGGTTCTGGTCCCAGGGTTTTGTCATTGCTTTTCTGTAAGCATATCAATGCCATAATATGTTATAGATGTTCCATTTACATTCAACCTTGTTTCATTTGTTTTCCTTTGTAAGATTATTATACTCAGGACATCATTTTGCCTATGACCCTTACCTTCTCACCCTAGATACACCTTCCTTTTTCATTTATCCACTTTCTGATGAATAAAATAATGCTACATATGCATAAACAATTAGATAAAATATTCAACATATTTGTAGATTCATGTGTGTGTTTTCAGGCTTGCATCCCGTCTCTGTGTAGAAGCCATAGCTGCTCACATCTCTATACCATTAACATATTCTTAAAACATATATTGTTTTTCAAACTACTTCTACAGCTACTAAACTACTTCCTTTTTCAGGAAAAGTTTGTATCTCTTCACTATTTGTTTTTCCCAGTCTTGAGACTGCACACATACATATGAGATTGTTTTTATCAGTAAGAACGTACATTTTGCCACCCACAGACACAAAATACATAGAATGAAGGTAGCAAAGGAGTGCTTCCTCTATTTAAAGGAAGTGGTGCTCTTTACTTTTAAAATGCAAGAAAAGCAAAGAATTCAACTATCCCTTTCTACAGCTCTTAAGAAGATTAATAGCAAAATTAAACAAGCCTCATTTTATTGTGGAGCATTTACATCTCTGGAATTCACCATCATTTGCAAATTTCTTTTGTATATGTTGTCTTTCATTAACTCATCTAGGTACCTTTCTGTCCTAGCTAAGATTGACTATAAGACCCTTGTATTGTCTCGGGAAAACATCCTCATTGTACAAGGCTGTCTGGATAAGCTTCTAGCCTGATGCTCTACAGCTATTCTGATGTTCTTGGGCTCCAAATCATGATGTTGCAAAGAGGATTGAAACAATGACCAATGCTGCTGGGTAACCCATGGTCTCTCTCTGATCAGGGCTGTGGTACTGATAATTAGATTAACAATCACATTGACATTGATTAGAAGCCCTACAGTTCCTCATAGGGAGCCTAATGCTTCAGAGCTCAGCACAAAGTCAAGACAAAGTATGTGTGTATGCCAGGGAAGAGCACAGGGTAGGAATAAGTGGGGGATACTTGGGGCAGTAGTAAGGATGAGGCTAGGAAAAGGGGAAATTCCTGCTTATGGCTTGTTTTTGAAATGTTACGTGGTGATTGGCATGCTTTTTGATAGAAAGAAGCAGATAAGTAGATCAGTTATATCAGTTGTTATTATTTTTATGGTGGTTTATTTTTATTATTTCTATGGTATTAAGGAGACAGAAGATAGATGAATGGACTAAAAAAGATGATAATGAGTATTTTGTCTGGCTTCACAGCGATGATATTTCAAAATGCTGCCTTCTCTGGGCCTTTCTTTTTCTTCTTTATGTTGTATTTAGCTTTTGTGGTTTAAACAATCCCATCAGCACTTTGTAAAAATAGTATGCGATCAGCTGGATACTTAGCTGGATAACAGCTTGGGTCTTCAAAAGGGTTAAAAGCAGATACAAATAGAATCAGCAACTCCTCCTTGTCAGAAAATATTATTAATCTTCCGTCTGCATATTTATCTGTGCATCATGTGCATACATGATGCCTTTGGAGGCCAGGTAAGGACATCAGGCCCCATTGGATGGAGTACAGATATACTGTCATTCAAGTTCTGGTGATTGGACCCAGGTTCCCTAGAAGAGCAGCCAGTGCTCTTAACTGTGGAGCCATCTCTCTAGCCCTTGATACCAAGAATGATGAAGAGGAATTTGTCTGAAAAACATGACAAATGCTCATAAAATTCAAATGTGCAGAGTGAAAAGTTCAATATTCCTTACAAAACAGATCTAGGACAAGGAAGGCACAGAAATACTAAGTAATATAGTGTATATTTATATATTATATATGCCTGTACATATACGCACATATCTATGCATACACACTAGCTACTAAAGAAAATAGCCCTTTCAAAATCACCCCCTGGAAAAGAGCTGACAAAACACCCTTATGAGCCAAGAGGTTTAATTTTATTATAGTAAAAAGAGAAAGGCTACACATAACAAAACATGGTTCTGTCTTTTCTTTTATTCCAATATGTGCTGTGTCTCTTTTTTCCTGTTCTTCCTCACCTCCAACATCTCCTCACCCTGCCTCTCTTTTTGCCTTTATTACAAAGTCTTTGTCCCTAAGCCAGAAGCATGCCTCGGGGTGGTACCCCATGTTCTAATAAAGCAGCCCTTTTGTCAATGGCCAGAATGATTACCTCTTTCACAGCTGCCCCTGGTGTTGCATTTTGTAACACAATTTGGCCTCTTTGGGCTCTGGTTAGTCCTATTTAACTTACTGCAGGGGTTCCCTGTTTGATCTCTAATTGATATAATTGACTGGGAATAATCGGGAAGGCTTTATAGATGTTTATTGATAGCTAATTTTCCTTCATCCATTGTTTAATTCGATAAGAGCATAACCTAATTTATTGTCACTCCAATAGGGATCCATTATCCTTTTGATAAATGCTTCTGGGGTCAACTTGTCAGTAACTGATTTCAAAGCGCTGTTAAGCCCACAGAGTCCATCATTAGTTAATGGCAGTTTAGAAAGCTAATGATGTTATAAATTACAATCAATAAGAACATGGAAATTACAGTGTTGAGCAAGATAACACCATATTATTAAGCCGGCACTAAACTACACCTTTATTTATGTGTGAAAAGTTTCTAAATCCACTTACGGATATTCATGACTGACAGAGACAGTCCTGGATCAGAAGGGACATTGGGGGAATAAAGCAACTAGTACTTAGAAAAACGTTTCAGAGTCAAGGGACTATGCTTCCACTCTGTGATGACAGGGGGAGTCTGGAGAAAAATCACACAAGCACAGACATATAGAAAACTATCATCTCAGCTCTTTAATCCAGTCCCACTGAAGGAAATGAAAATATGCCATCCCCAAACATGCAACAGCTTTCAGGGATGTCATATGTTATGTGTCTTTGTTTCTGGAGGCTCTGTGAAGTCTGGAAAACATATAAGTAAGTTTACTTGTGTAACTAGTTTCTCCCTTTTCATTCTCCTCATGACTGACCGAGGTCATAGTAAATTGATAAAGGAAATAAAGGAAACAGAGCCAACATCTCCGACTTTTCCTGTGACAATCTGCTGTTATATGTAAGTCATTTTTACTTTTTTCAACCTAAGGTCATTCGTAATATGATTTCAATTAATTTATATTGTTCTTGATTGATAAGCTATTGGTTTGTATCTCAGAAAACAGCAAACAACCATCATAAATGCTACTTGTCTTTCAATGATGTAAAGCCATATTTTCTGGGGAAGGGGTGGGGAGTTGGAAGTACTTACTGAACTGCAGTACACACTTAGAAGTGGTTAAAATGGAAATTTTATGAATATTTCACCATGGTAAAAAAAATCAGTACCTTCTAAAATAATGTAGGCTTTTTACGCTAATACAATGGTTTTTGATATATTAGGTTTTAGCAATGAGAAATTGTGTACAGAAAGCTTATGTTTTGATAGTTTGGATTATTGTTGTTTTAAGATAAGATCTAATTTCATAGCCTAGTTTGGCCTTGAATTTGTAATACTCCTGTCTTAATCTCCTGAGTGTGGTGATTAGGAACATGTAACACCATCCTCATCCATTCACCTATTCTATCCACTCTGAGTACTTCAGAGAACTCAATAAATACAGTAGCAAGTCCTTCTCATTTCTCATTCTGGAGTAAGAAGAGAATATACAAATGGCTAAGCTGGTTTTGATGTAGGATATGAATAATGTCAACTCAGACAGTTCCTCCAAAGTACAGGGTTTCACTCATTCATGGTGTTGTTTGTTTAAAGAAGTATAACATCTCTTATAACACTCTGGAAGGCTTTATGGATAATTAAAAAATAGTTTCTCTAAAGAGATCAGGTTCTTATTGTGCTTGGAACACAGAGTAGAAAAGTGTGTGTGATGGGGTGTGGTGACTGAGTGAAAGAACAAAATGAATGGCAACGTTCGGTTACCCACACAGAATATAATGATTTGACTGACAGATTATTTATTCAAAGCAACAGGAAGTTGTTTGCTAGTCAAGTCCCAAACAAACTGAAGAGCTTGGTGTCATGCAAACAATTGTACTGATGTGTGAGTAAAGTCACAGGGAGAAGGATCGACGAAGAGAGAGATCAGGCGATGAAAAGAATGCAGATTTCCACTAGACATGAAGGTGAGGGTATCATGCAGCCCACCATGTACCAATTGAGATATAGGGCCAGAACAAGGTAACATCTACATCTTAGATAAGAAGTAAACATCATCAGCACAATAGAAAGAAAAGAACTTTCAAAACCATTGAGTATGGAAAACACCAACATTTGGTATACAGGTTTATATAAAAAATACAATGACTATCACTCATAATCTGATACATACTTCTTAATTTATTATCTATTTTCTCTAGAAATGTAGACCCATGAAGGCAAGTGTTTTTAGCTACCTGTCCATTTTTGGATCCTCATCAGTTACAAGACTATTGAAGAGCACATAATTATGCTCAATAAATAGTTCTCAAGAATAGATATCAAGCTCATCTTCAAGTGATACTCACTCAAAATAACATTTCTTTCTGTAGAACTATACAATTTATGTTTTCATTCTCATATTCAGTATCTGTCAGACACTGGTGAATAAGAAATGAGGACAGCATGGTGAGAAGCTGTCCCCAAACAGTACCACCAACTGTGTTCAGCACATGAGCCTGTGGGGGATAATTTTCATTTAAACGACAATGGAAGGAAGGAAGGAAGGAAGGAAGGAAGGAAGGAAGGAAGGAGGGAGGGAGGGAGGGAAGGAGGGAGGGAGGGAAGGAAGGAAAGAAGGAAGGAGGGAAGGAGGGAAGGAAGGAAGGAGGGAGGGAAGGAAGGAAGGGAAG
This sequence comes from Peromyscus eremicus, assembly GCF_949786415.1. Lineage (NCBI taxonomy): Eukaryota > Metazoa > Chordata > Mammalia > Rodentia > Cricetidae > Peromyscus > Peromyscus eremicus. The sequence goes on along the minus strand of NC_081432.1, from coordinate 52,388,872 downwards.
GAAGGAAGGAAGGAAGAAGGGAGGGAGAGGGAGGCAGGGAGGGAGAGAGGGAGGGAGGAAGGGAGAGAGGGAGGGAGGGAGGGAGGGAGGAAGAAAGGGGAAGAAACCAGACACCAGAGTCCCATATTCTGGTCACGTCCATTCCCAGTTACTTAAAACCCCTGACCACACTCTACCTCTTAAAATTCTCTTCCATTCTCCAATAGCGTCAGACTGAGGAACAACGCTATGAGATCCAAACTATGGCAGAGTTCATACTTGAATAAAGACATCTAAGTGAAAAGACAGCTATTTAGGAAATACTCAAATACATAATGCACAACAAACTACGTGGTAGTAAGTATGAAAGAAAATAGAGAGTTCTATGGGAGCACAGGGAAATTAAGTCAGGAGTCAGAAAAATCTGAATTTGAGGACCTGATAGGCAAGGCTTGTTTGATTTTGCCTTTTGGCGACAATGGTCACAGGGTTCTCTCTGATGCAGTTGAAAAATAAATATTGGTTAAATGGAGTTGTTTTCACATTAGTATTCCATATATTTTTATTTATTAACAAAACATTAGTATACAGGATATTCTATTACCCAATGATTACAAGAGTCAGGTACTTACTCTCGATGACTTTTATTTCCCCTTTGTGAATAAAAGCGTAGATTTCATGTACCTTATCTTTTCGTTCTATTCATGTGGTACAAAGCTAAATTAAAATCCAGGTATATGGAAATTACTTATTGTTCACACTGATTTCATTTCTTGAGACATCCATTCACAAGGATGAGCTGATGGTACCCCATGATCATGTATGAAGTGGTGGAATGTGTAAGGTGTGATGTTTACCACATTTATGACTGATTTTCACTGCACCACTGCACCAAAGCAACTTTTTAAACACATGTTTTGCTGTGCAAAGGGCGAACTTTGTGCATACTACGGTGCACATTTTTCCCTGCGGGTGTAACATTGAAGCACTTACAACACCATCACTATAGAGAGCATTTGGAGTAGGGTTGAGTGGGGCGAGGGACTCCTCTGAGAGACTTGTCTTTCCTCTCTTCACTCTTCATCTGCTCATCTCCACCCCCTCAGTGATGACATCAGAGTCATGTCCACAGAAACCATTTGTAGGCTTGTAAAAACAGATTGTGAGGTTGGGGCAAGGATAAACAGCCGTGCAGATGAAATCTTAAAAAAAATAAATGAACTACTCTATGTGAAGGCATGGCCCATTAACAATAAGCAAGAGAAGGACTGGGGATGTCCCAGGGAGGGATCAGTGCAGCGAAAGGATGCATCTGTCTTCTGTGAGCCATCAGCTGCTCTTCTACTGTATAGTCCCTGCTACTTTGAAGACACAGTGGAAGGGCCAGCAAGTGAACGGAGCTGCTTGCAGATGGATTTCCTTGCTTCAGTAGCTACTTGACATAGCAAAGTTTGGCTTCATTCCATTTTCAAATTGAAAATTTATACAGCAGCGAGAAAACCCACCACACCCAGCAATGAATTAATAATAGCTGCCAACGAGCTCCAAGAACTGTTCCACTCATAATGCCTCCCGATGCCGTTCCCATCGCCTGCGAAAGAGAATTTGTCCTTAAGCTGCTTATTTTCAAGCTACATGTGAAGACAACAAATTGTATGGCATGTTTATCCAATAAGGCATAGCCAGGCAACTAAAGAATCAGATGGGAGGGAGTGAAAAGAAAAAAGAAATTTAAGAGCTAGCCAGCCTGAAATAAAGCAGGCAAGATTAGGAGACACATGTACAATTCTCCACGGTCCCTAAAGTCTCTAGCGAAAAGGTAGAAATGAACTAATTTATTAGTAAAATCGCATCAGGGGCAGTAATTTCATGTTAGTGAATTTACATGTAATAACATTAGGCTCCCAACCTCCACTTCACCAGTGTGGCCCTCTCCGATGATGAATGAGGTGCCTAAAGAAAGATGATAGTTTGATTGTTTTCACAGCAAACAGATCAGCATTTTAATTTCTTGCCTCTGTGTTTATTGCTTATTTGGCCCCTTGCTCGGCTTGTAAAAACTTGGCTAAATGGAAATGAATAAATGTAATTACTGCGGGTGACAGTGGTAATCTGTGTGGGTTTTTCATATTGGCTTTGCCAGCCTTAATCTAATCACCCGAGAGTATGTGTCATTGCACAAATATACTGACAGAAAGCAGAGTACTCAGTCAGTGCCAAGCACACACACAGGATAGGAGGTCCAGGCCCAAGCCCAGGCCTAGACTGCTGCTTCCTCTCTGGGGCGGGAGCACAAGCTCCTGGAGTGTTCTAGAAGGTAGACCTGAATGCAGAAAATGGTTTGTAGTTTCAAGAATCAATAAAAGAGGCTGCTAGGTGATCCTGAAGGCAAGCAGTTTTCCCTAGGGCTGGATACAGCATCTCAGAGCATTGCACAAACGGAACGCTGAAGCTTGCCCTTTCTCGCCGGTATTAAAAGTCTGGCAGGGCTAGCTAATGTGTTCCTTTACCTTTCAGGGTTTTGTTTTTCCATCCATAAGGCAGGGATGGGACAAGTCAGATGTTTGATGTTTGTAGCAGCAGGGGGTGAGCCAGGCAATCAGTGTGGGGTAGGAAGGATGAAATGAGATAATGTATGTTAAAGTGTCTTGCAAACTACAAAGCAAAGCTAAATGGAGCAGAAGAAGAAGCCTGGGAACAGACTTTATTATATGTAAGATTTATTTTATCAAAGCAGCAGGGAAGCAGAGGATTAGTCACTAAATGGCAGCTGAATGGCTGGTTAGCATTTTGTAACGAAAAATAAATCAAGACCTGTAATGCTGAATATTGGTCAAGAAGAATTCCAGATGGATCAAATAATTAAATATAACAGTAAAAAGAAATAGGAAAAAAAACAGATTAAGAATTTAATATTCACTGGATTTGGGGGACTTCAATATTCACTGGATTTGGGGGACTTCAAAAGAGGATTCTGTACACTGAAAATTAATAAAAGAAATAATCTTAAAAAAATAAACAAACTGAATATTAATGCTTCAAACATTTCAGTCAAAATGAAGACAAAGAAAACAATTTCAGTAAATAAGACAATAACAGTATACGAAAAGCTCACAAGTGTTTATTTAAGCAATAATAAAGCCCTATAGATAACTAAAAGAAATTAAATACAAAGAAATATCACTAAAACACTAGCTAATGATACGTTAGGGGGAAAATGTTTGAACTAGCCAAGAATCAAAGCAAACTCCAACAAATTTTCAGAAGTAGGCTATGCCTAGTGCTGTCAATTATGTGGACAGGCCAAGACATCCTGATCAACTATCACTGATGTGAATACCAACTTTTAGAAACTAAGAGAAGTTGTGTAGTTTTGACTTAGTAATTGTATTTCCACGAATAAAACTTAAAGAATGTTTCAAAGACTCAATAGACAATACCTTTGAAAATGTATAATAGTAGTTAAATATCAGAAATGGTGAAATTATATATCTATTGTTCACTATTTAAGCACTTAGACAAAATATAAACCTTTAATGCACAAATAAAATTCCATAAATGTAAATTATAAAGGCTTAATAATACAGGAAGCATTAGGGAGATGGCAAAGTTAGGAGAAAGTCTGTATGTTGGCATCCTTAAAGGTCTCAGTACATTTTGACAACCTTGGAAGCCAATACTAAGTTACAAACTGTTTCTAATCAGTGCTAAGAGAAAAGACATAATTGATTCAAAGCCATCATTTAGGGGGAAGGTTATTAGGCAACATTATAAGGAGTCAGTGATGTTTATGGGGATATATTAATCATTATACCTGTGGGAACAAGGGAAGCAGAAGACAGCATGAAGGTAAAAAGAAATGATCATGTTTTAGAAAATTGAAGTATTGGAACAAGAAGGGAAATTAATATCTTGTGACATACCAAAAACAATCCTTGGGCCGGGCGGTGGTGGTGTACGCCTTGAATCCCAGCACTCAGGAGGCAGAGCCAGGCGGATCTCTGTGAGTTCAAGGCCAGCCTGGGCTACCAAGTGAGTCCCAGGAAAGGCACAAAGCTACACAGAGAAATCCTGTCTCGAAAAAACAAACAAACAAACAAACAAACAAACAAAAATCCTTGGATCAGTTCCAGAAAGAGAGAGACAGACAGAAAGAGAAAGGAAGGAAGGAAGGAAGGAAGGAAGGAAGGAAGGAAGGAAGGAAGGAAGGGAAACATGGAGAGTATGGAGGGATGAGGAAATAAAATGAAGAAAAGAATATATGAAAACTAAGAGATTAAAAATCAGCTCTACAGAACCCTCAATCTTGGAAAAAGCTATACCACTCCTAGAATAATTCCACCTCTACAAACCAAAGACATTTATCATGACGTTTTAATTCTACAAATGGTATCAGGAATTGAAGGCCTCTTTCAGTATTCTAGGAAGGTTGCTGAAATGCTTCAAAACATTTTTTATTTTTTGTGAGGCACAATAAATAAATAAATGAGACAACTTTTTGAAGAAGGTGGTAGCAGCTCCATCTGAGCTGAAGTATACAGCAGGTAGACCTTCAATCTTATGATGCAATGAGTGAGCTAGGCCATGAAAAAAGAGGAAAGATTAAATGGAGTGTGTTAGTTGTTTTCCACTTCTGTGATAAAACGCTGGCCCAAAGCAACTTGGAGAAGAACGAGTTTCTTCTGTTTTACAGTCTTTCATCCAGGGGAAGTTACAGCCAGAACTCAAGGCAGGAACTGAAGCAGAAGTCACGGAGGAATGCTGCTTACTGGCTTGCTCCCTGTGCTTCACTAGGCTTGCTTTCTTATACCTCTCGGGACCACTTGCCTGGGGGTGGAGCCACCCAGAATGAGCTGGACCCTCCTCCAACCAACATGAGTCATTGATCAAGAAAATGCTCCACAGACTTGTCTACAAGCCAATCAGATGAAGACATTTTCTCAGTTGTGGTTCCCTCTTCCCAAATGACTCTAGCTTGTGTCAAGTTGTCAACAGCAGCAATAGGAAATACAAGACAAAACTCAGCACAGGGAGGGGTGTGCAAGGATAGTAAAGGGAGTAACTGGGAAGAAGAAAGAACTCAGCAGGAGTGGGAAGGAGTTAAGAGAGGACAATCAGGGTGGCGGTGAATATGATCACAGTACATTCTATACATGTATGAAATGGGGAGAGGGAAAGGTATAAGAACTTTCCCAAAGCATCTCTGCCTAAGAGTAGGCTATGACCCCTTAAGGAATTCAAGGGAGTTAACCTCTGCAGACCAGGGCAGGGCCTTGAGTGCTTGCTGTTTACAAGGTGTGTCTTCTTGGCAGTTTATTTGTAAGCGAATGTAACCCATTTTACAAACCTTCCACTAGCTCACACCTTATTTCATCAATTAATACATGTAAGATGATTGCTAGAGGAAAGAGCATAGGGCCAGGAAGAACACACACACCCACACCCATACATCTCCTCTGTAGGCTTTGGAGTAACTAAGGAGCCATTTCCTGGAAGAGAGTTCAAAGATGAAAGTTTTATTCTCATAGAGTATCTGCAAAAAATTTTGCAGATCAAGAAAATATATGCATTGAACCTTCCGGAAATTGGATTTTCTGGTTCTTTAAATCAGTGGTTTGGATTCTCATCTTGTCTGGGCATCCCAAGGATAGTTTGCCTCCATTGACACCCAGGAAGCTGGAACCAGTGATCCTAGGGGCAGAAATATCAGAATTCTCGGTTCACCCCACCAACCACCCAAATTCACTGCCTATAAGAGGAAATAAAGTGGTTTCGTCGCTTCTCGTTTTGAATGCAGAATTGAAGTACAAGTCCAGACTTCTGACTTGACAAAAAAATAAAGATGGGGAAAAGTTTCTTTTATGTTTCAGGAAATTATTACATTTTGGTGAAGTGCTTAGAGGTATAATATGAGCTGGGTAATTTTCACAGCATTTGATGTAGCGAGTGTTGTGGGGCTTTTCCATGACACACAATCAGTATTAAGCCAACATTTATAAAATAAAAAATGAAGCCAAGTTTCTCACCAGGAAAATTGGTTTCCGTTCAACAAGATGTCCTTCGGCACCCTTATAATTTTTAGATTTTGGTTCTCATCATTCCTTTTTACCACAATAGATAACAGTCAGAAACAAAACAAAAAAAGGGGGTTCCCTAACAAGGAAGTCTATCAAAGTGTTGGAAGAGTCAGTGTCCCAAATTAGCCAATATTTAATGATTAGCATTACTTAGAATCTTCTTCTTGCCCTCTTTTAAATAGTGTATGTGTGTGTGTGTGTGTGTGTGTGTGTGTGTGTGTGTGTGTGTGTGTGATTTTTCTTTTCTTAAAGAAGCAACTTTACAGGTCACCCCTCATCTAACAAAATATGTTATATCAAGAAATTGATTTTTGTGTGCATGAGAAAAATTACATAAACTAATGCCAGTAGGTTAAGTTTAAGGCATTATGCAAAGTAAACAGTGTAGAACTTGTCTCTTGTTCTTTAGTAACATATAATTGAACAGGGAAACTAAAGCATCCACACTTACCAAGGCAACAAATTTTATGGATGGATGGTGAGTAGCAAATTCAGAATTGTAAAGTCTAGGAAGACACAGTTCACACACACTGCAAAACTTTTGAATTATTGAATTGGAAGAATGTACCAAGAAGTATTAAGGACTAATAATAAGGAACTTACCTCCTTTTTAAAGATTTAAAATTCTTCTTTACTTGTGTCTATGTGTGTAAATTTGTGTACATGTGAATACTGGTACCTTTGGAGGCTAAAGGCATCAGATGCCTCTGGAACTGGAGATAGAGGTGGTTATAAGACACCCATCGACATGAATGCTGAGAACTAAATTCAGGCCCTGAAAAAGAGCTAGCAGTATGCTTCTCGATCATGCAGTCAGATCTCCAGCCCCTACAGAAATCTTTAAAATGAGTCACAGAATGGGGAGGGTAGAGTCATTATAGTTGGTCAGGAAGGTGACTGTATTAGATTTTTAACTGGGGTTTGTATGGCAAACAGTATGCTTGCAATGCTAAGACCATAAGGACATAGCATTAAAGATATGCTGATGGGGAAAGAAAATCCAGCAAGCCAATAGGTTCATTATGACATGGGAAACCCTTTTGCAGAAAAAGCAAGAAAGGGCTCTCCTGAAGAAGCCAATACTCCCTACAATTAAAAACATATTTAGCTATAAATAATGGAATTGATAAATGATAAAGCATTGCTAATTTTAAGAAAATAAATTTTGAATGACATAGAAGTGACTTTAACAGAGTACCTACCGTCTTTAAATAGTTGTGTGTGTGTGTGTGTGAGAGAGAGAGAGAGAGAGAGGGAGAGAGAGAGAGAGAGAGAGAGAGAGATCAAAATCTCTCAGAAGCCCTTTTTCTACATACTGTACCAGCCCAATAGAAGCAGAAGTTACAAATAAATTCTTTTCCTTCTGCATCTGCCACCAGGGCAAGAGATTCTTCCTTTTTCTGTTTAAAATTCAAAGTTAATGCTGTGTTCTAAATTCTTACTCTAATGTGTCATGCCTCTCTTGTAAGAGGAAGAGATGAAGTCTATTCCAATGCAATCCTAAATCTTCTATTTCACCAACCAATGTTGAAGGTGGGGGCCATGCTAACAAGCTGTAAGGCTGGCACTTTGTGCTCTGCATTTGTGTTAGTATTAGCAGGCAAATACAAAGTTCTGAATTTCTCCTCGTGCCTTAATCAGAGAAAGTAAAACCTGTCCCAGCTGTGGCAGCAGGAGAGTTACAGCACAGGTTATTCAGTTTGCAGCTGGGCAGAGGAGGGCACTGTCAGAGTCAGGGGACAGATCTGGTCCCTGAGTGATGATGCCTCCCAGGTCCTGTGCAAATTTTTCTCCTAAGGGGAGAAGCCAGATCTAAGCAAATGAGAGAGGAGCAGAGAAGTAACAGAAATACCCAACAGTGAAAGAGTGGAGCACAGTATTTAAGTCTGGCGATGCTCCATTCTTAACAGGAAAATCAAAGTAGGGCTTGCATAGTGAAGTTTCATTAAGTCTTAGAATTCAACAGGAAACAGAAACGTGGCAAGTGGGGCTTACCCCCATTGCAGAACACGTCTGTTCCTTTCTTTCAACACCAAAATGATGAATGTGAACACAGAACAACTGAGTGACTTGGAACCAAACTGGGGAAAGAAAACAAACCGAAATAAAAAGCAAAGACACAGAAAACAAACCCCTTTTAAAAATAAATTTACTTTTTCAATTAGCATATAAGGTATTAAGTTTCATTATGGTATTTTCCAGCAGAATTTGTTTTAGGTGATTTCACATGCCTTGTAGTCACCCCAGCCTTTTCTCTGTTCATTTCTCCTGCCTCTGACTTTTGTGTCTTTTTTCCTTCCTTGAAGTGACACTCACAGACAGGTGCTCTCCTTCTGCACCTCTCCCTGCAGAGCAGACACAGCTCCACCTGTTTGTAAAGCTTCAGCACACAGCTCTCAGCCTCCAGTGCCAAGAATGTTGAAAACAATTACTCCTCAGGAAAAGTTCCATATTGTCGTTTTCCAGGAATATCTGCTTGAAAGAGTATTCACCATCTGCCTCAGTTAGGGTTGCTATTCCTGCGGTCGTGAAACACCATGACCAAAAGAGCAAGTTAAGTAGGGAAGGGCTTACATTTCCAGATCATTGCCCATCATTGGAGGAAGTCAGGACGGGAACTCAAGCCGAGCTGGAACATGGATGCAGGAGCTGTTGTGGAGGCCATGGAGGGCAGCTGCTTCCAGGCTTGCTCCGCCTGGCTTACTCAGCCTGCTTTCTTATAGAAGCCGGGACCACCAGTACAGAGGTGGCACCACCCACATAGGCTGGGCCCTCCTCCATTGATCACTAACTGAAAACATGCCTTACAGCGGGATCTCAAGGAGGCATTCCCTCAACGGAGGCTCCTTCCTCTCTGATGACTCTAGCTTGTGTCAAGTTGACACACAAAACCAGCCAGTCTACCATCAAACTATTTTCTGAATAGTTAAACCACAAATACTGGACATGTTGAGAAGGTTCTCCCCTTAGAGTCTTTCCAGCTCCTCGCTCTTCCTTTCCTCTCAGAGAGGAAATACAGTGTGTTTCAAAAGCAGCCACTTAAAAATATCTTGAGCTTGCTTGAAATCTTTTCTGTGTACTATGGTTTACATGATAAAGCCTAGAGTAAGAATAATTAATTTTCCTTCCTAAATACCAGATCATCATGATATTGTAATACATTATTAAGCAAATCAAATGATTATGAAATAATGGTGATTTGTTTAGAAGTCTTACTGTGGGATAGGAACTGTCCTAGGTAGTTTTCACTTATTAACAGATCTGATAGTCAAAACAAAGCTAGAGGTAGATACAGTACTTATCTTAATTTTAGAGATGTGGGAGCTGAATCGTCAACAAGCAACATGGTTTGCTCCAAACTGTGCAATGAGAAAGAGATGGAGTAATAATTCAACCCCTTGTGCTTTTAGTCTTGTTCCTAATCCCTTCTAATTTTTTAAAGCAACTATTATAAGTGGGTGTGTGTATACACCTCCAATCTACAAATGCCTCACTGCAACTAACACATACAATTTTAATTTATGCATAATGGGCTTGGTTTTATACAGCAAATTGAGAGAGTTGGGGAAAACAAAACCAACGAAAGCCATTGTAAGGGAGTGAATAATAATAATAACCAAAAAGGACTAAGAGTGTTCCCTGAGAGGGTTGATGATCTTACTTTCAAAGGGTTTGTTCTCAGGGCTTGCTCTGACTGTTTGTCACCGTGCAGACAAACCCAAGAAAGCAGAATCATCTTTAAAACTCCATGTACATGGAGAAAAGAAGCTCACTTGATTTCTGGATGTGAGTTGAAAGGGCTTCTCTTGCCTGGGATACCTAGGAAAGGTCCAATGCGAAAGGCAGGCTATGGGCTCCCCAGAGGCAGAACTGATTCTGCATTTGTCCTTCTGATCTCATCACTGACTCCTCACTCTCACGGTCTAGCTATTGCTTTCTTTGCTCTCATGATGGAGAGGAGATACAAGAAATGATCCTGCGGATAAACTCTGGTGTCGGTATTCCACGTCCATTGGCAATTGTCTCGAGCCTTCCTCCCTAAGGTTTCAATTACCGACGATAGTGTTGAGTTTTCATAAGCTTCAGTTTAACGTCTGCTCCTGCCAGGTTTATTTCATTTGGCCTGGGAGAAACAACATAAGTAACACTTCTCCTCTCTCTTGTTCTGCCTGTTGAAATGGGATATAAAACTCTGATGGTAGCAAAGAAGGAACACATTGGAGTCCCTTGCGTTTGCTGGATTATGTCTTCTGAGATCAAAGGTAGTGTTAACAGAGCTCTATTAGGTGGCAGAGAAAAGAACATGTGATTCACAGGTTAGAGAGTCTGGGTTCATACGTCATCATGCAGCTACCCCCAGCCACTTGTTTACAATTATGTTATAGAGGCTTCACAAAAGTAACTGGGGTAAAAATACAAAAATAGTACTGAAGATGTAAATAGAACGATGTGAAAAAGCAGAAACTATGCATTCTTTCTGAATTCCCACTTCGAGCAAACTTAATAGCAAGTTTTAACGTCTGTCTTTCAGAAACTCCTGGTGACAATTTCGTAGAAGTGAGACAGGGCTGCAGAGAAGGGACTCTTGCTGATGGTCCTGTCTAGACTAGAGCTTACCTTGATTAGGTCTTTAAAAAAATAATGAAAGGAAAACTGCCCAATAAAAAAGAGTTAGCTAGAGAGGCTAACTCTAGACCCAAATTCAAGATAAAGCCTGAAGGACTAGGAAGAGGAACAGATTGCTAATTTGTTGTTGTTATTATTATTGTTGTTGTCTTCCCATAAGTTATAGAAAATAGATGAATACCTCATGTGACAGAGATCATCAGGGTGTTTCTCAATACTCTTTCTCAAACTTTCCTTGTTCAGGGAATTTAAACCTCTTGGCTGTTTCCTTTAGGGTATAACTGGGAGGGTGGAGAGGGAAAGGGGGAAATGGAAAATTAAGGCCGGACAGCTGTCATTTTCTAATTTATTAATTTGATATTTTTAAAACTTCTTGTAAGAGTCAGTAAGATTTTAGATTAAGATAAAGCTTCATATTCTAAGGAAATCATCATGTTTTTCTAGGTCTGGATGGATTCCTTACAATAAAAAACTGTCAAACCAGAGAAGCCACACTTTGCTGTGACACTCAGGTGCATTTGTTTTTCAGGAGCAGCTGTGATAACAATTAGATGAGACAGAGGGTAAACAATTGGTACCCAGGTTACAGTAAAAGTACAACCCTAGGCCGCGGTGAGACGCCGTACCAGAGCTGGTTAAATTTATCAGCACTAGTTGCTACATGCCAGCCCATTATTCATAGAAGACCTTGGTTCAAAGCAGGAATGTTGTCCTCTTTAAATGGAAACATTCTATGAAGAATTATATTGTGGAATATACTGCAGATAAAAATCAGTTAAGACTCGTCATCGGCAGAAGTGAGAATTCTAAGAAGAGCTACCTCTGTAATGGGAGACAGTCTATCACTCAATGGTATTCTAAGGTACATAACAAATATTTTAAAGCATAATAACGTTAGGGCCACATTTCTTTTTGTATAATCAAGAGATCTTAGAGTGTCACTAATTTCTCTTTCAAGTGAGTGTGTGCACATGTGCACGCACGCACGTGCGCGCGCACACACACACGTGTTATATAGTAATTACATTTCTCTAGTGAAGTAACAGTTGGAAATTTTACAATAAAATAATTAATAATAGATTTTGTCTTTTTTTCTTTTTGATGGGTATCACTACGTAGACTTGGCTGGCCTCACTATGTAGACCAGACTGGCCTTGAACTCAAAAAGATCCCCTTTCTTCTTTCTCCCAAGTGCTTGAATTAAAAGCATCTACCAAAAAAATTCAAAGTTGGGTGGATAGGAAGGTGAGAGAGGAGAGTGTAAACACTGGAAGAATTGAGGGAAGGGAGGAATACATCATATACAATTCTCAAAGACTTAATAAAATATTATTTTTAATGTATTCTTTTTTTCCCTGGAGCTGAGGACCAAACCCAGGGCCTTACACTTGCTAGGCAAGCACTCTACCACTGAGCTAAATCCCTAACCCCTTAAAGTATTCTTATATCTACCTAAAATTTATTAAATTATCATAGCCATAAAAATTATTCATAATGGTATTCTAAAAACATGTTTGGGAATAAATTTATCAAAACAGTATGTACGAATTTTATGGGCAATAGAATACACTTCAGTGAAAAATACTTTAAAAATCTAAATAAATGGAGACATATACTATGCTACTCAACACTAAATATGTACATAAGGTCAACAGCTCAAATTCATATAAAAATTCGATGAAATTTCTGTCAAGATAAAGTAGGACTTTACCAGATTCTTCTAATTTTTTTTTCTTTTGGTATTTCAAGAGAGGGGTTCATTATGTAATCCTGGCTATCCTGGCATTCACTCTCTAGACCAGGCTGGCCTCCAACTTATGGTGCTTCTAAAATCTTAACAGATTTCCAAACATTGATAACATCATTGGGATTTCATGAATGCAACTTCCTTTTCATGTCTAGAGGATACTATCTAAAAACAGGTATCCTGGGCCTCTGGCTCTTCAAATTTTTCTGTTCCTTCTTCTGTGATTTTCCTGATTTCTCTTTCAAGTGAGTGCGCGCGCGCGCACACACACACACACACACACACACACACACACACACACACACATACACACATACGTGTTATATAGCAATTACATTTCTCTAGTGAAGTAACAGTTGGAAATTTTATAATATAATAATTAATAATAGATTTTTGTCTTTTTTTCTTTTTGATAAGGTATCACTATGTAGACTTGGCTGGCCTCACTACGTAGACCAGACTGGCCTTGGACTCAAAAAGATCCCCTTTCTTCTTTCTCCCAAGTACTTGGATTAAAGGCATCTACCATAAAAACTCAAAGTTGGGTGGATAGGAAGGTGAGGGAAGACAGTGTAAACACTGGAAGTTGGAGTTGTGTGGCAGTTGAGGTGGAGGGTCCCACCATCATTTAGCCTCTGTACTTGGACAGAGCTGTGGATCTCTGTAAGTCTCTGTTGCAAAAGGAAGCTTCTTTAATGAAAGGTGAGAGCTATGCTTATCTGTGGGTATAAAGATAAGTACTTAGAATGGAGTTAAAACCTATACTGGTTTTGAAAAAAATCATATATATATATGATATATATATATATATATCATATATATATATATATATATCAATAATAAAGAAGAGGCCATGAAATTGGGAGAGATTGGCATGGGAAGAGTTTAGTTGGAAAGGAGTGGTAGGGATGCAGGTACAGTAATCATGTACACATTTCTCACAAGAATAAAATTAAATAAACAAATAAACAAAAGGATACATTTCACTGACTAAAATTTAAAAGTGGAATGGCCAAATATTTCCTGAGAAGAGAAAGAGCAGTGATACAATAGAAGGGAAACATATGGTACAAACACTGAGAGAAAATATTCTCAAAATAAGAAAAAGGATTCTTAATTATATTCCATTAAAGAAATCAATATATACTATTTTCATTCAACTTAAGACATAGTATTTACAAAGGTAAAATTTTAGAAATTCACATAACAAACAGATTAGTGTCTAGATTACATAAAAACTCCTTCTAATATAATCAAATCAAAACAATGCATAATGGCCAATATCAGAAATTTTACTGAAGCAAAACTGAGCAATAAACACATACAAAGATAGTGAACCACATTAGCAAACAGTAAATAAACTAATATCTAATATATTTCCTCTTATTGAAAATAGATTTTTTTCTCACATAATATATCCCAACTGTGGTTCCCCTCTCTTTACTTCTCCTAGTTCCTGCCCACCTCTCTTCTCATCTTGATTCAAACTTTTTGTGTCTCACATTAGAAAACAAACAGGTTCACTTAGAAGTGGATAGTAGCTGTTAAGTAAAGGACAATCATGCTACAATCCACAGACCTAGAGAGCCTAAGAAACAAGGCAAGATCAAGGGGAGACACATGGATCTCCCTGGGAAAGGGAAATAGAATAGATTTTGCAGGTGGACTAGGGATGGGTGGGAATGAGAACAGTAGAGATCATTCAGGGGGTGGGAGAGAGTACTGGGAGAGATGACTGGAATTGGGGGACATTTGGGGCAACATAGAAACCTAGTAAGTGAAAACTCCCTGGAATGTACATGGGTGACCCTAGCAAAGTTTCCTAGTAATGGGGGCTACTGAGCCTTAATAGGCCATCTTCTATAACAAGAGGTTAACCTAGTAGTGGGACGGGGACATCAATCCAGCCACAAAATCTTCAACCTAAAATCTTTCCCACCTGCAAGACATGCTGGGGCGATGATAGTGTAGAACTTGTAGGAGTGACCAACCCATGACTGGTCCAAATTGTGGCCATTCATAAAGGGAGCCTACACCTAACATTGGCTAGGTGATCAGGAACTAGGCAGAACAGCCCAGAGACCCAGGATAGAACCAAACACAACTGGTTAAAAAAAAAAAAAAAAAAGAAGCCCTGAAATGATTCTAATGATATTCTGCTATACTCATAGATTGTCACTTAGTCCTATTGTCATCAGAGGGCATCATCCAGCAAATGATGCGAGCAGATACAGAGACCCACAGCCAAACACTGGGCAGAGCTAGAGGAACCCTGCAGAAGAGCGGGGGGAAGGATTATAGGAGCTGGAGGGGTCGAGGACACCATGAGAATATGGACCACAGAATCAACTAAGCAGAGTTCAAGGAGCTCACAGAGACTGAAACTGCAATCACAGAGCCTTCATGGGCCTTCACTAGGTCCTCTGCATACATGCTATGGTTGTATCACTCCTAACAATGGAAGTGACTCTTTTGCCTGCTCTTGGGACCCTTTTCATCCTACTGGGTTGCCAGATCCAGCAGTGATGTAAGGATTTGTGCCAGTCTTTTTGTGTCTTGTTAAGCCATGTTTGGTGCATATCTCTGGGAGGCCTGCTCTTTTTTGAATGGAAACAGAGAAGTTGATCTGTGGAAGAGAGAGGGTGTAGGGGGAGGAACTGGGAGGCATAGAGGGAGGGGAAACTGCACTTAAGATGTGATGAGAATAATGAAATAAGAAGAATAATGAAATAATGAAATAAGAAGAGAATAATGAAAGTTAAAAAAAGAAAACAAACAGGATTCTAAGGGATAATAATAAAATATAATATGATAAAACAGAAACTAACACAAAAACTACAACTAATAGGAATAGGACAAAACAACAGAGGGAAAAGAGACCAAAAAGGCAGAAGAAGCAGATACATCTGACACAGAGACCGAGTCATACGCATACTCAGGAGTCCCATAAAAACACTAAACTGGAAGCCTTAATACATGTATTTTAAATTAGAAGAAAACTATAAGGCTATATTGTAGGAAGGATTAATACAATAAAAATTCTCATTTTCTAAGGGTGGCATTAGTTAAATAAGTACACCATGATACCAAAGTATACTACCAGAAATGCGTAGAAAGAGTCTTCATAGAGTATTATTTGTGATGGCAGACTAATAAGAAATACTTCAATAAATGCATTCTCTCTCAATAAACAAATTAGTTATGGTATATTTCATGGCAAAAGTAGGATACTCGTACACATGAATGCTTATTTATAAAGCTAATATTCTCAAGAATGAATAAAGTGAGCTGTATATCTCACTACACAGTAATCACAAAAACATAGTTCCTAGGAGGAAAAGAAGTCACAAAACATGTACATTGTAATGTTGATACTATGATCAAAAACAGAGCCAAGGAGCGGGAGGTATCCGTCAAGAATGTGGCCACACTGTGTGTAGATATGTGACTGTGTGGAAGAGTATTTAAGACAAATATGTCTCTACATTGAAAATCTGCACTTTTTGTACCACTTCATAGCTAACACTATGTATAATCTTCATGCCTCTTGAAAATTCATAGCACTCAGGAAGTTTATAAATTCCTTTTTTTCCCTATTATCCAAAGATTGAAGATACTGTTTTATTATCAAAGATTACAATAGATGAACATAATTGTATTTAAGTATATATGCATGTTTGGATTATTTATTGGGAAAGCAATCCTGAAAACTACAGTTCTATAAATGAAGAGGTAATTCAAATCAATTTATAGTTTACTTTTCATAGCATTAGCATTTTAAAGGCTGTGACTATATATAAAATACATTATGTTGCTCACAGAAAGATCTGCTGTGGAAGTCAAGAGAGGTCTTGGGCACTCTCAAGCTGATGAGATGCTTGTAAACACAATGCAAGAAGAACAGAAAGAAACCGAAGTCATGAAAGGCATTTTAATCCAAAATCTTGGGAACGACAAAGCCAAGACAAAACAAAATCCGCAAGGTCATTGAAGATTGACCAGCATCAATTATCTTGTGTATCTGGAGACAATTGTCTTCAGAAGCGAAGTGTAGTGGCATATGCCTATAATTCCAGCTACTTGGGGGCCTAAGGGAAGATCTTCTGAGCCCTGGAGTTTGAGATCAGTCTGGGCAACCTAGTGAGACCTTATCTCAGGGAGAGTTTAATAAGATGTTGAATAATTATAGTAATTATAGAATAACAGATTTATAGCTGAAAAGAAATAATTTTTTATTCCTCTGAATTAGTTTAGCTTATGACATTCAATTGTTACTGTGACAGAAATCTCTTCAAAATATTATTTTTTTAAGAGACTGTGTGACTTATCTCCTGAAGTTAGACTGAAGTTTTCTAGAGGACATTTTACATTCATACATAATGGTATTGAGAAGCTACCTGTCACATGCTATCTGTAACCCAAATAAACATAAATCTCTTACCCTTTGAAGTATAGGTGAATTCAGCTCAAAATCATTTTCTTTCTTTTTGGGAGGGGGGCAAGTCAGGCCTTAATGAAACAGACAAAACAATTCAGAAAGTGTTTGTTTTGGAATTTAGAGTGAGACATTCCATTTCTCTCCATTTTAGAGAAATGTTTATTTTGTTTTTTGTTTTGTTTTGTTTCGTTTATTTTGACTTCATTTGTTTTTCTGAGAAAGCTTTGTTTCATCATAGAAATGCCAATCCACATTACAGACAATTATTCATATCTAAAAATAATTCAGTATTTGTTTTTATAGAAGTATCTGGCTTGTATCACAGATCTAAATGTACTTTAAATTTATAACACAATAGTTATATGATTTCCTTTTTAAGCTTGGCTAATATTCCATTGCCTATACACTATATTTTCTTTTTTATTAATCCATTAATGGATCCTTAGGTTGAGTAATGTTGATAAGAACATGGAACATAGCTGTCTCTTTGATATACTGATTTTATTTCCCTTGGCTTAGTATCCAATAGGGTGATTGCAGGATTAAATGATAATTTTATTTGAACTTATTTTTGAGGAACCTCAATAATGTTTTCAAAACTGGCTCTACTAATTCACACTCCTACTAAAGTGTATAAGCATGCCTATTTCTCCACATTCCCACTGGGACTTCTTATCATTTATCCTTATTCTATGTGGAATCTTAATAAATAATTTAAAAAAAAAGTTCAAACTCATGAAAGTTTTGTGATTTCTAAAAACAGGGGACTGAGGGGTTTGTGTAATGTTGGTCAAAAGTTTCAGCATCTCACTTAGGCAGTTTTATTGAACTATTGCCTACTGACAACAGTTTATAATTATTACATATTCTAAAATGGTCTGATTATATTGTAAATATTCTGAAGGGTGAGGTATATTAGCTTAGTTTCTATATTCTAAAATATATACATATACCAAAAGATCAGCTTATACTATACAAATACATATATATGTACACATACATATATATATAATGTTCTCAAATTATAAAATTTTAAAAGTAAATTCAAATAAAAAACAAATTATTTACTCATATTATATGCTTGTCATCATAATAGGCTTTGGCTTGCAATATTGGTGTACCAAAAAAATGGGTTTGAGATCATGCTGTTGCCATATGTAGAACAGCAGACAGCATGTTCTTGTTTTTTGGCCACTCTGCCCTTTGGGCATGTCATTGGCCCTTTATCCTGGGAAGGTGTGGGCCTTCCATTTTTTGTTCTATTTGAAAATTCCCTGCTCTTTTATCCCTCTCTCTTTGTACCTGTATTTGTATTCCTGTCTCCCCAACACCCATTTTCCTTTTTTTCTACAAACAGAAATAATTTTGGTTAGACATCTCTCTCCTTGCCAGCAAACTCAAACTTTAGGGAAAAGGTCACATCCAACACAGAGGATGTTCTAAGCACAGCTGTGGGTGCAGAATGAGTCATGTGACCCAATCAAGGTGAATGGAAATATGCTTGAAGGGGAAATGCTGCCCATTGTGTGTAGACAGGAGCCCTGATGCTCACTGGCACCTCAAAGATGCTCTAGCCGTGAGTGACTAAGCAAAAGACCTAAGACCTGTATCTATGGTGGTGTGATAGAGCACTGTCTTAATATCCCACTAGCAATATAAGATGTCACTGTCTAATTCTATGGAAATCATCTTTTCATCACTGAAGGCGTCACATAATTAATTATAGTTCTATTGCAATTCACCCTTTTCATAGAAATAAAACAATTCCTTATCCCTTCCTTCCTACCCTCCTTTTTAACTCATATTAGATTCCTCGATTATCAACACTTCTTTAGTGTGTGAGACTGAAGTCTGACACTCCACCCAAAGGTTATTTCATAAACAAAGACAGTTCCATTCTGAGAAAAATTCTGGAACTTGCTATATATGTATCCTTATTATAGATCCACTTGCTTTTCCCTCTCTCTCTCTCTCTCTCTCTCTCTCTCTCTCTCTCTCTCTCTCTCTCTCTCTCTCTCTCTTTCTCTCTCTCTCATTCTTTTTCATCAAGACTGATAGAGTTTGTAGCTTCAGGTGAAATGACAACTACCTCACAGCTTGCCACAAATTCTTGCTCTCAGAGACAAGAGGCCCTTCTCTTGCTGGGCTCTACAGAAAGAAATCTGTTGGTCCCCCACTTCCCCCTTTTGCTGTCTTGTCACCTACATCTGCAGAGAGCATGGACATCTAGTATCACTCACATAGTCAGAATGTGTATCTGCTATAGAGAATGCTGTGTGATACAGCCCAGAGGTACATCCCTTTTCCCCGCAAGGACACACTTATCACATTCAGTGTTCTTGCTCTGTCTCCAGAAACTGCATTTCATTAAACAGAGATGCATCTTGGCCCCAGTGACAAGCTGGTTTAGCAAAACAAAGGACCACACCTTTATCTCAATTTGGTCAACTCTATAGCACATCAGAATTTCAGAGCTCTCTATAAATTGCTTAAAACCAATGCTATAATTATACCTGTGCTAAAAGCCGGAATTTTCCCTGACTGTTCCTGTTCCATTCTTGCTTTCCATAGATATTCTTCTCACATACAAACCTCCATTTGCATCATCTAATTTCCCTTCTTGGGGAAGCTGACTGGCAACAGTCAAACCAGAAGTCTGAGAAACAGATGTGTAATCGGCATTCTGAAGATTCCCCCCACCCCACCCCACCCCACCCCATCACCACCAGCTTGCAGACGCCAAGCTGCCAATCACTGGTGGAAGGAGCATGGACAATTGCGCTGGTTTAACTAAGAATGGGACCCATAAGCTCATATATTTGAATGCCTAGTCTTCATGGAGTGGCACCCCTTAGAAGGACTAGGGGGTGTGGCCTTGTTGGAGGAAATGTGTCACCAGGGGTGGGTTTTAAGGATTCAGAAACCCAAACCAAACCCAGTCATTCTTGCTCTTCTTGCTGCCTTTAGATGGGAATAGAACTCTCAGCTACCATGTCAGCCTGTGTGCCACCATGCTCCCACTCATGAGGTTAATGGACTAAACCTCTGAAACTGTAAGCAAGCCCTGATGAAATGCTTCCTTTATGGGAGTTGCCATGGTCACGTCACTTCACTGTAGCTAGAGTTTTCCTGCCTTGCCCACAGTCAGGACAAATCTTTGTCACCCGCCAGTCCTACAGCTGCTCAGACCCAGCCAAGTAAACACAGAGACTTAAATTGGTTACAAACTGTATGGCCGTGGCAGGCTTCTTGCTAACTGTTCTTACAGCTTAAATTAATCCATTTCTATAAATCTATATCTTACCACATGGCTCGTGGCTTACCGGGATCTTCACATGCAGCTTGTCATGGTGGCGGCTGGCAGTGTCTCCCTCACCCAGCTTCCTGTTCTCTCAATTCTCCTCTCTGTTAGCCCCGCCTATACTTCCTGCCTGGCCACTGGCCAATCAGTGATTTATTTATTGACCAATCAGCAACACATTTGACATACAGACCATCCCACAGCACTTCACAGCAAGAGAACACTGACTAAGACAACAGCCCAGCATGGGGGCAGTGGTGCATCTGCTAAAACTTTCACCTCAGGGAATCAGGTTGGCCTGTGAGTGAAGAAACACGAGTGGTAGGTGATGCATTAGGTGCTTGAGAAATGCTGAGAGAAAATGCTTGAGAAAATAATAGAGATGCAGTAAAAGTGAGAAAATATTGCTAGGGGCATTTAGCTCTTTTCAAAACAAATAATAGAAAGCTGAGACTGATTAATCAGAAATTAGAACATATGTATGGAAGCTAAAATACCTGCCTGACAACATAAAAGCAGATGCTTATCTTTTACAGTTGAAAGACAGAGCAAGCTGTATCTGTTCAAGGGTTATTCATAAGAATAGCTGAAATCTAAAAGCATCCGAATAGATATGCTAGTCTAAGTTTAGGCAGACAATTAGAAAGCAATGGAACCCTGTAATAAATGATAAGAATATCTGCCATAATCACAGACCCTAGTTACCCAAGTTCCCCTAACCCAATATTCTCATCCACTACTAGCTGGGTTGTTCTTTATAGTGGGTGTCTCTTCTGTGCCTTGTAAGATGTTCAGCAGCCTTGGGGATTCTTGGCAACTTCCCTAGGCTACTAGCAATAGTGGAGAGGGTGCCTGAACTGAACTGACTTGCCCCAGAGATCAGACCAGTGAATACCCTAACTGTCATCACAGAACTTTTCTCCAATGACTGATGGAAGATCCACAGCCAATCACTAAGCAGAACTCCAGGAGTCCAGTCAATGAGAGAGAAGAGGGGTTCTATGAGCAAGTGCATCAGGATCATGAGGAGGAAACACGCAGGGACAACCAAACCAGACTAGAGGGAACTCATGAAAGTTGGATCAATGACTGTGGAACCTGCATGGGACTGGACTAGGCCCTTTGCGCGGTGTGACAGTTGTGTAGCTTGATCTGCTTGGGAGGCCCCCTGGCAGTAGGATCAGAATCCATCCCTGGTGCATGAGCAGGCTTTGTGGAGCCCACTACCTATGATGGGACACCACACACAGCCTTGAGGCATGGAGAAGGGCTTGGACTTACTTCTACTGAATGTGTCTCCACATGGGAGGCCTTGCCTTCTTGTGGGAGGGAGTGGAGGATGGGTTTAGAGGGAAGGCTAAGGGTGGGAGGAGGGAAGAGGAGGATCTTTGATTGGTGTGTAAAATAAATGAAAAAATTTCTTAATTAAAAAAAGATGTTCAGCAGCATCTCACATCTACCTATTAGAGTTCAGTAATCTACAGACATGTCACCGCCTTTGTAATCATTAAAGAGAATCTGCAGACAGTGAAATGTCTTCTAGGGACAATATAATGTTTGAAACCTGTGTTCCAAAAGTCTCCATACTAACACCATGGGCCTACCTCTATGTTAGGAATGACTTGCTAGTGTGGATTATGGTAAACTCACTAACTTGTGGGATGATTATGAGTCTAAGGGGAGTCCGCGGAATACTTATATGATAGTTAATTTTGATTGTTGACTCAACACAAAGAATGCCTCGGTGAAGGAATATATAGACCACGTTGTTCTTTGGATAAATCTATGGGAATTGTTTTGCTCGCCTGCATTGTTAAATGTGTGGCAGCATTTCCTGAGTTTGGATCCCGGACTATATAAAAAAGGGAGAAAGTGAGCAGAGCATAAGTATATGTAGATTCATTATCTTTAGCTCTTGGTTTATCTCCAACCATTCACTGTTCCTGTTTGTTTGGCCTGGAAGACACTTGTAAAAACCCTGACTCAAGATTTCATGAGTATGTAAGCCTCAGTTTTGAAAATAACAATAAAATCCTGGTTCAGCAGAAAGTCTTTGTTCATATACAGCCATGAAACTAAACTTGGGAACCTGAGGATGACACACAGGAATTAGATAGGAAGTCAGCAAGAATACTTCAACTGTGTCTTGATAGTTGTATCCCTTGAAGCTCAGAACACCCTTCTGTGGTTAAATGGCCTCGAGCCTGCAGCATCAGAGACTAGGGTACCAGGGCATCCTTAAAGACTCTGACTCCGTTATAATATTATTTACATTGCCATTTTTACTCCTCCCAAATGATAGGTATGTCTAAAGAAAATTATATCCTAACATGGAGAGCTGGTTCAGCATGATTTGGGAGAGGAAAGGTTTCATCTTACTCCAAGAATATGTCACTGAGTTCATAAATATTCATAAATATTATTTAAAAACTATAATATAGACCCACTGCTTTTCTTCTGTATTTGGATAGCCTACTATATCTCTGTTTGAGGTATTGCATTGCTTGGTTTTGCTATATAAACTTCTGCTTAGACTGTCCATATCTGTAGGCTGAATTTTTAGTTTTCTTTATTATTGAGAATTTTATACAAGTGTACACTGAAATATGGTTATATCTACTCCCCATTCCCTCCCTCCAACTTCTCCCGGATTCCCACAACTCATCTTCTTTTCAATTTCATGTTGTTTTTAATTTTGGGGGGGGCAGGGGGGTGTAACCCACTAAGCTCTGTTAGTGCCACCCATATGTGCACAGTTGTTGAGCCCTCAGAGCACCAGAAACCTACCAGTGGCCACATTTTTAGGAAAAAAAAAGATTCTCCATCTTCAGCAACTATTCATTATCAAGATCCCCTCACTAAGAGGTGGGACCTAAAGATAGTCTATCCCATCTTTACTGGAATTTTCCTTAATTTTCTAAAATTAAAATATAATTACAAAATTTTCCCTCTTCCCTTTCTCATCCCCCACCCTTTCCATGTACCCCTCCAAATTCATGAGCTCTTTTCTTTAATGATATTAATATTCCTGGGGATTTTGGTTGACTTGATCTTGTTCAGATAACCATCGATGTTATAATTCTGTACATAATAGCTACATTTTGTCTACGAGACAGGGTTTCACAGAACTCCTCTCCATTCTGCAGCTTGAACATTCTTTCTGTCTCCTCTTCTCCAGTGTTCCCTGAGCTTTGCTGGTAGTTGTGGAGGGTGGGTGATAGAGATTCCTGTTTAGTGCTGAATACTCAGGATTTTATTCTCAGCACTTTGACTCAGTTATGCATCATTCCCCTGACTGCTGCCCCTGCAGAATCAAGCTTCTAGCAACTATGTGGAGTGCCCAGGTCTAGAAATATACACACAAATATTAGCAAGGCACTTTGGCAGCCTGATAACATAGTAAAATAATAGCAAGCTCTACCCTAGAGTATATGACCTCCTCATCCATCGGCTTTTGACCAGGATTGTGGTAACAAGCATGAAATTCTTTTCTGTGGATCAGGCCTCAAATCTAATCAGAAAGCAGTTAGCTACCCTGTGACAATTATACCCCTATTGTACCAGTGAACATACCGTGACATTACCCTTGGTATATATATATATGGTCAGCCACTATTTTTGAGGATACCTTTAGCTGAGAACATCTCCAAATAACAGAGAAATTTCCTCCTTGCTAGCTAGCTAACATAGTGCTGAAAGGTGCTATGCTGGCCTCTAGGGAGAAAAGGCATACCTGTCTTATCTGATACTGGATTTCCTACACTGTAATACCGATCTCTGTCTGCTCTTGACTTTGCATGTGACTAGCTCCTCTGACTTCTTCCCACCCTGACTTCCTTGTGATGGAAGGAATGGACTGTCACCTGAAATTTAGTGAGCTGAAACAAATCCTTTCTCCCTAAGTTGCTTTGGACAGTTAGGACCTAACACAGTTAGGACCCTGTGTTCTCTAAACTACTAGGAAGTACATAGATGAGAGCAGCAGCAGTATCTTTAAGTTTAGAGTAGGGGTGGCCTATGACAGTCCACATCACAGGATAAAAATTCATGTAAAGTTTACAGGAAACTAACAGAATCACAAGAGAGTGTCCCAGAACTTCCGGAAGAAGTCAATACCATACACACAGGTGACTGGAGAGAAGGTACACTTAATTCATGATAGGTTGTCTTGACATGCAGACAACATCTGAAAACTGACTATTCTACTGTCTCCAATAGGAGTGGCCTTTATTGTCAGAGGTGAGGGAAAGTCCTACTCTTGATGCTGGGTCTGGTCAATGACTAAGAAAACCTTGTTTATCCACTTCAGGGTTATATCTTGAGCCTCTAAAAGGCTAGCAGAAAATAAGGAATCCATATGTATTTGTTAAACAAAAGAGTCAACTCAACAAATATTTATTCTGAAAACTCTGAAGAGGTACCCAATAAATATTTGATAAAGTATTATGACTCTTATTTACACAGTATTTGCAACAACAGATTGTAAAGAGAAATAACAGGAAATATAGAGACATGGTAGGAGGAAAAAACCACAGAAAGCAATAATTGGATTCTGAATCTTTAGAAGAAGGAACAGTTCATGAATGAATATCCAAAATCAGGGAGGAAGCATAATCATGGCATCTAGAGACAGAGAAATATGGAGACAAGTGGCTATGAGCTATATTGGACTATCATCCACTAATATATCCATAATTCTAAAGGATAAAATGCATATTTGCATTTGTGGGCTAATGTATAAATTTTATAAAAGGGAAAGTCCTTGTTGTAATGAATCCTCTTATGTGATCCAAACATTTGTAGATATTTACCTAGAGAAATTGATTGAATATAGCTTAATATATGTGCAGAAGACTCTGTAATGTTATGATTTAAATCATACAGTAAACTATGAAATAAAAGATTGGTTTCCCTGTGAAAATGTATGCTATCATTCACACACAAGCCACAGATTATAAACTCTGTGTGTATGTGTGTGTGTGTGTGCACATGTGTGTGTGTGTGTGTGTGTGTGTGTGTGTAGTTTTGATTCCCGTAAAGCTGATGTTCCAATTTTACATGTAGAAATGAGCCTACAATATAGTAACCCATACTTCTTTTTATTTACTCAACTGATTTATTCACTGATAACCATTTAGAGACCTGTATAAAGACACTTATTGCTACTTTTTAGAGTATAAAATACATAAGCTACCAAAAAATTAAAAGAGCTGTATTTTCCTATACATTACTAGTTGGTTTTGAAAGACTCCAGGGTGTGGTTGTGTCTATCAACATGCCATCCTGGATAAGGGAGGACCTTTTGGGGGACTCCATGTCTTCCTAAGGAGCTATTGGAAGTTGGTAGTTCCTGAGTGAGAAGGAAATATTTTCTTCAGTAGGCACTGGTTGTTCATACCCTAGTAGACAACATCCAATCCATGCTTAAGCAAGCAACACTAAATAATCTCAGTGGATCACACACACACACACACACACACACACACACACACACACACACAAATATAAGAAAGTAAGAGTAGAGGGGTTCAACAGGAGTACAGGAGGCATAAGAGAGGGTAATGGGATGAATACAACCAAAATACGTGATACACATGTGTAGAATTGTAAAAGTACGTGAGCAATGAAAGCACACAGAAGGACCTTAAAGGAAAAGTACCAAAGGAAAGACCAAATCTTAATGTCTACATACTGCACATACGATAGGATCCCAACTATATGGCCTTCTGACAATGGATAACCTATGATATCAGTAAAGAGCACTGGTCACCTAGGTTTAAAGGGGAAGGGGAAAGGATGAATGGATGGTGCACAGAGGGTTTCTGGAGCAGTGGAAACACTCTATGTCATTGTAATAGTACATGGACTTTCTTGTAGGCTTGTCCAATGTTGGAATGCACAATGCCAAGAAGGAACCCTAATGGAATCAATTAGCTTTGAGTGACAATGAGGGGCTCCTGTGATTCACCAACTCTAACAAACACCTATGTAAAGCAGAACACTGACAGTGACAGAGAGTATTCATTCTGGGGCAGGTGGACTATGGGCACTCTGCACTTTTTACTCAACTTTGAAGAAATTAAAATCTGAAAATGCTCTAAAAACTACAGCTTGTTTTTTTTAATGAAAGAAGACTTAAGCAGTAGACTAACTTTCCTTTCATATCTACTTGTATGTGCGGCTTCTTTCTTAATAAGATCCCCCTATGGTTTTGCTTTTTCTGGCTTTGTTTTGTTTTACAAATAGCATAAAATAACTTGATCTAGTGTATATAGAGGGCAAAACACAGTTTGCCCTAAGGATTCTTATGTTTATGAGCAGAATAGTAGCCAAGCTTGATGAGAAACTGAAGCCAAAAATAAGAAAATTCTCAGAAACGCATAGGTTCTAAGTAGTCTCTTGAAATACCCAACCCCTATCCTATGGAGATTTTGTTTGTTTACTATAGTATATTCTGTAGGCTGTTGCATGAAGCATTGTTCAAAGTCAACTTTCTGTATAATTTCCCTTCTGTCATTCTATTCACACAGACACTATGACAAACTTCATGTCTTAGTTTTCCAGGTATATTTTCAACTAGAAATTGGCAATATAGCACTGCTCAGGCTATTGGCATGGAAGAAAAAGTCTTAGGGTGGTGACCTTAGAAAGCCAGTAGTGGGGGAAAGCCAATGGCCTGGAGTTTCTTTCTTCTCAAAATATAGATACCATTCCTGGAGCTTAAATATCCATCTTGAGAGCAGGAGGCAGAGAGCTGCATGCTAAAGATAGTGGAACAGGGACTATAGAGAGATGTGGTGATTTGTCAGCCCAGGACTGTTTATGTCTAAACCTCCCTCATGTGAAAATATTAAAAATGAGTCTGTCATCACTAGATTTCTTTTTTTTAACAGCCAATACAATCCCTACCTGATACATCTACTTTAATAGCAAATAGACTTTTGATGTTCTAGTCACTGGAGGAAAATGGCCGTCTACATATTTATAGCTCATATTAAGTTTATGTTAATAATCTAGATTGAATTAGAAGTTTTCAGACTTAAGAACATTATTATAGAATCTGATTAACCTGGCTGGTGAAATCTGCAATGTACTGGTTCAGAATAAATTGAATGCTTATGATTGGCAGGGTCCCATCCAATGAAGGATTTCAAAGAAGAGTTTTCTCCCAAGAACAACAAATGACAATGTGAAACATAAGGGGAAAAGACCATAAAAAGCAATAATGTAAACAACTGGGTCACTTTTTTTAGACTCAATGTATTCTGCCACATAATGTGACTCTTCTGATGAGGTCTGTCCTATATATATGTACAGATCTGGCTGTATCTATTGTTCGACGTTCCTCCTCAAAGGCACACTTTCAGGCAGAAGGAGTCTTTTTGGACTTGGGATGTCATTTCTGGGGAACCTTTCTCTGTATTATGTCTTTCTGTCTCTGTCTTTGTCCTTGTGGGTATGTATCTGTATTCTAATTCACATGAAATTCAGATCTGAACTCAGGCCACTTTCTATGTAATAGAAAAATACAGACTCATTAGATGTGTGCTGCTAATAATCAAGGATTTGAAAATAAAAGTGACATAAAATATGGTATCTGCAGTCTGATATAACTGATCTGGGGAGGCAAACTGTGTCCAAGATTGCAATTCTTTTGCCTCTATTATGTTATTTAGATGAAGATTGTTACAAGATCAGAGAAGGCAAGAGTTTCATGTTATTAAAATTTGCTTGGTATATGACAAAATGAGTTTTTCTCCAAGGTTAAGAAAAAAATGAACAAAAATATAACTTTCAATTTTGACCATTTTTGAGCAAGCTTCTGACACACTACATCTAAATATTATAGATGCTATAGAAAATTGAATAACTCACTGAATTGTTACTATATTAAATAAAATGACATCTGTTTTCCTCAAGTACTTAATATCAGTATCATATGTGTATATATATCTGCCATTGGAAATTTTTTTTTCTTTTTGGTTTTTTGAGACAGGGTTTCTCTGCGTAGCTTTGCACCTTTCCTGGAACTTGCTTTGTAGACCAGGCTAGCCTCGAACTCACAGAGATCCGCCTGCCTCTGCCTCCTGAGTGCTGGGATTAAAGGCATGCACCACCACTGCCCGGCAACATTGAAAATTTTAACTGTCTATAAAATGTTAAGTGAAATATTGTCACACGTCAGTTTTAAGTTGTAGCAGTAAGATCCTTCGGGATTGTTCTGTGGCATATATTTTACAAATGTTTGTATAAACATAATGTTTTCATTCTGTATCTAATTTTATTCATTTTGAAGACAGATTTTTTTTGATACTCCAAAGGAATATACGTTTATTCCCTTCATTTTTGTGTGTCTATTATCTTCTTTTCTTTTTCAATGTGAGGGATAGGAACTAAAGCCTTTCACATGATACGCATGCCATCTATCACTGATCTATATTCCTGGCTTTGCCATATTTTTGGAGTCAAAACTGATAGCAATATCAATAAGAATTATCACTTAATTAACAAATGGGACCTCATGAAACTAAAAAGCTTCTGTAAGACAAATGACAGTCAATAGGATAAAACAGCAGACTACAGAATGGGAAAAGATCTTTGGCAAACCCACATCTGACAGAGGGCTAATATCCAAAATATATAAATAATTCAAAAACTATACACCAAACCCAAAAAATCCAATTAAAAAATGGGATGCATATCTAAATAGAGAATTCTCAACTGAGCACTCTCAACTGGCAAAGAGACACTTAAAGAAGTATTCATCATCCTTAGCCATCAGGGAAATACAAATCAAAATGATTCAAGAGATTCTATCTTACATCTGTTGGAATGGCAAAGATCAAAAACACAAATGACATCTTATTCTGGAGAGGATGTGTAGCAAGGGGAACACTCCTCTACTACTGGTGGGAGCGCAAACTTGTACAGCTACTTTGGAAATCAATATGGTGGTTTCTCAGAAAATTGGGAATCAGTCTACCTCAAGACTCAATTGTACCACCCTTGAGTGTATACCCAAAGGATGCTACATTATACCAGAAAGACACTTGCTCAACTCTGTTCATAGTGGCTTTATTCACAATTGCTAGAAACTGGAAACAACCTAGAAACCCCCAACTGAAGAATGGATAAAGAAAATGTGGCACATTTACACAATGCAGTATTACTCAGCTGTTAAAAATAATGACATTAGGAAATTTACAGGCAAATGGATGGAACTAGAAAATAACATCCTGAGTGAAGTAAGCCAGATCCAGAAAGACAACATGGTATGTACTCACTCATAAGTGGATATTAGTCATAAGGGAAAGGAGAAACATTCTACAACCCATGGACTCAGAGAAGCTACATAATGAAGAGGGTTCAAGGGGGGGTTGCAACAATCTCATTGTGAAGGGGAAATAGAATGGTCATTGCCAGTGGATGGAGGGTGAGTGGGAATGAGAACAGGAGGATCAGGTCTGGGATGATGGAGGAAGACAGTACTGAGAAACTACTGGGATCTGGGGGAATCTGTGGGATGAGCTAGAAACCTAGAGAAATGAAAACTCCCATGAATCTACAAGTGTGACCCTAGTTAAGACTCCTAGCAATGGAGGATATAGAGCCTGAACAGGGAAGACTTACAGTGGAGGGATTAGGACACCATCCCAGCTACAAACCCTTCAGCTATAATTTGTCCTGCCTACAAAATGTTCTGGGGTAAAGATGGCCCGGAAATTGTGGGAGTGACCAACTAATGACTGGTGCAGTTGAAGACCCACATCTGTAGAGGGAGCTCCCAACTGAAGGCAAGGACCTAGAGGCGGGATACCCCAGAGACCTAGGATAGAGCTAAATATGCATGGAGGGGGTGAAAGTCAATGGAATGATTCCTAATGATATTCTGCAATTCTCATAGACTGGTGCTTAGCTCAACTGTCACCAGAGAGGCTTCACCCAGCAACTGATGGGAACAGATGCAGAGACCCACAGCCAAATTTAGGCAGAGCTCAGAGAATCCTATGGAAGAGGGGAAGGAAGGATTGTAGGATCTAGTGGTGTCAAGGGCACCACAAGAAAACCCACAGAACCAATTAATCTGGGCTCATAGGTGCTCACAGAGACTGAACCGACAACCAAGGAGCCTGCATGGGACTGACCTAGGCCCTCTGCAGATGTGTTACAGTTGGGTAACATGGTCTTCTTGGAGACTCCTAACAGTGAGAACAGGGCCTGTCTTCAACTCTGATACCTGCTTTTGGGACCCATTACTCACACTAGATTGCCTCATCTAGCCTTAATAGAAGAGGAGCTTAGTCTCATTGCAACTTGATATACCTTGGTTGGCTGATATCCACGGGAGGCCTACCTATATCCAAAGAGAAACAATGAAGAAGGAATGGATGGAGAGGAAGAAGTAGAGGGAAGGTCAGGGGACAGGAATAGGGAGGAGGGGATGGAAGTGAAAATTTGGTTGAGATATAAAAACAAACAAATGAACAAAACAAACAAAAAGAATTATAACTTAAAATTAACACAATCTGTCTTAATCGCTATTCTATAGCTGTGAAGAGACACCATGTCCAAGGCAACTTATAACAGAAAACATTTAACTGGGGTCTTGCCTGTAGTTTCAGAGGGGTTAGTCCATGATCTTCATGGCAGAGAGCATGGCAGCAGACAGGCATGGTGCTGGAGCAATAGGTATCCTTATCCATAGGTAAAAGAGAGAAAGAATCAGACTGGGGCCTGGCCTGGGCTTTTGAAACTTCAAAGCCAGCCCCAGTGACACACCTCCTCTAACAAAGTCACACCTCTCAATCCTTCCTGAGTCATCTGCCAACAGGGAACCAAACATTCAAGTATATGAGCCTATGGGGGCCATTTTCATTCAAACTATCACGTGATATGCCATGGCTTTAGTCCTGTGTTATTAAATCATTCCTCATTTGTGCATTCAGTAGTTATTTACTGAGGGACCACTAAACATGAGGCACAATGCCAATGATAAAAGCATGGCAGGGAATACTACTTAACAAAGGTCTCTAGGTGGAAATGAGCTAAAATAAAAATAAAAATAAGGGAATCTACAAAAGAAAATGTATTCAGAGCACTGTGGAAGGACCTGAAGCTGGTCTTGTGGAAGGGGAATATCACTAAATGTTTGCACCCTTTCCCATCATCTAAATTCCAAGTGCTACATTATCAACCTTTGAACATTATTTCTGACCATGATAAACACCAGAAAATGCTGAGTTTCCAGAGACTTTCCATTTTCTGGAAGGATAACTTGGACCTTTGCCAGCCTCACACCAAATATATATATATATACACAATGGGATCTGTCTATATGCAGCTATATCAAAAAATTGTATTCCATATGTGACAACATATTATGGAGACAGAAAACCACAGCTTCCATCTGCCTGTTGGGATGCATGGCGTCACTCTCTTCCCTGTAATGTTAGACTTTATTGCATTTGTCGGCAGCATATTCCATTTTAATATTTGATAAATAGATATGGGAGGAATTGTTTCAAGCTACAATCCTGTGCTGCTTCAGCTGTTCACCTCCTTTTGGAAGCAAAACTCTCTATCCTCAAACTAATATCCCCCTAAAAAGAAAAATCAATTTAAAATGACTGTGGAAATGTGTTTATTTTTCTACCCTCAGGATTAAAAAGCTGAGAAATGATTAATAATAATTTGTCTGCAAAGATAATGCAGGCGTTTTAGGGGGCTGGGTGATTTTTGCATCTTTAATTTTCATCAGGCTAACATTTTATCATTAAAACTGCATGAATATATATATATAGAGAGAGAAAGATAAAGTAGAGGAGAGAGGTGGTAATACCTCTGATCTCTTAGGCGGTATTTCCTATATTTCAGATTTCTACATTGTCTGACCCCATTTCAGTCAATTTTTCCACAGCCTGCCTGTCTCATATCCGCTGAGGGAACACACCAGTGCTGTGTTTATGCTAATTTTATGCTCTCTGAGTTGTGTCTGTTATTCAAAGCAGTTGAAGCAGTTATTGCCAGTAATCTTATTTCTGTGGGAGCCCCAGGGCAGACGAGGCCTCAAAATCAGGCCTGCAGACCGAGGCAAAGCCATCACAGCCTGCTGGTAAATGGCAGTTCTTTTCCTCCGAATCTGATATCAGTTACTTCGCAAACACAGTAATAAAATGAAACAAATCAGATTTTCAAGTAAATAAACCAGACTTCAGTGGGAAGCAACAATGGTCAGGGCAACAGGAGTTTAATAAGTGATACATAGGGGGAAATGCGAAGCACTATGGACTGCTCCCGTACTGCTGGTAGTTGAAAGCAGCCCTCAAGCCTCCCCAGTATCAGGGAAAGGTGTGTTCACTGCAAGGGATGGAGGGACAGCAGACCTGACCTCAAGCAGAAGTAGCAGCGAATTAAATGTGTCCTTTCTCCTACGAAAAGTCAGGAAAGGTACTGAAGAAATGTATGAAGTGTTCCTGGAGAGTGGCAGAGAAATTGTGTAGACAAAAGACAAGTGGAATTGTCTCTTCCCACCTATCGGTAGTAACTCCCATTTAGAAAGCTCAAGAAAATGCACAAAGTGTGACTAGTGTCCTTTCCTGACCTTCGTCCTACAGTGACATGGGAGGGGTGTATGGTGCATTGAAGTCGCAGGAGAACTGGGCAAAGTCTTTCCTAGATCAGGGAATTGTGGACTCATGAGATCACCCACTTCTGTTCACTTTACTTTTCATGTTCTTAATTTGTTTATTCTAAGATGGTTGCCCACTCCATTCCCTCCGTTTATTGTAAGCCACTGAAGTAGCAGACTGACTGTGAGCAGTGAGACTCATCTGGGTCTGACTATTATCACTGTCACAGTTTCTCTCTAAACGGTGAGTACTGTTCACAAATTTGAGTTCAGTGGTATGCTAATAAACTTAGAATTTTATTTTTTCTGTAATCTAAAACATCTTGCTCTAATTCTGGCCAGTAGTTGACACAGTCTTCCATACATCCATCTACACAACCATCTAAATAGCCATCTACCCACTCACCCACTCATGAATCCCTTCCTCCCTCCCTTTTTCCCTCCTTCCCTCCATCCATCATCCCTCCCTCCCTCCATCTGCCCTCCACTCCCTCCCTCTCCCCCTCCCTTCCTCTATACCTCCCCCACTCCCTCCCTCCACCTTTTAATCCATTTATTCTATAAACATTTGTTGTCTGTCTACCTTGTTGCAGACATTGTTTTCAAAAGCAAAACTTCTCTAGTGAGACAGAAATTGCATAGAATTGTGGGTATGCTCACTGCTCATTCATTTAGCTACTACAAGCAAGGGTTGTAGAAAACCCTGGGAAACACAGAAGTTCTGGTGTGTGGAGATAGAGAGACTTTGAGAAAGTGATTTCTGGTTTCAATTTTGTGTGAAAAAGAGAACATTTTAATCAAGGAAGAATGAGAAAAGCATCTCTGGTAGAGGATTGAGAGTGTTAATTTGGAGAAAATCACAGACGGTGTCGATGGGACAGAGAACAGTCAAGGAAGTGGTGAGGAAAGTTTAGGCAACTGGACCCTCCTGAGTTGCCGTACCTACTAAGTAATGTTGGTGTGCCTTCTCTACTAGGCTTCTTTTCTCTGCTAATTCATAAATGCTGGAGACTCCGATAACTCTCAAAGGTGAAGCGTGTTATACATCTGAAAATGACAGCAGGTTTGTGGTCAGCAAAAGCATAATTAAATTCTCTGTCTGGCCTCACAATTAACAGAAGACAAAAAGGTTACGCTCCTCACAGGATAAATCAAAAAGAGCTTTGACTTAGGCATACAAGTAGATGGAATAAAAAGCAAAACAACCAATGGCAGAGGATTTCTTAGTGTTCAGCTTTTAAAGCTGAAAAAGCAGCAGTGTTTACAAACCCAGGCAAACATCGGCAGTGTTATTTAGAGAAACCGTCTCATTTAAAAGGAAAACATACAGACACTAGTGCATTGGTGTCTTTAATGGAAATATTCGAATCTCAGACTGATTCACCTCCTGCTGAGCTCACTAAGGGTTTCCATCTATTTCACCTCATTTTAAATATAAATATAAATAGTGAGCCATTAATTAACTAATTTTGGAAGCTAATTGTCACATACAAAGATGATGAAGAATATAGAAACAAGCAGAATGTGGAAGGAAGAAATGTCTGTCTGTCTGTATGTATGTATGCATGTACATGTGTATGTATGTCTGTGTATGGATGTGTACATGTATACGTATGTATCTTAGAGGACTAAGAGAAGATATTATTCACGAAACAAGAATGGTCATTATAAGTAAAGAATGCTAAGAATTAAAGGGGATCTTAAAATTTCAAAACAAGAAAGCTAATAAAATGAAAAGCTTAAATGATAGGAGAGAGACAGACAGAAAAACACAGAGATAGGTTCAAGCGAAATTATTTTACTTGAAATCCAAAAACTTCCAGATTAAAAGTCGATTTCATGTCTAACGTAAGTAATGATGAAAGCATGTGTAATGGTGAAATTTAGAACATTAATAAAGTTTTCAAAAGCTCCTAGAAAGAAAAGCAATTGTAGTAAGATGAACTTATAAACAATGAAAATTATAACGCAAAAATAATTAGGCTACTTTAAAAATCTTCTTTAAAAAGTGATTTCTAATCTAGTGTATGTCCACTATACGAGGTGAGTACAAGGCAAACATGCTTCCACACATGTGTGATTTCAGAGACTGACTTCTCCATTAACTCTGATTAGGGAATGTTCCAGCCAACGACTGAATTAATAAAGGGAAGAGATGGGATCCAGACGGCAGAGGTCAACCCAGGAAAAAGAAAAGGGATCGCCATTCTAGGACAATAGTGTAGACATGACTCAAGCTCCATAGTCACAAGATCTATAAAATAAGTCATTCGAATGGGAAAAAATGGGTGAGACCTCCAGAAAGCATGCTCCAGATGATGCAGAAATTAAAAACAAAAACAAAAAAAACCCAGATATCTTTATTATATTGATGGTATTCTATGGGTATGCTGGAAAATGTGGGACTGAGTCAGTGACAGGAACATAAAAAACATGCAAATAAAAACTTTAACTCTTATATAATCATCATGCAATCAAGATTTAGTACAAATTAGAAAAAAGATAACTATGTGAGAATACTGATAACAAGAAGTAAGCAAACCAACTATGCTAATGATCAAGTTCCACTAAATGTTTATTATGTACCAAACACTCTGACACATGTTTCTCTAGGTAAGTAGTTCTATGCAATGGGACTCCGGATTGTCTAAAAGCAGAAGGCTTTTCCAAAAATTGCAATTCCAGTATGCAGATATTCAACAACATCTGAGTGTGCTCCTAATCACATACTAATTGTCCTTTCATCCCTCTTCTCTGTCATTTATTTCTCCAAATAAGACGAAACAGGACCTAATTTTTCAGTATCTTTATGTCCCACTTATTGATGACACATCAAACAAAGACCTTAGTTTCCAAGTACTGTCAGTTTCCATGTTACCAGTCTCTCATTTGGATCTCTTGAATACTGAATTCCTGTCTGTATCAGATCCTGCTCTACCAATTAAAATTCCCATTCCTGAGATACCCTTGTGAGATGATGTCCCTTTAAGGAAGGTGCATTGAAGTGTTTGATAGTTGACTGGGGTCTTTTTGTTGTTGTTGTTCTCTCACTTATATTTATATGAACTGCTTAGCTGCCTCCGCCACTAAGGGCACTTGGCGGATCTAACTTGAAGATCTGCATTATATCCATGGATCCCCCATGGTGGAGAGAGAGAAATGATTGCTGCACACTGTCTTATAATCTCAACATGTCCTCTATAGCATGAGTATACTCCCAAACACACAAATAAATAAACAGATGTAATTAAAAAAATATATTCCCTACATAATGAAAATACACAAGCCCACTCAATAGGTCATTTGCATTTTTCCCAAGATCATCTTTATAGCATGGATGGCAAAAATTAAAACAATAGACATAAGACAATAGCAAAATACAAATAGAAGCAATAAGAAAACAGAACACATATACAGAAAATTTTAAGAGTATTACCATTTGCCTAGTTGAGAAAAAATTAGAAATCTTGATAGGACAACTGTCTATTTCCTCAAACTGAGGACACTGCTGGAAGGCCAAGCTTCTATTACTAAATCATGGAGTGTCCCAGACAAAGTGACTGCATATTAGTCAGCATGTCAACCATAACATTTACAGTTGTAGCACACTGATCTCAGGCATGCCTTTTTTCCCCATGGGGCTACAAGGTTGAGCCCCAAGTCTGAGTGTCAACAAGAAAATATTCTATCATATCTAAAAAACAAAAGGAATGGAAGGTGTCTTTCTTTCATTATTTCTGGTTTGGTGCTTACAAACACTGAGATGTTGGTGAGAGTTCCTTGTGTGTAAGAGGAGAAAATCCTGAGCTAGGCTAGTCTACCCTTCAAAGACAAAGCAACCCAGGTGTAGTGCCAAAAAAATCCCAAGATAGTTGTAAATAAAAATCCTCTGGCATTGCCCCTGACTCAGTCAATGTAAGACTACAAAGAAAGTGTCATGGTCGATAGAGGACATTCAGAACGTCTTTGTATGAGAAGATTTAGCTGGCATGACCAGTCAATGCAAGAGAAAAATCTGCAGTGATCAGGTCAACATAGACTATCCAAAAGATAACAGTCTGCATTCAAGATATTAATGAGGCTCTTGAGAAAATTCTACAGGATCTGTGCTATTGATTTATTATGTTGCTATTGTCACAGTTCACCAAAACTATAGTTTTTATCACCATGAAGCAAATTTCAAATGTAGAAGATTTTGAGTATCGTAACATGAACTTTTTTCAGGAAAATCATATTAAAATATAATTAAATTTTTATTATTTTAAGAATTAATGTATTAGATTTAAAACATTCTATGATATAACTAGTAACTTTAAAAAATCAGTAGACTGTTTAATTATAGCTCATTTTATTATCTATAACATAAAAATGCTTTTATAAAATTATGTGTAGTCATCTTAGCCCCAGATTACATTTATCTCTGTGATCAGACTTACTTAAAAAATGTGATGGATTCAATAACAGGTGCTTTTTGTATGATAGTTTGACAAAAACAAATATATATATTTCAGAACCTTAAGATATCAGTATCAGTCTTCTATACATTTAATTTGCATAACCTGAAAAGTTGTATACAGGTATCAAACAGTTTTATCATTTTCCTAAGGTGAATGATATTGAAAATGAAGTGTTTTCATTTCCTTTCTTGACATGCCAAAACTAAGATCTTTACATGCTTTGATTGGAGATTTTTAGTTGCTTGTTTCATTACTATGGAGTTGGAGAGTTCTCTACTCTAATTTGATTATGAGTTCTTTGTTGGATTTGTGACTTGCAAAAATATTTTTTTTCAATCTATAGATTGTCTTTTAATTTTCTCAATTGTATGTTGTACAGAGATTTAAGAAATATCTGACCTTCAACTTATCAACATATTTTTATTTAGATTGTATTGTTGGTACATGCTAGATCTGAGTATTTTTTCCCCTCTTAATTTTATTTCCACAAATATTTCCTTTTTCTGTATTATATGATTTTTTTCTTTTTCTCTTTGTTTGTCTGTTTTACAGATAGGACTTCTGTCTTAGTTAGCTTTCCCTTGCTGTGTTAAACACCGCAGCCAAACACAACTTAGGGAGAAATGGCTTATTTCATCATACAGTTTGCAGTCTATCATCAGGGGAAGTCAAGGCATGAAGTGAAGGCTGGGATCTGGAGGCCGGGCTGAAGCAGAAGGCAAGGAACAAATCCATTTATTGGCTTGTTCACTCTTCCTTAGCTTGCTCAGCCCACTTTCTTAGAGAACCCAGGACCACTTGCCCAGGGCTAGCACCATCCACACTAGTCTGAGCTTTCCCACATCAGTCATCAAGAAAATGTCCCACAAGTTGGCCTACAGCCAACCAGAAGGAGGCATTTTTTTTTTCTAATTGAGGTTTCATTTCCCCAGATGACCCTAACTTGTGTCAAGTTGACAAGAGAATATTCCAGTACAGCCTCTAACTGCAACCCAGGGCTCATGATTAGGAATTAAGCTAGGCAATGGTCTCTACTATCGCCACCTCCCCTGTACTGGGATTTATTGCCTTGTGACACCACAACTGTCTTTTATGGGCAACTGGGGGGTTGAACTGAGATCTTCAGCCTTGTGCAGAATGTACTTTACCAACTGAGCAAACTCTTATATGAATTTTACATCAAAACTTACTTATTTTAAACTATTTGTGTCCCATTGGGACAATATCGTATTTGTTCTTTTTTACTTATTTTTTGTTATATGCACACCTACATAATGTATATATCACGTATACAGTGCACAACCTGTGTGATGTACAAACACTGATATGAGTACATTGAAGCAAACCAAGCTATCTTTTCACACAGATACTCGTGTGTGTGTGTGTGTGTGTGTGTGTGTGTGTGTGTGTGTGTGTGTATTTAAAGCTCCTATAAACACTGACAGTAACTTTTCTACATATAACAATGTTATTAACTATTAACTATATTCAATATGCTGCATGTTGGATCCTTGGACTCACCATATGTAAAGGTAACTTTTCACCTTTAACCAACAATCTCTCATCCCTCCCTCCCTCTCTGCTAATTACTATTGTCCCCCAGTCCTGTGCATTTGACAATTACAAATTCTGAGTGTAAGGGAGGTGATGTATAGAGCGGAGGAAGCCCTGAGTGAGACCAAGTCCCAATGTATTTTGATGTGAGTGTGGCCTGTCTGAGTTGAGTCTGAGATCACCTGGTCTATGATAAATTGGCAAAGCCATTACCCATGTAGACCAGGCATAAGAGAGCTGACAATGCTTTCCTTGAGAGTCTGTGTGTAGGTGATCCATCAGTATATGCACAAACTGGCAACTGCAGCTTCCTCTTCCTGGATGTTTACAGCCTGAGACTGCTCACCTACAGAGACTCTTATGGGGACTAGATAATCCGTGACCCTCACTGCCCCAGGCTTTACCTCATAAACAGGCCGAGGTTCCAGGTTGCAGTGGTATCAGGCAGAGAACCCCATGTGATCTCAGCTTCATTGTATGTGTGTCTGTCTTTTCTTTATTCCCAGGGTTCCAGAACTTATGCCATAAGAGACAGGGCAAGAGGAGACATTTGTTTTTGTTTCAGGCTTCTCTTACAATAATGTCTTCTTTGGTTCATTTTGTCACAAATGGCATGATTTCCTTAACTTTAAGGCAGAAAACTCTCCAATTGTGTATATATACCAGAATGACTTTTATCTTGTCATCTCTTGAACACATAGGTTGTTTTTAAATCTTGACTGACTTGAGTTATAAAATTCAATTATGAAAAATGGAACGTGGCTGTCTCTATGGAGTAATGCTTTCATTTCTTTGGATACCTACCTGCAGGAGGTATTGCTGGATCAAAATGTGGTTAAAACTTAAAGGTTTTAAAAAACAGTTGTTTTCCATAATTGCCACAACAATTTACACTTCCAATGATACAACCTTGTGAAATGATGTCTGTACTCCAAACACCACCATTTTTTTTTCACTGCTGCATGTCAAACCCAGGTTCCTACCATGCTGGACAAGCACTCTCGTAGGCAGATCTTTCTTTGGGTCACCATTAGCTCACAAATAACAATAGTGAGACTCATTATTAATTATGAAAGCTCAGCCTTAGTTGTCCCAGTAGCTCTTATAACTTAAATTAACTTGCTTATATTACTCTGTGTTTTTACCATATGGCTTTTTACCTTTCGTTCATTCTGTATGTCTGACTCCCTGCATCCCCATGGTGTTTCCTGTTCGCCTCGATTATCCTCTTCCTCTCTCTGCCCAGAAGTCCTGCCTGTCTCTCCTGCCCAGCTATTGGCCAGTCAGCTTTTTATTACACCATTTACAGCAACACCTCTTCACAATCTACAAATAGCCCACAACACACTCTTCCCCTGAGCTATATTCCTGCTTTTTTGCCACACTCTTACCTATTTTTGTTTCCTGTTACATCTTCAAAAATAGAGATCCTAGATGAAGCGAGGGATTATCTAATGGTGTTTAGATTTCTATTTTCCTAATGATTAGTGATGCTCAATACTTTTTTAGATATCTGTTGGTACACTTTCATAAATCCTATATGTGGTTTTTTGTGTGTTAGAAGTATATCTATTAAGATTTTTGGCTATTTTTTCAATTACTTTACTTGTTATATTCATTTATTATTTTTGTCTTGAGCTATTTGCATTTCTCACATATGCTGGATGATTATCTCTTCTTAGAACCAAAGATAACATTTTGCCCCAGTGACTATACATAGTCCTTTATTATTTTGACTGTTGCCTTTGCTGTATAGAAGCTCTTCAGTTATAGATGAGTTATATTCATTTTCTTTTCCTCTTCCTTCCCTCCTTCCTCCCTATTTTCCTCCTTCCTTCTTTTCTTTTCTTCCCATCCTCTTTTTGATACAGTGTTTCACTGGTGGCCCTGGCTGACCTGGAACTTGCTATGCAGACCAGACTGGCCTCCAACTCAGAGATATCTGTTTGTCTCTGCCTCTTGAGTGCTGGGACTAAGTTTGTACCACCATGCCCAGCGTGCTTTTGTTGTTTCAGCTTTAATAGACAATTAAGGAAAAAAACTTACCAAGACCAACATTAAGATGTTTTCCCATCATATTCTTTTCTAGGAGGTTTTTTTTTTCAGGGTTTCTGGGTAAGTCTTTATTTCATTTTGATTTGGTAGGTCTTATAAGATAGAATTCAATATTATGACTTTTTTTTAACCTGTGCATCTAGACATTGAGTTTGCTGACATCATTTATTTCTTAAGTCATATTTTATGTGTCTGAATGTTTTGTCTGCACATCTGTATATATATATATATATATATATATATATATATATATATATATATATATACCACATGTATGCCTTCTGCCAGCAGAGGACCAAAGAAGCTGTTGAATCCTCTGCAGCTAAAGTTATTAGACAGTTGTGATACATGTGGGGACAGGGAACTGAATCAAGGTCCTCTGCAAGAGTGGCAAGTGGTCTTAAGTGATGAACCATTTCTCCAGCCTTCCTGACACAATTTACTAAAGAGACAGCCCTACTCCCATCGTGTGTTCCTAGTGTCTTTGTTTACAGATAAGTCAATCACATATGCCTGGATTTATTTTTTGCTTCTGCATTGTACTCCATAGGGGCCTGCATCTGGTTTTAGGCCAGGATTATGTTGCTTTGATTATTATGAATCTATAAGACAACATAATATAGAAAGTTTGTTATCTCAAACTTTACTCATCCTCCTTGAAATTGCTTGATTTGGGATCATATATGATTCCCCATAAATTTTAGTATTGTTTTATGTATTTCTGTAAAAAAAGTGTTATGGAGATTTGATAGAGATGGTGTTGAATCTGTAGGTTACTTGGGTAGAATAGAAATTTTATGGTATTTAATCTATGTTTTATTTCTGATTTTGTTTATTCTGGGCTTCTGGGGTTTGTGGTTGTTATATTTTTCTTGTTCCAGTTTCTAAATTCTGTTTACATTTTAAAATAAAAATAATATTTTTGAAACAAGTTTTCCCCATAGCATTCCCATCACTTGAATTATTTTTTGTCAATCTTTATTATTTTATTACTCCTGATAATCTCATTAGTTTACCCTTTTAAAGACCACTGGGATGTAAAGGTAGCTGCTGATCTGGTAACTTCTCTAAAATACAGAAATCCACTTATCACAAACCTTCTCTCTTATTAATGCCTTTAGAATGTTCCATGTTTCCATGTTATATTTTCATTTCTTTTTGTCTCAAGATTTCTTTCTTTTATTGAAAATAGATTCTTTTCTCATATAATATATCCTGATTTTAGCTTCTCCTTCCCCTACTCCTCCAAATTCCTCCCCTCCTCCCTTACCTTCGGATCTGCTCCCTTTCTATCTCTCATTAGAAAAGAACAGACTTCTAAGAAATAACAACCAAACATGACAAAAAGAATATAATAAAAATGAAGCAAAAACTATCATATCAAAGTTGGATGTGGTAACCCAACAGGGGAAAAGCGTCCTAAGAGCAGGCAAAAGAGTCAGAGACCCACTCATTCTCACTGTCAGGATTCCCAAAAATATCCTAAGCTCTAATATATATACAAATGACCTTGTGCAGACCCATGAAGGCTCTGTGCTTGCTGCTTCAGTCTCTGTGAGCTTATATGTGGCTTGCTTAGTTGATTCAGAGGACTTTGTTCTCTTGGTGTCCAGTAAGATGAATCTTAAAAGGTCTTTTAACAAAACCCCAGAGCCAGATATTGGGGTGATAGTTGAAAAATCAAAGACACAGAACAAGCCACAGCCAACCTCACATTGCCAACTCCTCAGCCGATTCTGTGGGATAGTTTCATTTGATCTAGTATGGTTCAAGCTGTGTGATCTTTTTGATTTTCTGTCTAAATTTTAAATTCATCATTGTAAATGGGTAATACACTGAACTATTATTATTGTGTTACTATCATTTTTCCATTAGATCTGAAAAAGATTTATTTGTGTATTTAAGATATCCTTAGCCGGGCCTTTAATCCCAGCACTCGGGAGGCAGAGCCAGGCGGATCTCTGTGAGTTCGAGGCCGGCCTGGGCTACCAAGTGAGTTCCAGGAAAGGCGCAAAGCTACACAGAGAAACCCTGTCTCGAAAAACCAAAAAAAAAAAAAGATATCCTAACATTAGGTTTATATATTTTATAATTTTATATCTTCCTGCTGAACTGACCCTTTTATTCCATGATAATATTCCCTGTCTTTATGAATCAGTTTCAATTGCATCGACTTTATCTGAGATAAAGGTAGTCACTGCTACTTTCTCATGTATAATTTTACACTCTTAAGCTCCAGTCTGTACATGTCTTTAAGTCCAAACTGAATTTTTTGGGGTAGGGATAGACAGTGTTAAAATGCTTAGTACCAAGCATAGGACCCTGCAGTCAATAATCCAAACTTCAAAAACTAAAAACAACTAAACAAATGCAAAATAAAGTCAATTTCCTTTAGATGGTATATAGTTAAATTTGGTCTTTATCATTCAGTAGTCCTATATCTTTTTGTTAGGGAGTTTAGTTCATGTTTATTTAAATTAGTATAATAAGGAAAGATTTGCTGTTTCCTTTTTCTTGTAATTTTCTATTTCCCTCTGTTCTCCATTGCTTTTCTCTTTTGCATTTCTTTTATTTATTTTTTGATAAATTTTGAGGATTTCTATTTTTACTTTATGCAAGATTTCTTTGAAACACAGTCTCTCTCACTATGTAACTCTGGCTAGCCATGAAATCTATGTAGACCAGGCTGGTCTGAGACTCACAGGGATCCATCTGCCACTGCCTCCTGAGTCCTGGGGTTAAAAGCATGTCCAACTACTCCTGGCTTTTGTAGTGTTGAATATGCTTTTTCTTTGTGGTTACATAAGGACCTATATGAGATTATTTATGCTCACTTTTAAAAGCTATTAACAACTTAACTTCACTTATATACTATTACTCTGCACACTTACCTCTTTTCTGACCAATGTGGTTTTAGATATCTTAGTTTACATCTATTCAGGGACAAATTTAAATGCAGTTAAAATGTTTTTGGATTTTACTTTTTATAGTATAATTAAATGTTTTATTTATCACTTTCACAGAAATATTTTTCTGTGTACTTAGCTTTACCAATAATTTCTTGCTTCCTTATGCTCTGAATGGCTGTTTAACATTGGTATTTCACTGTGAAGAATTCTCTTTAGCATTGTCTATAATGTAGAGCAAGACAAATTCAACTGTAGATAAACTCAGTTTATTTTTATTTGTTTATTTATTTTTGTCTAAGAACATGTTTACCTTTCTGTCATTTGTAATGGATAATATCATTTGTAATGTTATCATGTATAGTATTGATAATTGGCAATTTAAATCCCAGAAATTTATCATATCATACTCCTATGCCTTCCATTGGTTTGTTGAAAAAAAAATCCACTGATAGTCCCACGAAAGTTTTCTTATATGTTATAAGTGACTTTTCTCTCACTGCTTTCTAATTTCTTTGGCTTTAACTTTTGATAATTTGATTTAAATGATTCTTTCTTTTGTTGTACAGAAGCTTTTTAGTTTCTCAAGGTACCATTAGTCAATTGCTGCCCCTAATTTCTGAGCAAATGGAGTCCTATTCAGTAAGTCCTTTCCCACACTTATATTCTGTAGGGAAC
The DNA here is from genome assembly GCF_949786415.1 of Peromyscus eremicus. Lineage (NCBI taxonomy): Eukaryota > Metazoa > Chordata > Mammalia > Rodentia > Cricetidae > Peromyscus > Peromyscus eremicus. The sequence goes on along the minus strand of NC_081432.1, from coordinate 52,344,426 downwards.
TGCCTATGTGGTTTCTTCTAGAAGTTTCAATGTTTCAGGTATGACATTGTATTTTTTGATCTATTTGAAGTTAATTTTTATTCAGGGGCCTAATTTCATTCTTTATGTGGACATTCAGTTTTCCCAGAATCATTTTTTGAAACTGCTGTTTTATTCTTTAATGTGTGTTTTTGACTCTTTTGTTGAAAATCATCTGTCTACAGTTGCAGGCATTCATGTTTGGGGCTTATGTTTTGATCCACCAGTCTATGTGTCTGCTTTTGTGTCAGCACCAAATTCTTTTCATCAGCATAGCTCAGTACTATAGCTTGAAATCTGATGGGAAAATCCCTCCAGCATTGATCTTTGCTTAGGATTGCTTTGGCTATCTGGGGTCTTTTTGTGGTTCCATATGAATTTTGAGGTCATTTTTTCTGTCTGTGAATAGTGTAAGAGAAATAGCTTTAGTTGTGAGGTGTTCTTTTTGTTGTTTGTTAGTTAGTTAGTTAGTTTGTTTGTTTGTTTGTTTGTTTTTGAGACAGAGTTTCTCTGTGTTGCCCTGGCTGTCCTGAAACTAGCTCTGTAGACCAGACTGGCCTCAAACTTGCAAAGATCCATCTACCACTGCCTCCTGAGTGCTGGGATTAAAGGCATGTATCACCACCTCCAAGCTTAGTTGTAAGTTTTTAAATTCAATGTATTTGGTGCCATTTGAGCATCCTAAAGCTGGATGTTTTCTTTCCAAAGGTTTGACAAATTTTATCTTTATTTTTAGATTTATTTTTGTATGTGTATATGCATGTATGCATCTGTATGACTATATGTAGAAATGTGTGTGTGTGTGTGTGTGTGTGTGTGTGTGTGTGTGTGTGTGTGTGCAGTTGCATGCTCCTATGCTTGTAAGCAGAGGCCAGAATAAGGCATCATGCATTCTCCTTTATCACACTTTCCCTATTCCTCTATGGTAGGGTCTCTACTTGAACTTGAAGTCCATGCTTTTTTGGATGGTCTCAAATACAACAAGCCTCAACAATCCACCTATACTTACCCACATCTGAGCTAGGATAAAAAGTGTGCCTGGGACACCCATCTTTAAGTGTGGCTGCTGGGATCCAAATTCTTGTCATAATAACAGTAGGTTTTCCCTGGGGTATATACTCTTCAGTCATGACAGCGAATCCCGGATTTTAATAACAACATTACAACGTTGATTTTCTAGTGTCCTCCTTGCTTTCTACCACCTCCTATTTCCCAGTTCTGGGGACACCCTTTCTGCTTTTGGTCTTCTGGTGACACTGTTCATTTCTGTGACTGCACCCAGCCTAGTATCAATCTTCAGGAAAACACACAGAGAAAAATCACAAAAGAGGACTGTCTTTATATTGCCATAACTCTGTAGAGCCTATAATTTTCTTTGAAGGCAAATACTCTTCCTATCTTCCAACACTATTCAATTTTATAAAGAAAATCTGAAGGAAAAAAAAGATAGTCACCCAAAGCCTCTGCTCAAGAAATATTCAGAGACAAAAAGAGACCCACTAAGGGAGAATAAACTTGATTTCCAATAGTAATGGATAACTTCCCTTTCTTAAAATGTTAATTCAGCCCTAGTGGCTCACTGTAAGAGGTGAAGAATGAACAAGTAAGAAAACACAAGTCATACAGTATGTCAAAAAAGCACAATACAGCCACCACCTAAACAATAAACATATACATGACCAGAGCTTGATCTCATACCTTCTTCCCAAGATAAACCAACCAGCCATTCATCAGTGCAAGCTAGCTAGAGGTAGAAAAGAAGCTGACATTTCTTCTTTATTTGTTTGTTTGTGTTTTTCGAGACAGGGTTTCTCTGTGTAACTTTGGAGCCTGAACTGAAACTTGCTTTGTAGACCAGGCTGACGTTGAACTCACCAAGATATATCTGCTTCTGCCTCCCGAGTGCTGGGATTAAAGATGTGCACCACCACCACTACCCAGCAGGAAGCTGACGTCGTTTCGATGAAGCTCAGGTACTGATTAGGATTTCTATTGTATGAATTACAGCTGTGATTTTCATGTCAAAATGTCAGCACGACACTGTCAAATTTCCATTAAATGGCACTGTGCTCCTGGCACATTCTTATTCTTTTGTGTAAATTAAACAATACTCCATCCCAGTAGTCCAAGTTAGCAGTTGTAACTGTTGTGGACCCTTCACAGAAGGGCATAGTAATGCACAATGAGGACATGATCCAGCAATGCCTCATACACACATCTAAAGGAGATGAAATCAGTATGTGAAAGGGAGATATGCATTTTTGGTTCACCATTGCATCATCACCAAATCATATGGAATCTATACAAGTGTCTATCAATTTAGGAACAGTTGAGAAGACACATAGTACATTCATACAGAATGGCCTATTCATTAGCCTTAAAAAGGAAGGAAAACACGTTATTAGGCATACCATGGATGAACCTAGAGACCAATATGCTAAATGAACTTATCCAGATACACAAATGCCTTATAATCACACTTAGAAATGGAGCATTGCACTGATTTATGGAAGTTTCCACAACAGCTATGTGAGTAGATAAATAGAAAGTGTACACAGATAACAAACTTAATGACATTTCCCTCTAGAAATAATTCAATATCCTGAGGGACTTGAGCACGCAAATAGAAATCCTGAGAGAATGTGTAAGAAGCCTATGGTTCTGTGGCTTTAGGGAAGCTAATAGACCTCAAACAAAGTGAGCACCATCATCTCACTGACCACTTCAAAGAACTTGTCTTCACTGTGATTTAAGCTGACTTCGATCAAGGCACTGTGTCTTGAAATGTTGCTGGTCTTGAAGCCAACAAGTCTAAGTATTTTTAAAACAACCAACTAAATAGATTACTTTTCTGAAACCAATATTTTCAAGAAAAAAAGTAATTGCAACACTTTCAAAAACTACTTGTAATGTGCCTGGCAAAATAGCTCAGTTGTAGTATGAATCTTAAAAGTTCTTATTAATAAAAACAAAGCTGGAGCCAGGTATTGGGGTGAAAGCTGGAAGATCTGAGAAGCAGAACAAGCCACAGCCACCTCACCTTGCCAATTCCTCAACTGATCCTGTTTCCTCAGACTGGAAGCTTCTGAGTCCTCATCCAAATGGATCTCAGCTGAACTGTGCTGCTCGAAGCATAAAAGCTTAACCAGCCAAAAGCTTCTAGTTTCTGGTCTTCAAGCCTTATATACCTTTCTGCTTTCTGCCATCACTTCCTGGGATTAAAGGCTCACTTCCTGGGATTAAAGGCATGAGTCACCATGCCTAGCTGTTTCCAGTGTGGCTTTAAACTCAGAGATCCAGAGGGATTTCTGCCTCTGGAATGCTAGGATTAAAGGTGTGGGTGTGACCATTTTCTGGCCTCTGTATCTAGTGGCTGTTCTGTTCTCTGACCTCACATAAGTTTATTAGAGTGCACAATATTTTGGGGAACACAATACCACCACACTCAGTGGCTACAAGCACTGGCCACTCTTCTGGAGGACTGGAGTTCAGTTGTGAGTACCCAGGTCAGGAGGCTCACAATGGCCTATAATCCTAGTTAAAGGGAATCTGACGATCTTTTCTGCCCCCAAGGGCACATAAATGCACAACAAACAAACAAAAACAAACAAATAAACAACAAAATGACCTCCACAAGTAAATATTTTAAAAGGGAGTGGTCAGCTGTGAGATGATATATACATAAGTACATTATTGATTGTCTCTTGCTGAAAGACTACACTTCCTTATCTGCAAATGTGGGTGATAAAGATGCCCCTTGCCATGAATAAACATGGTTCCACCTTAGGTCAGACCAAGCCTCTCTCTCTTTCTGCCTCTGTGTCTTTACAGCTGCCTTTTTAGTAATCTAACAATTATACGGACTGAGGAGGTTGTATTTATGTATCTAGGAATATATGAACTATTAAAGAAAAGAGACTATGAATTTGAGGTACAGTAAGGGCTGAATGAGAGGGTTTGGAGTGAGATAAGGGAAGGAAGAAATGATATAATTATGTTATGATAAAATTTGTTAATAAAATAGCAATAAAAACCTCACATCATATAATTATTAATTAATAGTAGGCACTCACTCGTTTTTATAAAAAGATTGTGGTTACACAGTAGAGGCACTCAAATATTGGGACTTAAGAGGTATGAGAAATATTTCAAAATCATTCTGTGATGGAACATGGAATCTAGATAGTGTTTATTTACTTTTATATTTTTTTTAGTTTCTGTGATAATTTTATTACCAACCTGCCACTGATAGACATGAAAACCAACAAGTCTCTAACAAGCAAGAAAAAAAAAAAGAAAAATGAGATCTGCAACCAAGCATATTCAGATTATAGAGTTGGATGTGGCTCTGGATGGGAGAGAGGGGTTCCAGGACACCTTCCCTATAGATTCATGAAGCCTGTGACATTTCTTCTCCGCTTTGGTATCCAGTTGTCGTAGTACACAGCATGAGCCTCCTTGAGGCTTCCAGAGGTGCAGGGACCCTGCTTCAGGCCTTCAGTATCCTTGGAGAGTCATCAGGCAGTGTCTGGTTCTCTATCTTTGGGATAAAAATGGTGGTAAAGCTTCTTGTATTGGTATAGCAGGAGTCTGAGCCCAGTGGAGTGCTCTGACACTGAGCTCTCTAGCTCTCTTGGCTCTAGGCTTGTTGGGAGAGAGGCACTGCAGGAGAATGTAGGGTACATGCTTGTGGGTGCCTGGCTGTGGCCTCTGCTGCTTTTCCCTTCTTATGCCAAATGAACAAAGTCACAACTTCCTTTTCCATCAGGCTGAGTCTATCATCCAGACATGATGAGCTTTCCAGTTAGAATTGGGGTCCATATTCAAGTATTTCGTTAACACCTGGTGCTTCCCCCAGGTGAGCCACTGGTGTTGATGATCTGGGATCCTGCAGGGCAAGGAATCACAAGTTGCTTCCATCTTGACCATGGTTCACTTCAGCTCAGTTCAGCTGTTTTCCATATTTACCTTTTAAAAACAGTTCATAAGGCACATATGTGGTACTCCATCTCATTAAATACACACACTCAAAATCTCCCCTAGGGATGAGTCTCCTAATAGGTTAACCAATACCAAGTGGTCCACGCTGAAATCATATACACACAAACAACGCTAAATAATTCAGCAGGTTGTACTTATATTTTTATGTATATGTGTGTGAACAATTAAAGAAAGAGGCTTTTATTTTAGAGGGAGCAAGAAGAAGGGAGTGGGAGGGGTTGGTGAGAGGAAATGAAATGATATGATTTAAAAAAGAAATTATAAGTAACTTTAAAGAGAAATTACAAGTCATTTGATGTCCTACTGGAAAGGGACCAAGTGTGAGTGAGGAATCTGCAGTGTATCGGGATTTGTTTTAGTGAGGGTTTCTGTTGCTGTGAAGAGACACCATAACAATGGAAACTCTTATAAAGGAAAGCTTTTAATGGGGGCTGGCTTACAGATCAGAGGTTTAGTTCGTTATCATCACGGCAGGAAGCATGGTGGTGTGGAGGCAGACATGGTGATGGAGAAGGAGCTGAGAGTTCTACATCTGGATCAGCAAAAAGCAGGAAGAGATCACTCTGGGCCCGGTTAGAGCTTCTGAAACCCCAAAGCCCACCCCCAGTGACACACTTCCCCCTCAACAAGGCCACACCTACTCCAACAAGGTCACACCTCCTAATAATGTCACTCCCTATGAGCTTATGGGGGCCATTTTCCTTCAAACCACCACAAGATTACAGGTATAACCCAGCAGGCCTGGCTACTAAGTGTTTTTTAATAAAAATACTTGTAAATTCTGCCTGAATTGCAAATCAGTTCAAGAAATTGAAGTAGTTTTTCAATAGTTCTATAAACATTTAGAAAGAGTAACAAGAAAAAAAATCATGGCGACAATCTAATTATCACCAACAGCTGTAACCTGTTGCACTCGATCCTAAGAACACAATATAGGCTGCTTTAACCAAATGTTCAGGCGTTTAAATGCTTTTTTTTTTTTTAATCTTTTCTACTTACTTAAAGAGAAAACTGAGTAAAATCCAATTGGATGTGAATTTGAATAGAAGAAACTTGTTTAACTCGTTGCCGGCTATCTTTGGCTTTTAAGAATGATGAGGCATTTGGAGGGGGGAAAAGGAAGGGAAGGGAGAAATGATGTCATTGTATTATAACCCACACTTTTTTTCAGTTCCTCCCCTCCCATCTAGATCCATACCTTATTCCACTCTCATTAGAAAGCAAACAGACGTCTAAGGATTAATCATAAAATAAAATAAACCTAACAAACTGGAAGAGGACAAAACCACCATACAAGAAAAAGAGCCAAAGAAAACGTACAGGAAACTCACATAGACACAGAGACACATGTTCACACACACAGGAATCCTATAAAAGGCTTATAAAACTAGAAACCATAATATATACACAAAGGACCTATAAGAGTTTAAAAATAATGGCCTGGTTTAACATTATGAGACAACCTCCAAAGATGCCACTAGTTTGTTTTGTGTTGGCCATCTACTGCTCTGCATGGGGACAAGAAGAGGGAGGGGATCTGTGGTTGGTATGTAAAGTGAGTAGAAAATGTCTTAATAATAATTAAAAAAAAAGAGTTCCCTCAAAGACTTGCTGGAAGAGAGGGACCTGAACTTGAGCTTAAATGATAGTTATGAAACCATTGAGAAAAGAAGACACCAAAGAAAGGCAAAAGGTGAGCCTTCCCATGGGAGAAGAGAGAATCCTTAATTAAAGGGAGAATCTTTTATAACTAAGTTAATAAAATCATATACAATTTGAAAAAAAAAAAGGAGTGGTTTATTTCCCAAGTGAGACTCCCTTGGAGAAAACTAATTTTTCGTTTAAATGTGGCTATCCATTGGCAACAGCTTCTGGGTTAGAGATGTGTGTGTGTCCACTTCTTTCAGCTCTAGGACCCATGTGGTGTAGACCCTGTGTGTGCTGCCACAGACTCTGTGAGTTCAGATGTGTGCCAGCCCTGTTGTGTCTAGAAAGCCTTGATTGCTTGCTGTCCTCCATCCTCTCTGGCTCTTACATGCTTTCCTCCTCTTCTTCTGCAGTTTCCCAAGCTCTGGGGGAGGGATTTGATGAAGGCACCCCTTTTAGAACTAAATGTTCCAAGATCTCTCACTCTTTGCATGGTGTCTGGCTATGGGTCTCTGTATTTCTTCCCGTTTGCTGCAGGAGGAAGCTTCTTTGATGATGGCTGAGCAAGGCATGGATTCATGAGTACAGCATATTGTCATTAGGAGTCATTTTGTTGCTGTTTCCTTTAGTATTTGGTTTTCCCCCTTGGTCCCTGGACTATCCAGTCTCAACAGCCAAGCAGCATTGGCTAGGGGACCCATCTCATGGGGCAGACTTTAACTCAAATCAAATATTGGTTGGTTGCTCCCATAGCTTTGTGCCACTATTGCACAGAAATATGTTGCAGGCGAGTCAGTATTGTAGATCTAAGCTTTTGTAGCTGGATTCCTACACAACTCCTTGGACATGGAGAAGTCAATCTGGTGCCTACCTAGAGCCTTCATCCCTACTACTGTTCATAGTACCAGAAGGTACTCTGCACACTATCAATGGAGAAAGGCAAACACCATTCCTTAAAAATAATGTATCTTCTTTCCTAGATACATAGATGGCACATATTTAACATCATGTCATTTCTTTTCCCTGCTTTCTTGTACACGGAATTTAAGAAGGCATTGTTGTATGCTGTCATCCTGAATATGGTAGCATAGTGTTCCATGAGAGAATTATCATACTTTCACAAGCAAGTGAAACATAATCACTGAGAAAAATCATATTGACAATTTTATTTAGATTGATTATTTTCTTTGAAAGCAATATTTTATAATAGTTGACCCATAATTTGTGTACAGGTGTCCATTTTGTATTGTTGTTCTTGTAATTCGGCAAGGAATTTGAAATCTAGTTCTATTGAATTATGTAGTTTCGGTGGCTTGCCATTAATCCTCAAGTATGTCCTCTTAAGTAAGCTTATTTCTAGTACATGAAAGTTAAATAATTTTCACTTTGTTCAAAATTACAAAATGTCCCCTGTGCTATGAATGATGATGAATGATGTTCCTGTCTCCTTAACAAGAAAATTTTCTGGGTTGTTGATGTCATTCAGTGGTAGAATATTTACAACTTACTAGATGCTCTAGTGTAAGTTCAATTACCACATCAAAGAGAGATGAGGAGGGAGAAAGAGAAGGGGTTGAGGGGAGAGAAAGAGAAATATGAGGGAAATGTAAAATACAAAAAATGAAGTATAAGTAAAGAAAAAGATGTAAGAAGCATAATTAAAACTTCCAAAAATGGTTTTTTTACATGTACTAAGAAAGTATGAAAAAATATAAGATATCTTAGTGTCTTTTGTTTTGATTAAGTTAATTAATTTCCTTTTCCAGTAGCCATTAATATAAAGGTTCTTAGTTATTTGTTTTATGGAGTTCGAGGATTGGTATAATTAGATTTCCTTATGACTTGGTTGAGAGTGTATTAATGAAAGTGCTTTTAATAGTGAATCTCCCCATTTCCTTCTCTCCCTTAAGATAAGCTTCATTGCTTTTTCAAAATAAAATTTGAAAAGAAAACATCTATTATTGACTTAAAATAAACAAACAATCAAAAAGAAGCTCCAAATATTTTGTGTTCAAACATTTCTCCTTACAAAGAAGCTTGGGAAGAATTTAGGGCTAAATAAATGCTGCCTCAAACCAGGCAAGATAAAACATAAATCATTGCATTCAACCCGCTAACAAGTCTATCTGCTCTCTGAAATGACTGGGAGATGAAAGCAAGGAGCCTCATTTAAGAAGGCCCAGCGGATCTGTTCTGCATTTATATAGCTGTTATCAAAAGCAATTCATTTGGAGATCAAATAGACTGACAGATAGGACAAGCAGGGGATCACCACTGCCTTCAGGCAGCCCAAAGCCAGGACCGCTTCCCAGTGCCTGCACTGATATTGGGTCTAGTCAATGCTGTGTCTATTACTCTTCCCTCTTTGCCAGCTGCACACTAGCCTGGTCCCCTGGCATCCTTTCCCAGCCAAGCAACCATGAGGACGGCAGTATTAAGAACATGGCTTCTCCAAGTGGACCAAAGAGAAACTCACCTCACTGGGATTGAGTGAGCAGATTGTGTTGATCTTACCTCTGGATAGTGATGACAACAGAGAGGAAATTAGAGACTTGTCAAAGAGCCATGGGATCCAGGACCTCTCCAGGGCTAGCATGTTGCCACTCTCAGCCATCTGCAGACTGCTCAAAACACTGGGCAAGGGCACTGGAGAGCAGCAAGTGGGTTTGAAGTAAGTCTGTGCAGGTGAGTGTTTCCAGAGATGATTTCAGGGAGATGTGTTCATCAAAGCAGAGGTGAGGCACTCCAGTCCTCATGTCAACAGTACTTACTGGATTTTTAAGATCTCATGAAAGGATAACATTGAGTTACAGAAATCCAGTTAATATATCTATATTTTAAAAGACTTGTTTTATTTTAAATTATGTTTATGTGCTTGTGTCTGTCTATACATGGGTATGTACACATAAATCTGATTAAGAAGGCCAAAAAAAGACATGGATCACCAGGAGCTGGAGTTACAGGTGATTCTGAACCAACTGATGTCGGTGTTGGGAACTGAACTTCAACTTGAATTCCCTGCAAAACCAGCAAGTGATCTAAACTACAAGGCCATCACTCCATCCTAGTTAATATATTTTCAAAGGAGATATAAATAGCATTGCCTCTCAGGGATAATGTCTGTTCAGGGCACATACACAGGGATATATTCCTATGTGGTGTTCTGCACGTAATATTAAAATATAATGCAGTTATTATTGAAATTTTATAATTTTAACAAAGATTGAATTATATGGATATTTCTTATAGTTAACTCTTGTCTACAGTTATGGTTTTATTTTTGTTTGTGTTGGGTTTATTCATGCTTAAACTTGGTTAGTACTTAAAATTCTAGCCATTTTGGTGTAGAATATTCTGGAGAAATAAATACAAAGCTAACTAGTGCTAACTAAAAAGTAAAAGGTAGAATTATTTTCCCCCATGGGATCAATCAACAAATATTTCCAGAGCACTTTTTTACCCCTTGTTGCCTGTAGAAATTATAAATATTTTGAAATATTCATGCAGAAGTAAGGAAACCTCCTCCAAACATGAGATAAATTTCTAGATCTCTGTAAGATGTCTGGAACCTTACACGTTATCACATCCTTTAAATACCATATATTTGCCTAAGCATACACACCCAATGTTATTTTGTAACGTTAATTTGTAAGATAGATGTGAGAAGAGATGAACAACAATAATACAACAGAAAGATTATAAGAACATATTGTAAAAGTTTATATAAATCTAGTTGTTCTCTCAAAATACTTTATCTTATAAATTTAGCAATGTCAATATCTGAGATTTTCTGTTACTAAATTAGGAACTTTCACATCTTCACTTACAGGAACTATTTCATGGCTTGTCTTTCCATATGCTAGTATCCAACATATCTACTCAGGTGACTTGAACATCAGCTCCATGGCATGTCAATAGTGGACGGTAACTAAGAGAGCCACTGCACTCATAGTACAAATACAGGATAATTCTCGTCACAGACAGTTCAGATTAGTGAGAAATTTCATTATATCATGTTGCATTAAAATGTCAAACATGCATTGTTTCTTTATGAAACCCTTCCTTTGCTCTTTTCGGACTGCCTTTCATCCTGGATAACTGAAATAAACAGAAACAGAACCATTGTTAAGAGAAACAATGTATGTTGAAAGTACAGCTCTTCCCTGAAGTCTATGTCAGGAGATAACTTACTTTGTACTCACTCCTTCAACATTCATGTCTACTCTCATAGTAAACCACTATCGAGAAGAGAGGAAAAGTAACCCCTGCTCTCTTTCCCCACTTTGCCTACAGCTGAGCACAAGGCTAATGCATCAGTTTCTTTCCCATCACTGTGATAAAACACCATAACCAAGGAAAGGAGAAAGTTTATATGGGCTTACTGTTCCAGAGAAATAGTCTTTAATGATGAGGAAGGTATGGCAGCAGGGGCCAGAGTGTAAACTGCTAGTGGGATGAGGCCATAAATCTCCAAAGTCCACCCCCAGTGATATGTTTCCTACGGCAAGCTGCATTACATCCTCAAACAATGCCACCAGCCAGTAACCAGGTGTTCACATACCTAAGCTTATGGGAAATTATCTCACTTCTCATTCAAACCACCACAGTTAGACTCACCTGGCAAAGGGAAGCTGAATGACGACCTTAATGACCTATAATGTCCTAGATCAGGTTGGCCTGTGGGTATGCCTTTGGGGACAGTCTTCACTATTAGTTGGTGGGGAAGGCCAGCCCACTGTGATGGCACCATTCTCTAGGCAGCTTGTCCAGGACAGCACAGGCGAAGAGAAAGCTAGCTGAGAGCAAGCCGGCAAACAAGGATCCACACACATTTGTTCTCTCTCTGGCCTTGGCTCAAATTGTGACACTTTAGGTTCCTGCTTTGACTTCCTTACAATAATGCACTCTGATGCAGAATTGTGAGACAAATAAACACTTTCTTTCCAAAGTCCCTTTGTCACAGCAAAGGAATTGAAACCAGAGCATGTACTTAGCCCTGTTCTCTCTGTCTCACTTTCCTTTCTTCCTCCTAAAACAGGAACACTGCCATGGTGAGGGTAAAGATATTCTCTTAACTCAGAGAGTCAGCAATTATATATGAATGTTCTAGAGCTTTTAATTTACCAAAGTGTATGGAATTACTATTTTAAGGTGACCAGTTCAGGCTGGTTTGTCTGGGACTTTCTTGCATTTCCTAGTTTTAGTAATGAAATTTCCATATCCTGAGAAATTTCTCTCTCTTAGAGAAATCAGAGAAGAGACCATTAGCACAAATGGACTCAAGGCAACAGTTCAAAAATGTTTCCACCAATGTAAAATAAGCATATTAATATTAGTTAAAGAGGAATCATAGTTCCTGTTCTATTGCTGTAAAAAGACTCTGCTGTGGGATGGTCTGTATGTCAAATGTGTTACTGATTGGTCAATAAATAAATCACTGATTGGCCAGTGGCCAGGCAGGAAGTATAGGCGGGACTAACAGAGAGGAGAATTGAGAGAACAGGAAGCTGGGTAAGGGAGAAACTGCCAGCCGCCACCATGACAAGCCGCATGTGAAGATGCAGGTAAGCCACGAGCCATGTGGCAAGGTATAGATTTATGGAAATGGATTAATTTAAGCTGTAACAACAGTTAGCAAGAAGCCTGCCACGGCCATACAGTTTGTAACCAATATAAGTCTCTGTGTTTACTTGGTTGGGTCTGAGCGGCTGTGGGACTGGCGGGTGAGAGAGATTTGTCCTGACTGTGGGCAAGGCAGGAAAACTTTAGCTACAAGACTCCATGACCATGAACGTTTATAGAAGAAAGCATTTAATTGGGAGCCTGCTTTCAGAGGGTTAGTCCATGATCATCATGGTGTTATGGCACCAGGGAGGCAGGCTTGACACTTGGATATTAGCTGAGAGCTTACATCTGGTTCACAAACAGAAGGCAGAGAGAGTTGGGGACTGGGCATGGGGTAGGCTTTGGAAACCATGTCAGTGACACACCTCCTTCAACAAGGCCACACTTCCTAATTCTTTCTAGTCTACCAACTGAGAACCGAACATTCAAATATATGAGTCTATGAGGGCCATTCTCATTCAAACTACCACAGGCAGTGATTTCTTTTCTTTTCTTTTTCTTTTTTCCTAGTCTTCTCTGTGATTAGTATAGTGAAGAAACCACTTGAGAAATTAAAAAAATAATTCAAAATTGTTCATCTAAGAGTGGACTACTACAAGGAACTTAGAAAACTCAATTGCAAAATCAAATGACAATTCAATTCAAAATCAATATTTTTTTCAAAAACATATATACAAATGGGTTGTGTTGCAAATACTTTGCAACCACTGATCCTAAGGTTGAGGGAGGAAAATCACAAAAGAGGTTACAAAAGGCTTATAGGATTCAGACAACCAGGATACTGTTAGAGAGTTTTCCCTAGACATGACAGAGAAAATGTGCCCAGGAAAGCCCAACATTATGGTTGCCTGAACAAGATTGGCATTAATGATGACACCAGTTGACATGCCAATGTGGACAGAGAAAATTCCACATGGCCCCATCTCCAGATGAAGAGCTACAGGTGATCAATGGCTGCAAAAGAGGGAGAATTAGTTTCCTCTAGGGACAAGCTCCCTCATTGGCTGTCTAATCGCAAATAGCCTGTTCAGGACACATGCATATGCTGGCACTGCTAAATGGATTCAAAGGGTTGCATATACATGTTTGCATATACATTCACACACATCTGTAAATACAATAATAATTACAGGAGATATTATGAATTTGGGAGGAAGGCAACATGGAAGGAGTGGATGGAGATCTAGGAACAAGAGTAATGTAGATGCACTGATCATACATGAAGTTCTCAGTATAAAATTATGAAAAATAATTATACAAATGTGTATATATATACATGTGTGAAAAATTACTTGATGTAACAAATCACCAAAATGGTGAAAACCAAAACCACAACAAGGTATTTCACTGACATTATAATGTCTATCATCATCAAAGTGACAAATAAATGACAAATTCTGGGAGGGATACAGAGAATGGAGAACTCCCATACACTGTTGGTATAGATGGCAACTCCTATACTAGTATCAAAAGTGGTGGTGTGTGAATTCCAGATAAATAAAAATAAAAACTACCACCAACAGCAAAACCTAGAGTTACCATATGGTTCAGTACCCAAAGGAAATGAAGTTCACACTGCAGAAAGAAATCAGTTCTCTCAGGTTTTTTGCAGCTGTATTCACAAAAGCTAAGGCAGAGCCTCCGTTCAAAGTGCCAATCAACAAAGAAATGTGTAGCTGAAGTTTTCCTGGTCCTGCCTGGCCCACAGTCAGGACAAATCTCTCTCTCTCCCACCAGTCCCGTAGCTGCTCAGACCCCAGTAAACACACAGAGACTTAAATTATTTATAAATTGTATGGCCATGGCAGGCTTCTTGCTCTCTAGTTCTTATATCTTAAATTAACCCATTTCTATTAATCTATAAGTTGCCATGTGGCTTGTGGCTTACTGGTACCTTACATCTTGTTTCTCATGGCGGTGGTGGCTGGCAGCATCTCCTGACTCAGCCTTCCACCTCCCAGCATTCTCCTCTCTCCTTATCTCACTTACACTATACTTCCTGCCTGGCTACTGGCCAATCAGCATTTTATTTATCAATCAATCAGAGCAACACATTCATAGCATCCCCAGCAGAAATGGATAAAGAAAATGTAATATGAACAATGGGATATTTTTTTCAGCCGTGGAAACAAAACCTTGATATATTTGGCAACATGGGTGGACCTAGGGGAGGCCAAGTGCATGGGCCAGGCATAGAAAGAAAGATGTCACATGTTATCATTCATGGATGGGAACTACAATAGTTGATTTTACAGCAGTGGAACAGAAGGAGGCGTGACAAGCCAGGAAGGAGAGGGGAGAAGGAAGGGAGGAGAGGTTCTGATACTGAACACAAAAATGAAGTCACATGCAAGGAATGTGTTGAAGTTCTTCAGTTACCACGTTGACTGTAGCTCACAATGAGTGACTATGTGCTGTGGGATAATGCTTTTGTACACGGGTTTAATAAAACATTGATTGGCCAGTAGCCAGGCAGGAAGTATGGGCAGGATAAGCAGACAAGGAGAATTCTGGGAAGAGGAAGGCTAGGAGGGAGACACCAGCCTGGGAAGCAGCATATAATGGCACACAGGTAAAGCCACAGAACATGTGTTGACATACAGATGAACAGAAATGGGTTGAGTTTAAGCTAGTCGGTAGTTAGCCTGAGCTAATGGCTGGGCAGTTTTAATTAATACAAGCCTTTGTGTGTTTACTTGGATTCTGAGAGCCTGCAGACTGGGCAGGACACAGGAAAACTTCAGCTACAACTACGTACTTTATGAAGAGCTAGGAGAAAGCTAAGTAGGAGGAACACACCCGGAACCCCAGCCCTTGGAAAGAGGTGGAGCCATAGGATCAGGATTTCAAGTCCACTGTAGTCTAAGGAGACCCTATCTTAACAAAAACACAAACAAGCAAAAACAACTAAAAGAATACTTCTCATTATCTCAACATGAAGAGATTATAAATGTCAGAGCAAAATGCTAATACACCTGTTTAATCATCACACACACACACATACATACACACACACATATATACACACACATACATCCAGTTGTGACAGTATACTTCAGAGTTATATACAGTTAGTAGGTGAGAGCTTAAAATCAATCAATCAATAAAAGAGGAATCATTCAGGAAATGGGGTAAGGTCTTTTAATGGCCCAACACATTGAAAGAAAATATGTTGACATTTCGTCATGTGGAAGTTACATAATTTGATGGCTTAAGTTCCTTATCTTTAACTTTATATATTTGTTATACAAAAGTTTTTCCTGTTTAATATTCCAGCAAACTACAAAAAAAACATATTTTCTTGTATTAAAAACTAAAAGCCCCCCCCCTTTATCCCTTGCCACCTCAGCAGGCAGGAGAACTGACCCTCACTAACTGCAGCACTCAGGAGAGCAGGCCTTGCACCTCTCCTGGGCAGCACAGTAGAGCTGACACTATTGACAGGGCATGGGTGAGCTGGCCCTGAAGGGATGAGTATGGAAGAGCTGCCTCTGCCTCCCTTATCTGACAGGTGGTGGCATGGGAAAGAGAAAATTGCCCTCCCCTTCCTCACCCCTCACCATCTGTATTAGTCAGGAGAGCTGGTCTCAGGGACATGAGAACTGGAAAGCTGGTCCTGCCCCTCACCAGCTGCAGCAATTGGGAGAGTGGGCCCTGCACCTTGCCTGGGCAACACAGTAGAGTTGGTTCTGCTATTGTGGATGTGGATGAGCCACCCAGTGAGGGCCTGAGAGCAAGAAAACTGGATTCACCCATTGTTGCTTGCTGCTTTGTGTGAGCAATGCTGGAGCAATGCTGGAGAGCCCATCCTGGTGGTAAGGATGAGGGAGAGCTGGCTGGCAGACCAACCCAGCTAACACCCAGGCCCAGAACCAGGTCTGAGTTAGCCCACCGCAACATCCACCGCATCTATGATCTGCTGGAGCACTTGAAGGGCTTGGTCCTACAGATCCAAAGCTGCAGGATCTCCATAACACTGGGCAACAACAGGATATCCAAGAGAAGTTCCAGTGAGGACCCAGTATCAATAGTGTAGCAGAAGCCAGAGGCCTCAAACCAGACCAATGACTCATTGCCATGAACACTTGCGAATAAAGATGTATGGACTAAACGGCACATTGTGTGACTCACTGTGTCACACTACAGCTTCCATGATGAGATTTTTTTCTTTTAAATTTTCTTTTATTTTATCTTTGGGTGGAGAAGTTGCAAGGGCAGGGCGTGTATAAAAAGGGATGAGGAGATGAATGGGATCACTTGATGCTTGATATGAGATCCACAAAGAATCAATAAAAAGCTAAAAAAAATAAAGATTGTATAGCCAAATATATTTAAATGATTTTTTAAAAACTGATTATTTTTCTTCATAATGTATTTATAGTGTTTATTGAAATTAAATAGAATATGAATAAAATTATTTTACTTTAAACTGAATTGATACTTTAATTATTGAACAAAAGTTTGTCATCAAATGCACAATAGGTATTCTTTTTATTTTTTAAGTAAATAACATACATTACACCCCAAGTTAAGAATTTCCCTATAGCCAGACATCACCTGTCAAAACCACCTAGCAGCTGTCAGCCATTGTACATACATTCATATCCCAAACGAAGTATCTATGTTCCTAATGCCATTGGAAGGCAATGCATCAGACTTAAGATCTCTATTATCTCTGAGAGAAGGCAGCTTGGAGATAAATGTTCTAATGGTCCTAGCTTCAAAGCATCCTGCCGTTTATTCTACAGATGTGTACCCCTGCATGGCGAAGGAAGGCTGCACATGACAGCTGGAGACAGCCTCGTTTCCCCAGTCCCTTCCTTCACTCCTTCGCCCCCAAATCTCCCCTTTTCTCTTTCTCAGCTCCTCCTTTAAACGTTCATTTTGGAGATATGCTTTTCACTAGGATTAATGCAGGGTTTGCATTTAAAAATTTTCATTTACTAAACAGCAAAATATTTTACTAGAAGGGAACAGTATTAAGGAGAAATGATTTTTCTATCTGCCCTGGGGCTTGGCATAGACAGGATTTGATTTGCTGTGTTCGGCTGGAATCTGGATTGATACACAGAGATGAGAGGAGGTGTTTAATAAAATTTACATTTCATTTTCTCACTTGACACCAGTCTCCTGTCACTCATGGAACAGATGGGAGTGCTGCAAATAACTTTTGTCAGAATCTAGTTGGGGAAACAGAATGAAATGAGAAGTCAGAACGGGAGAGAGAAAAATCGCGATGATTTTTATCTTGTGGTTTCGGTCGTGGAAACAAACCCTCTGAGTCTTGAGACCTGATGATTGGCCACTTTCACACTAAAGGGCACCGCTGTACCAGTTGGGGGAGCTTGAAGAAGCCTCTGGGAACAGACAGGAACCAGCTGTACTCAGGGAATTGAATCGGGAGTTTAAGCTGCTAGAGGGTGGAAGTGATTTCTGCCAGCTAAAAAAGAGACCAAGGGACAGGTGCAAAGTACACCAGTCTCGCCTCTGTTCAGGGAAGTTAGTCTCTAATAATTTTCTGTCTTCACAACCGTTGACCTAGAACAGTACCTGTATATTAGATCTTGATTCTACAGGCCTGAAAGCCAGATGGTTTAAACGGGTTCCTTTTTTTAGGGTCTCACCTTTTTTTTTTTTTTAAGTCAAAGTCTTAATTTGAACTTATACCTGGACCTTCTATGGGAAGAATCAGTTTCCAGGATCATCCATTTATGCAGATGCCAAAACTAATTGTCTTGCACAGCAACACCATCTCTGGTTGCATCCTCACTTCCTTATTGAGACCACTCTTGGTTACCAGAAGTCACAAACATCCTCTTCCAGGCAGCCTCCATCTTCAAAGTACCAGAGGCCAACCAAACTATCCCTACCTGTTTATAATAAACTCTTCCTTCATTTACCATGATGAACAAAAGAATCTAGAAAAGTTTAGAAAAGAGCTTGTGTCTGCTCTAATAGAGTATTCAAGATGTTTAAGCATGAATGCTGTACACACACACACACACACACACACACACACACACACACATACACACACATACACACACATACACACACACACACACACACACACACACACACACACACATACACACAAACACTCAGATCATGGTCACTCAATAGATCACCTAGAATAGACATGCACATGGCAAGGCATATTTACTGTTTCATGGACCCCTTGCCTCTGTGAAAGTATGGTTGGAAATGAATGGTATGAGGTCACTCAGGAACACAGTATCTGTGAGAAGCACCCATTGATTAGATTGGAAGGCATTACTAACAGGTGTTATTAATTTCTGATCCATATGTTATTTGACACAGGAAAAAACACAAGGCAATTTGGGTTACTTACTCTAGAATTTTCTGGTATGTACTTAAGACAAGAGAAATAGCATTTAACTGGGCATTCAGAGTCTCAAATACAGGGACAGGACAGACAGCTCAGTGTATAATATCACTTGATGTTCTTCCAAGGGACCTGAGTTCAGTTCATAGCACTCATGTCAGGTGGACAGTATTTAACTCCATTCCAGGAGACCTCAAACTTCTGGCCTCCAAAGACACAAACACCTGCACATCATTAAAAACAGTACAAATCATAAACAAAAGAATATCAACAGAGGACCAGTGAGATGACTCAATTAGCGCAGGTGATTGCTGCCAAACTTGACAACTTGAGTTCAATTCCAGGACCCACGCATTGGAAAGAGATAGCCAACTTCTGGAACTCATTGTCCTCTGACCTCCAAATATGCTCCATGGCATGCTTACACACATACCCTCATACACACGCACACACACACATAAATAAATGTTGTGAAAATTAAAACTTCCATTGAGTCAAATACTGATATATTCATAATTTTCATTGACAATTCTTCTAAGTTATTTTTTTCCCTAATTCCTAATCTTGTCAAAATGAATTTTCTCCCATTTGTCCTGGTACAAGTTGAAATCACGTCTACCATAACAGATTATAATTTCATATGCTCAAAGTAGTTATTAATTGTTGATTCAGCCTTTTCTTTTCTATAAAAGCAATAATTTATTGTGGAATGATCTATGATATGGGGATAAAGAACTATTGTAGTCATGCATATGTTTCCCCCTACATGAACTATCCTATGGTTATTTAAATTCTATTCCCTTTTGTACATCTCACTTTCAAAAGGCTTCCTCTCATATTACAAATACGAACGGCCTTTCTTTGTAATTATTATTGTAGAGTATTCAAATGACCATAAATAACAGAGATAATTTAATTTATATAGAATTATCAAAATACTTAAATGAGGTAAAGATTGCAAAATATTTTATGCTTTGCCACATGATTTCCATGAATGAAAGCACGGGTCTGTGACAAGAGACTCATAAAATATAAATGCCTTTATCTTTCTTGAAAAAAAAACTCACTAAATGTAGTTCAATGCACTCATGTGCGATAAAAGTAATGGATCACAACTGGGTAAGCCATGGTATAAATGTCATCTCTAATCATAGAAGCAAAGTAAGCATAAAAATACACCTAAAAGTTTTCAAATAGTAGGTCATGAAATAATATTACAATATTAAAATTATTTTTAAAAGAAATAAAAATTGAGATATTTGGTCACTCTGTCCAGTAAGAAATTATATGAGTGATACTGGGCTGTAGCAGGAGGATAAAACTTCATTAAATGTGATGCATTCAGAACAATAGGATGCTATCTCAACTTTTCAAATCTTTAAATTGTAATATGTACTATTTAAAAAGTTTAATCAGGTGGCTTATTCAATCCAGATTGCCATAAGAAAATATTATATCCTGAGTGGCTTAAACAACATTTATTTCTCATAGTTTGGGATGCAGGTACTTAAAAGATGAAGTTGTGAAAAATTAAAATTCAGTCACTGAGAGCCCCTTCTCTAGTTTGAAGATTGACAGCGTTTTTCTATGACCTCATTTAGCAGCGAGCTTGGCGTGGGGGTGAGGGTGGGGTCAAAGGAGAGAGGGATAGGGAAAGGGAGCTGTCGCATGTCTGCTGCTCTTTGTAAGAGTTTTAATCTCATCATGAAGTACCCAGACCCATCACCTAACCAAGCATTCAGTCTTCACTTTCACAGCTTTACACAATGGCCTGTCAGGGATTTCTCTTGTCTGTACTTACAAATACCATGACATCAGAAATTAGGACTTGATTGTACATATTGGAAGAAAATATAAACATTCAGTTCACAATAGACTGACAGTCTGATAGTCTGCATTAATAGCCTTAACGTTTGTGTATCTTCAGGATTATGTTACAACAGACTAAGAAAAAACACGAATGGATTTTGACTCAGTCCAAAAATAATTCTTTGTGTTACTCTTTATTGAGAAAGCATATTGTCTTAGTTACTTTTCTGTTGCTGTGGAAAAATGGCATGACCAGGGCAACCTATTTAAAAACACTTAATTGTAGTTGGAATTTTCTTTGGGCCACCAACCAGCTCCCAAATAAAGACATGGAGACTTATTACTAATTTTGAATGCTGGGCCTGAACTTAAGCTTGTCCCAGTAGCTCTTTTAACATAATTTAACCTATTTCTACTCATCTATGTTTTGTTTTATGACTTTTTACCTTTCCTTGATTCTGTATGTCTTACTTTCTTATTTCCTCCATGTCTGTCTGTCTGGCCCCTGGTGTCTCCCTGGCATCCCTTTTTTTTCCTTTGCCAAGCCGAAATTCCTCCCTCTGCTTAAAGTTCTTTCTATACCTCCTCTCTCGCTATTGGTTGTTCAGCTTTTTATTAGATCAATCAGGTGCCTTACCGAGGCAAGGTAAAGCAGCAATATATCTTGACATAATTAAACAAATGTAACACACCTTTGCATAGTTAAACAAATATTCCGCAACGTAATTGATCATATGGTTTCAGAAAGTTTGTGTGTGATGGTAGAGTGAAAGCATAATGGCAGGAACAGTTATGAGCTCACACCTTAATCCACAAACAGGAAGCAAAGAGGGAACACTGGGGACTGTCTGAGTCTTTCGAAGCCTCACAGCTCATGCCCAGTGACTCACCTCCTCCAACAAAGCCACACTTCTGAAATCTTCCCTTGCATTTCCAACTGGGGACCAAGTACTCAAACACAAGAGCATATGGGGGGAGGTGTTTGCATTCAAACTACCACATTATTATGCAGCCCTTATAGAATCATGGCTATATCATAGTGAAAATGGCATTGAGTCCAACTTCCAAAGTCCCCATAGCCTTTACATCTCAACAACAGTTTCAAAGGCTAAAGTTTCTTCAGAGACTCAAGGCAATTTCTTAACCATCATCCCCAGCAGAACCAAAAATCAAACTATATTATTTCCAATATATAAGTGGCAGAGACTATGTACTACCAATACATTCCAAAAGGTAGGAGTAGGGGCATGATGAGAAAATACTGAGACAAAGCGAGATAGAAGCTCAACAGGGCAAAACCAAACCCTGAAACTGTCTGATGCCTGATGTCAAAGAGTTGAGATGGATCTTCCCTTCATGCCTGGCTGCCACCAACACACCTCTCTCTCTTGAGATGATTCTACTCTTTGTTTGCAGCTCTTCTTGGCAGATAACTCATAGGTCTGGCACATCCACATCTGGGAGACTCCAAAGCAATCAAGTCTTCATTTTCACAACTTTACACAATGACCTCTCAGAGCCTCCACACAAGGACTCCACTGCTGCACACATGGCCTCAAGCTGAGCTCACCAACCTTGGGGAACTACTTTACAGGCCCTTTAATCATGCATCCTTCATGAATCTAAAGCCAGATCCATGCGGACAACACTGTCAAGTTTGGCCACCTACTTGGGATGGACCCTTGAATCATATTTTCAGCAGCCTTAGCTTTGTTGTTTCTTTCTTAAAACTTTTTTTTAGAGACAGGGTGCTGTGGAATGTCTTTCTGTATGCTGTGAATATGTGTTGCTCTGATTGGTTGATAAATAAAGCTGCATTGGCCTATGGCAAGGCAGCTTAGAGGCAGGCAGGAAATCCAAGCAGATGTACCAGGAGAAGAAAGGAAAGGAGAGAGAGAGATGTCAACAGCTGCTGAAGAAGAAGCAAGATGCCAGCAGAACAGTAATGCCACAGCCATGTGGCAAAACATAGATTAATAGAAATGGGTTAATTTAATATGAAATAGCTAGATAGCAAGCAGCCTGCCATAGACCATACGGTTTCTAAATAATATTAAGCCTCTGAGTGATTATTTTATAAGTGGCTTTGGGTCCACGGGGTCTGGCATGATCTCAGGCAGGCTGGAGCTGAGAAACTTCCATATACACAGGGTTTCTCTGTGTAGCCTTGGCTGTCCTGGAACTTGCTTTGTAGATTAGGTTGGCCTCAAATTCAGAGATCTGTCTGCCTCTGCCTCCCTAGTGCTTGGATTAAAGGAGTGGGCTACCATACCCAGCTTTATTATTGCTTTTTTTTCATTTTTCTTTATTAAAAAATTTTCTACTCACTCCACATACCACCCACAGTTCCCACTTCCTCCCTCCTCCCTCCTCCCACCCCTAGCTCTTCCTCACAAGCCACCTTACATCTCCACATCCCCCAAATCAAGGTCTCCCATGGGGAGTCAGCAGAGCCCGGCACACTGAGCCTAGGCAGATCCAAGCCCCTTCCCACTACACCAAGGCTGTGCAAGGTGTATATTATTGCTTTTTAAGAACAGGAAACTCCTTAAGCCTCTTCTAAGTTTGAAGTTTGCCTGGGTGAGTCTAGCCCTGAAGAAGCTCTTCCTTGTGTTTTACTGGGGATCCAATCCCTCCTTAATCTCCTTGGCTCCAACATTAAATTTTCTGGTGCTTTTCTTCTCTTAAAACTGTGTATTTTGTGTTTCTTTTTGCTCAGTTTGCTCTTTTCCATTGTAGAACTGCATAAGAATGGTCACCGGTAACCACATGACACAGTCAATATGAGGCAGCTTGGAAATTTTCTCTATCAACGAAATTAGTTTTAAATTTACTTTTAAATTTAGCCTCAGGTAAATTCGTAGGTCAAGGGATGAAGGTGGCCACATTTTAAAGGAAGATCACAATAATGACCACTTTCCCAGTTGTTGAGAAAGGCCCAGCTTCACTCTTAAACCTCTTGAGCTCCACAGTCCACATTGTCCTCATCACAACTGTCTTCCTGTTTCTACTAAGATGACCAGTTAAACTCTTCTTACAGTGTTCAACTACAAAGTCCCAAATTCTTGCACATTCTTCCAAAAAACAACAGGCTCAGTTTCTTTCCAGCAATACTCCACTCTTGGCACCACCATTGGAAAACAAAATAATGACCAAGATAATTTGTAAAAGAAAGCATTTAATTGGAATTATAGTTTCAGGGGTTTAAAGTCCATGATGGCAGAGTGAAAGTATGGTGACAGAAACAGATGAGAGCTCACATCTTGATCAAAAGCAGGAAGCGGAAAGGGAGAACATCAGGAATGTAGTAAGCCTTTTGAAACCTCAAAGTTCATCTCCAGAGACACACCATCTTCCAACAAGGGCTTACCTCCTAATCCTTCCCAAGCAGGTTCACCAACTGGGAACCAGGTATTCAAACCAATGAGTTTTTTAGGACAATTCTCATTATAACCACCACACAAGTAGGTGAGGTATGAAAGTAAACCAAGGACAGAAAATAAAGCCAAAACCGAATGGAGGTGTTTGAGAAAGCTTCAATTAGATACTTCACAGAGGTGATGCGAACAGAATACAGAGAAGCGTTGTTCAGAACTGACAACAGAGATGTCATCTGTGGTCACCATTGGAGAAGTCTCTATTCTGTAAAGGTGTCAAGGGATACATTAATGAATTTGTAGGGTAACAGAAAACAAGAAATAACAAAATGTATTAACAAAAACATGTTTCTTTTTTCCTCTTCTGTTTTGTTTTTCCTTTAGGGTAGGAGTTTCTTAACTGTGTTGGATTATTATAGAGACAAACTAGTATATGAGGGAAAGATGGATGTTTTTAGAAACAGGTGATAATTGAAGCTGCTACATTATAGGGATAGAATAAAAATTTTTATGTGGAGGATAGGAGTTGATGCTGCTAATACATCTATAGTCTCAAATGTATAATACCTCTAGAGTTGTCCAGACACACTCAAGATTATTTATTTACATGAAATTAAAAAAATCTAGAATATTTATTTTCTGAAACCATATTCACTGTTTATAAACGAAAGCATGTAGCATTTTATGTCTCTATCTTAAGAGTCTCCATCTAGGGAGCTTCTAGCACAAGTCATCCATTTCAAAGTTACAGTATGTAGTATTGGTTTAGAATTAAGTCTCCATGGCTTTAGACAGGGAAAAGCACACATTGTGCTGCTAACCTCAGACAGAGAGTCACTCTATCTGGCAGGCATGTCTAAGCATGTCTAAGCAGTGTGAGCGTATCTTGGGTCCACACTTGACTTAAAAAGACTCTTGCTTCCCTATTGATTCCTTTATGTGAGTGAATATGTTTTTAGTTTCTGAATTTTAAATATTCTTTAATTTGGCTTTTTTTGTATATTGGCATTACATTAATTAAATAGTTTTCTATGTTGGGTTTTCTATTTTACAAGAAGGATGAATGACTGGATGTAGACTTTAGGACTTGCCTTTAACCCTAACAGAGGTTGATAGCTGCCTATTTTTCAGCTACAGAAAGATAGCAGAGTGAGTTCTGACACACTTTCTAAGATCAATTTGACTCTTTTCTTTTGCTGTAGCTACTAATTTTGAAATAAAAGACACAGAGATGAAAATAAGATCTTTTATGGCTAAAATAAGAGACGACATAGAAACAATCAATCCTTTGGATCTCAATAAATTTTAGAAGGTCCTAATGTATTAAAGAATTCTCTCATATGCAAAAGACCATCATTCTAGGAGGAACCCACCCTCTTTTTGAATTGCTCAGAGAGAAGAGATTCCCAGTTGTTTTTAGTAACATACTTAAAACTTATAGGGCCAAAAATGTGAAACACTTAAGTCTTTGTTTTCTATTATTTATGCCTCACTTGATTTCATAAAAATATTTCATTTATCTTTTCAAACTCCGTTTTAGAAACTTCCTCTTTCCACTATTGTTTGTAATTGGTTACAATGCTATAATAAAGATTAAAATAAACTGTTCTCCATTCTATTCTAGTTTCTTCTGCTTATTGCTTTTCTAAAATTGACACTGAAACCATTTATAAATTTGGGAAACAAATGATAGAATAAATGAATATGTTGTAAATGACAGAACTAATTAAAGTTCTTTGATGTCATGGGCATACATAGTTTTAAAAAATTAGTTGAGTAATAAGTGCATGTGGCTTACAATGTTTCTCCATTTTGTTTTGTGTTTTTGAATGTGCATTGGGTGAATTTAATGTACAGTAATTCTGTACATTTGGAATTCCACTGATAGATGGGAAGGAGTCATTCAATTGAGCTACCTTTGGAAAAGATAAAACCTGGGAGAGTTCAAGGCCTCTTTCATTTTGGCAGCTTCACTGGCAGTAACGTGGACAAGAATTCTACGGTACCTGCCTTTATTGAGTTGGCTCAGTCTCTTCTCTAGGAATGACATCTGTCAAAGGCTGAGCCTCCCTGAGCACAATGCAAAAAGCTTGAAAAATGGGCCCAAACTACACTGGCTTCCCTTCCCATTTTACTATGCAAAAAAAATTTATGAATTTTTCATGTATTTCACAAATTAAAAATTGCATGCATGTATTGTGTACAAAATAACTTATCCAGTGTGAAATAGCTCAGTAAAGTGAAGTGACATTTGTATTACCTCACATATTTATCCGCTTTTTATGATGAGCATCTCTTAAAATCTATTGTCAAACATTTTTAAATCCCCAGAGCCTTAGTACAATCATCTCTTGGGAGGAAAGGTGCATCATATAGAGAGCATTATAAATGAGCAACAAATACAGTTTCTTTGAAATGATAGAGGAAAAAGAGGTTTATCCCACTGCTTATTTTTGTGAATAGGAGTAGCTGAGAAATATTTACCTCCATCAATGGTACAGTTTAGGACTGGCTTACAGTGAGCTGTGTTTAATAGGCTTATTCTAAGCCATGGATGAACTTAGCTTCTTTTTCTGTTCCCAGAATTTGCCCCATCCTTGCCCATCCTTTTCTTTTCAAGCAGTAAAAAAAAGAATTAGCTCAAAACTTATCTCACACCACATGGGGTATGGATGAGGAGATAGATTAGAAAAGGGTGTACGCTGTATGATATTTTGTTTGTGTTATGACAAATAAACCTTGCCTGGAGATCAGAGAACACAGCTAGCCACTAGTTAACCATAGAGGCCATGCAGTGGTGGCACACACCTTTAATCTCAGCTATTAGCAGGAGGAAGCAGGAAGATCAGGAGTTCAAGGCCACCCTGGGCTACACGAGATTGAACCAGTCTAAAAGAGAAACAGAGCCTGGTGGTGCTGGTGCATGCCTTTGATCCCAGCACATGGGAGGTGGAGACAGGAATACAAGGGGGGTGAAGATAGGATCTCAGCCCCATTCACTTGGAGGTCCAGAGAGGTAAGAAGTCTCTGGTAGCTGCTCATTTGTTCCTCTGATGTTTCTGGCTATTATTTGGCTCCAGGTTCTTATTTAATAAGACTAATTGGGATTGCACTTTAGGAGTATAAATGCGTGTCTTGGTAGTTGACTGAGAAGGGTCATGTATGGCAAAAAGTC